>NC_140499.1:46246617-46796617 GCF_964271855.1 Acomys minous
TGGATCCTCCTATCCACCTTGCCTTGGTTACTGTTTTCCATTCTTTGGTCATAAGTATGCAGTCAGGTGTGTGATATTTAATGGGTGTCCTTTAATATATGCTGACAGATAACTCTGGAAGGAATTTGGATAAAAGAAAATAGTTAACTATGAAATATATTAATTTTACAAAGTTATGTTATTGACATAAAATTATTAGTGCTTGTATTGTGGTAGTCTCAATATAAAATAGATGAGTATCAGAATTGGAAAACGTCTTGATATACCAATGATTCCTTAGTTACGCATCTAGCTAAACATATAGGTCTTATCTAAATGCATAATAAATTTACATGTGCAAATCATTCACATGAAGTAAGTGCTTCATTTTTGCACTAGTAAAACACGATTAATTTTTAATAGAATCATTTTATTTTATTGTTGACATGTACATTTATGACTGTAACTATAGCCATATGTGTGTTTCTGAATGTATAAATAAGCCCTCTCAACATATGAATTTACTGTATGTTTTATTGTTTCACCTATGAACCACCTATTCTTGGAAGGCATCACAGATAATGAATCTTTGATACTAATTTGAGAAGGAACTGAACTTTGGAGATAAAATTGGAGAAACAAAATATACAAACAGTAGATACACAAATGGACTTTTATATCCTGATACATATGCATTCTTTGTACTACTTAAATACAAAAAAAAAATGAAACAAATTCAATTTAATCTTGTGAAACAATTAGAGCAGTTGGTAGCCAGCATTTGTTTATAAGCTTCACAACTGCTATGCAATTAACATTATTAGAAGTGGGTAAAAATACTAACAGCAGATATAAAGTGAAGGTGGGAGGGATGGCCTTTACTAAAGAATAAAACTTTTTTTTTTGTTGAAAATGTCAGCGAATTTTTCATTTTTATTTATTAGTGGGATGTACAATTGAGTAATACAATATATTAGGAATCTAATGTTATTAATTATCCTGCCCTGCCAACTCTATTTGTTTATTGTCAACTTTCTATTAAGTTCTTGATTCTCTACCAACAAGTAGTTAGATGAATGTCAGCCTTCACTATTCTTTTTTTTTTTTTTATTAATTTATTCTTGTTACATCTCAATGGTTATCCCATCCCTTGTATCCTCCCATTCTTCCCTCCCTCCCATTTTCCCCTTATTCCCCTCCCCTATGACAGTTCCTGAGGGGGATTACCTCCCCCTCTATAAAGAATAAAACTTTTAATTTTTAAAAATTGGTTTATAAAGTAATACGTTCTCATCGGGGCTCTTGACACCGCCGCCTCTGTGCGTTTTGTGTAGCCTCCTCCCCATCCTCTCCTAACCATTCTTCCTGCTTTGTTCTTATTTAACCTGCCTCCTCCTCCTCCTCCTCTAATTCATCCTCTACTTTGGATCAAATGCTTTATTTTTAAAAAGGTAACTGAATCTGAATGGTGAATTAATTTAAATTTAAAAGAAGTGATATGAATATAAGGAGATACGGAATCAAGACTGTAGGAAGTCTAATAAAAAACCTGTGTTAGGACATCTGAAAAGTAAAGATATCACTGACTCGGACAGACAGTATTTTCAGCTAAACTAAATAATGATTTTATTTTATTTTTTTAATTTCATTTTTGTTGCAAAGAGGGCAATAAAAAAGATGCAAGAAGGAATTTAAAGGAAGTTGAAAAGCACATAACTGTACAAAAATAGGAGGTTAAGTTTTCTATGAATAATGTATGTGACAGTATCTTTAAATATTCAATTAATTCAAACCATGCATTAAAATACTACTTAAATGAGAAGAAATTTGCTTTAAATCTACTTTACTTAAATATCATCTATATAATTTATTCACTTTATCTGTGTGTAAATATCATCTATATAGCTTATTCACTTTATCTAAAATTCAAATTACTGATTCTGGTGAGATTTCAGGCACGATATATTAGGAATTTGTTTTAACAGCCTAATGAAATTGCAGTTAAAACCTTTAAAACATTCTGTCTTCATAATTATCATGTTAACATTGAATGGGTAAATTTCATTTATAAACTTGGATGTTTATGTGTAGAAACTAATAATGCTTGAATCAACCTAGCTAGCTCTATTTTTTTATTAGCAACAATCGTGCCCAGGATAAAGATCATTGGCTCAGACACTTGCAATTCCTAAAGCTCCTGATTCTATGTTAAAGATTTTCACAAACACTTCCACAGCTAGGAAAGCTAGTCAACAAAGAGAAAGCTTCCTAGTGAGTACCAGCTTCATTTTTTTTTTTTTCATAATTGGCACTAAAGTGCAGTGGCTTCGTCCATTTGGTCTTATCATGTAGTTATGGTGTGAAATGAACACATCAGTACCAAGTGCTGCTTTAGGACCTGTTGGTCCTTGTATAGCCCTTTCCTTGGAGACTGAAACATTCCGTCCTGCAGGAAGCTTCTTAAACAGGAAGGTAAATAACATAGTTTCAGGAAGTCCCTGAAACTGACCAAATTTCCGAGTCATCTTCCCGCTCTTAAAAATAAACGCAAAAGACAAACAATAAAGTCTGAGAAACTGAGTCAAGGTCCAAAGAAGGCCCTCAGGTAAGCCACCAGGAAAGCAAATTCCAAGAACCCACCCAGGTGCCTGGACAATGTTTAGAGCTGCTGACCCATTTAGAATAGAGGATGCTCTTCATCCCACTGTGCTGCCCGCAGGCTCTACAGTGTTCTACAGATTTTGCAGGCTGTCACACATGCTCAGGTGTGTTTGGTGATGCATCTGCCTCCTTTATTCCGCTCTAAGTAATCCCTCACTCACATTCCTGTAAGAAACTTCAATAAAAACTCATGCTTCACAACGTTGGACCTGAATTGTATTCTCACTCAGGTCTGTTATTTGGTTTCCTGTCTGGGGTGAATAAAGATGTGTATAACATCTCACCAGGAATAGTTTGTCACACAACTGTCCTCTTCACCAAATAACGTGAAAGGAGGCATCTCTCACCACACCAGGAATAGTTTGTCACACAACTGTCCTCTTCACCAAATAACATGAAAGGAGGCATCTCCCACCAAACCCTGTGATTTTCATTTATCAACCCTGCATTGTGAAGAATTCCTCAGTAAATTAGGGCGTCTTCATTCACACACACACAAAATTAACTATATTTTAAATTATCTTCCAATGCAGTGGGTTTCAATGAAGTGTTTTCATGCATTGTTAGCTTTATTTAAGCTACTCTCCAACCTCTTTTCTCCTTATTCTTACTTATCCGTCCTCCTTGTAAGTTTTTAATCTCCAACATAAGGTTTTCATACTTTAATCTTATACATGTCCTATAGTGCCCTTCACCCTATGAGAGTCTTACTTCCCAACCATGGTCCTATTCTATCTTCCACATCTCTCTAGACATTCCAAACTAAATACACAAATATGAAAAATGTCAAAATTAAGGTCCATATATGAGAAAAAAATTGAAGTTCAGCTTGCTGGGCCTAGAATGTCTCACTTGGTAGAATATTTCACCATTTTGTCCTCTTTTCAAACAAATTTTTATTATTTTATTTAAAATTTGTTGTAGTTATTTTAGTAGTTTGGCCTCATAATGTTTATTATCACATCTATACCTATTATTACAGCAATATTTTTAACCCACTAGTAATCAGTGAAGACATAGAAAACGGTTACATTTTAAAATAACCTTAGTTAACCTGGGGCAAGGCAGATGTTAATCCCCTAAACTGCATCCCGTAGTGGGCCAGGCATCCCACACCCTGTCACAATCCCATGTCACCTGCTTCTAATAATATCTGTCGAGCTACCTCCCAGCCTTAATCCCAAATACTTGCTAACCCTCTTCCACTGGACCAAACCTCCATCCCCACCATCCATGTGCATCTCCTCCACTTAACCCAGGTGCTGGCCTCCTTGCTTTCTCTTTTCCTCTTCAGGTCTCTCTCTCCCTTTCCCAAGATTCTCAAAATGTCACTAACTACACAGGTGTATTGAAGTGTATTGATACTTTCTTCAGAAATTTCAGAGTTTTAGGTCTTATATTGAACTCATAAAGCTATTGGGAGCTGGATTTTGTACAAAGGAAGAATGTGGTATTACAGATACATTCTCCTATTTGTGGATATCTAGATATCTCGGCATCCTTTACCTAAGACATAATCTTTCCTCCAATGTGTAGTTTCAGTACTTTTGTCAGAAATCAGTTGGACATAGGTGTGCGGTCCTGTATCTGCATCCTCTATTCCATTCCATCTCTGTATGTGTTGGGCTGTGTGACAGTAACATGTTCCTTTTATTACTATATCTCTGTAATATAACTTTAAAGCAGTTATGGTGATAACTCCCCACAGTGTTCTTTGTGTTCAAGATTGCTTTTGCTATCTGGGGAATTTTGTGTTCCTATGTGAATTTTAAAATATTATTTCTCATTCTGAGAAGAATCTCACTTGAATTTTCATTGGCATCGCATTGTATATGAAGATTGTTTTGGTAGGATGGCCATTTTCACAAGATTGATTCTTCTTACCTATTAGTATATTAAAAACTTCATATTATCATATTTTTGTTCTTGTTCTTCAGTGTCTTAAAGTTTTTATTGTAGAGATCTTTTATCTCATGGTTAGGTTTATTCCAAGATTTTTTTTGCCTCTCTTTGTTTGAAGTTATTGTGAATGAAATTGTTTGCTAGATTTCTTTGTATGTTTGTCTCTGGTATATAGAGATTTTTATATTTGTGTGTGTGTGTGTGTGTGTGTGTGATGATTTTGCTTCTTCCACTTCATTGAAAGTATTATCAGTTTTAAGTGTCTTGTAGTTGAGTCTTTAAGGTCTTTGTAGAGTCATATAATCCAACGTTCCTTTGCCTTTTTATTTTTTTTATTCCTTCTTTTCTTATTTTATAGTGAAGATATCAGCACAGTATTGAATAAAAGTGGACAAGTAGACATTCTTAACTTGTTCAATATTTTAGAAAATTTAGTTTGAGATTTCCCCAATATGATATATTTCATAGGTTTATTCTATATAAACTATACTATGTGAAATATAATATATCTATTTCAAGTATATTCAGAAATTTTAACATAAAGATTTCTGATCTTGTCAAGGCTTTTTTTGGTCTCTATTGATATTACAATCTGATATCTGTCCTGGAGTCCACTTATGTACTTTATAAAATTTATTTACACACATTGAAACATTTTACCATCTCTTGAATATGCATTACTTGATTGTGATGAGTGCTTTTTAATGCGCTCTTGACTTAGTTTGCATAGGATGCAACTTTTAGTATAAAAATGTTTATATTTGCTTATTTTATTGTTATTGATTTATTAACTTTACATCCCAATTGTAGTAGTCCCCTCGCTCATCCCCTCTCTTCCTATTCCACCCATCCCTGCCCCCTAGTCCTCTTACCACCTGGTCCCATATTACCATGTCTCTTTAGTACTGCAGTATCCTCTTCCTCTATGGTCTCACAAAGCCACTCCACCAGGCAGAAAGAAATGACTGAAAAGCAGGAAGCAGAGTTCATGTTGGAGATAGCCCCTGATCCCCTCAGTAGGTAACCTAAATGCACACTGAGCTGTCTACCAGTGACATCAGATCAGTGGGTCTGGTTCCTCTCTAGGCCTGGTCCTTCGTTGATGCATCACTCTCTACAGGCTGCCCTGGACCCAGGTTTGTTGGCTCTGTTGGTCTTCTTGTAGAGCTTCTGTCTTTTCCATGCCCTTCTATTCCCCCAACTCTTTCACAAGACTCCCTGTGCTCAGCTCAGAGTTTGTGAGTCTCAGTATCTGCTACAATCAATCTCCTGCTGGATGGAGTCTTTTCAGAGGAAATTCATGGAGGTCTTCCATCCTGTCTCCTATCTTCACCCAACTCAGGTGTCTATTTTATTTGCCTTTCTGAATAAGAATTAAGCATCCTCCCTATGGTGTTAAATAGTAAAATAGATTCTCTTAGTTAAATAGATTCTTTAGGTCTATGGATTATATTATGGTTCCTGTATTTTATAGCTAATATCTGCTTACACATGAGTATTTATCACGAATATCTTTCTGGGTGTGGGTTACCTCAGTATGATATTTTCCACATCCATCCACTTTCCTGAAATTTTCATCATGTCCTTTAAAAAAAAATAGCTGCACAGTATTCCATTGTGTAGATGTACCATCATTATTTATCCATTGTTTGGTTCAGGGTCATATAGGATGTTTCCAGGTTCTGGAAATTATGTGTAAAATTCCTATGAATATAGTTAAGCAATATCTTTGTTGTATGTTGGGACATCTTTTGGGAATAAGCCTAGGAATGGGTCTTGAGGTAGAGCTGTTCCCAATTTTCTGCGAAGGTGCCAGACTTATTTCCAATGTGGTTGTTCATGTTTCCACTTCCATCAGCAATGGAAGAGTGGTCCTCTTTCTCCACATCCACACCAGCACGTGCTGTCACTCAAGTTTTTGATTTTAGCCATTCTGATAGCTGTAAGAAGGAATCTCAGAGTCATTTTGTTCTCATGGATATAAATGATTACCATAGTAAAAATGACCATCTTAGCAAAAGTAATCTACAGGTTTAATACAATTCCCATCAAAATATCAACACAATTTTATAGACCTTCAAAGAACAATTCTCAATTTCATGTAAAGATTTTTTTTAAAGAAGTCTTTCATTTGCTTGGTTAGAGTTACACCAAGGTACTTTATGGGGTTTTGTTTATTTGTTTGTTTTGTTTTGTGGCTACTGTGAAGGGTATTGTTTCCCTTATTTCTTTCTTATTCCATTTTTCTTTTGTTTACAGTAGGGTTACTGACTTTTCTGAGTTAATTTTGTCTGTATATTTAGTGATTTTATTATTATGAGACAGGAGGATTTTCTTTTGTGGTCTAATATATTTGGTTTTCTGTAAGCCTCTTCTATGCTTAAAGGCAGCTCTCTTTTGGTTGGGGAAACTTTCTTCTATTATTTTGTTGAAAATATTTTTTGGGCCTTGGAGCCCGTAATCTTCTCTTTCCTATATTCTTATTATTGTTAGGGTTCATTTTTTGGTGATGTCTTTGGTGATGTCAGTGAACACCATTCACTAGTGTTAGGATTTTTTAAAGATTTAACACTTTGAAGAATGCATCAATTTCTTCCATTGTTACTTCTACACCTGAGATTTTTTTCTTCAGCTCTTTTATCCTGTTGCAATGCTTACCTTTGTAGTTGCTGTTTTCTTCCCTAATTTCTCCCTCTCCAGGATATCCTGAGTTTGTGCTTTTTTATTGTTTCTGTCTCTATTTTCAGATATGGAGCAGTTTTATGGATTATCTTCAAATGTTTGTGTTTTCTGCATTTTTTAGAATTATTTGTTCAATTCCTTTACCTGTTTGTGTTTTCCTGTGTTTCTTTGGGTCGTTGACACATTTCTTCCCCACAGGACTCTGTGAAGGTCTCCATCTCTTTGACAGTATCTTCTTGTATTACTGTAAGGATTTTGTTCATTTCCTCTGTTATCATCTTCATAATCACAAGATTTAAGGTCATTTTCTTGCGGTGCAGTTGTGTTGATTATTACTCCTTGCTGTGGGATACCTGGTTTTTGGAGATGCCATATTACTCTGGTTTATGCTGATTGTATTTTTTAATATGGCCATCTGTTTGTTCTTTGTGCCTGCTGGAGTTGGATTTTAGGGGCACTGCAGGAAAAGCTTTTGGCAGGAAGCTGGATGTTCCCACAGGATCCCTCCTCATATTGCTGGATATGGTCTTTGATTGGCAGGTGTTTCTTGAGGAATTGCCTGCTGTTCTCCTCACTTTTAGGATTCTATTGACTATTGACTAACTTGACTCCTCATGAGCCCAAGGTCCCCTGTCTCACTAGAGGAAGTCCCAGAGACAGTGCTCTGCCACTGGCTTTCTTGTTCTGAGGTTAATGAGCTGCAGTGTCCCAACATTGTGCTAACTGGTCACTATCTTCTTGGAGAATTTCCGGAGATGTAGAAGAATGTTAATTCAGAACATGGCTATTCTGACAAGAGATCATATCCAAAGATGTTCTATGTTTATGAAATCCAGATAGCAAAGGATCATATCCAAAGATCTTCTATGTTTATGAAATCCAGATAGCAAGGGATCATATCCAAAGATCTTCTAGATCTGTGTGACCCCTCTCAAATAAAAACACATCTTTAATCTGAAGACAGAGCCAAACATATATGAATTCAAGGTCACCCTGCTATACAGCAAGTATCAGGTAAAGAATTTTTTAGGCCCAGGAATGGTGGTACATGAGTTTAATCCAAAAGAAGTAAAATTAGTTTGTAGGGGGAAGTACCTATGTTTGAAAGTGATGTCTAATTGAGTGGCAGAAAAGGTGATGAATAAGAGAAGATTTGACAGAATAGTATATACACAACTCTTACAAGCAGACAGAGGAAAGGGAAACTACTTAGTATACAGGTTTACAGAGATAGCAGGCAGTTTTTACCAGGACAGTAATAGAGAAATGGATTGCAGAGAGAACTCAGGTAAAAATAGAAAAAGCCAGAAAATGAGAAGAAACCAGAAGATAAGATAAGATTGCTGAGGTAGTTTGAAGCCAAGCAGAGCAATTCTAGGCAGAGAGAAAAGCCCGATTAAATAAATCACCTGTGAGAAGAGTTTCAGCCAGAACATCTGGGTTGAATCAGGCAGCCCATAGCTCAGAAATAACAAGTAAGGGTGAACTTACTAAGCAGTAAGGCTAAGAGGAAGAAAACACTCTAGACCTAGATTAGATTGTATGGAGGCTAGAAGCTTCCAAGACTAGGCCTAGGTTAGCAGGGGCCAGTAAGCCTTCCAGAAAACAATTGAGCTGGGGCTTTCCTCTCACCAGGCTAAGACTCAGAGACAGCTGTCCCTCCACTGGCTTTCTTGCTCTGAGTTAATGAGCTGAGGCTGCCCAGACACTGTGCTCAGACACTGTGCTTGCTTGGAGCGGCCATCTTGGGTAATCTGTGAGCACAGAGGTCTAGTTGGTTTCCCTAGGGAGACAGGTTGAGTTTTGAAGAGGAATCTGGAGCTGTTCCTACAGCTCCTGGCAGTGTCAGGAGGCCAAAGGTTGGAGCTGCAGTCCTGGTAACCAGAAGGTATTTAGGGATTGGTGAGAGTACCTTGCAAGTGGGTGGCTGAACACCGAGACCCTGCCCTGGAGAGAATGAAGGGTATTTACCAGGGGTCAGCCAGATGACCTGCGGTTGAACCCAGTAGTTTCCCTCACAGCAAGCTCTCCTCTTACTTTGGAACCACAGATGACCTGGTCTGTCAGTTGTTCTACATTCACTACTGTCCTGCGCATCACACACAGTGTTTGCTCAATTCCGCTATCTTGGATCCCTCATTTTGCTTATTTTTCAAGTTATAATTGATTTATGTTTCTCTCTACACTTTCTTCTCTTTAAAATTTCAATATTCCTCTTCTACACTCCTCCTTCAAAGACATAGTCTCTTTTTTCACACTGTATGGACATAAAGATTATATTTTTGAATATATATATATATATATTTATATATGGAATGATTTGATATTCATTGAGTATAGACCCAGAGTGATTTGCTAAGTCTAGTGATCAAATGACAAATTATAATACCTATATACATACATGAAACACACAAATATATATTACACACATATATAAACACACACACACACACACACACACACACACATATATATATATATATGGCATTTGCAGACTATTTTCTATAATGTTTATGCCAATATAACAATCCACTCAACAGTTTATTTTCCTGATGTCCTTTTCAGTGGCATAAACCTATGTTCAACAGCAATCCATACAAAGGAGAAATAACATCTCATACATATTTAATTGGAATTCTGTTTAGGATCCCTGTTATCAACAATCTTTTGAAAGTCCTAGTTTGATTTCTTATGTTTTACAAAGTACTGTTCAAATATAAATTACTTTCCCTTATGTATTCTCTACCAGTGGCTGAGATTTATGAATTATTTTGAAATAATGGATCTTAACTCTATCAGGTATGTGAGTTGCAGTTTTTTCAGGGCATAAGTCAGTTTGGCTGTGCAGATTATAGTTTCATGATGTCACATTTACTTATTTGTAATATTGCTATTTGTATTTTTGGTATGAAATTCCATTATCCGTGTCAGCTGACTCGGCCATTATGTACTTTTGAAAGCGTTTTACAGTGTTTAAAGACTTTCATCTACTTTTACTTGATTTTCCCCCAATGGAAAGAATAATCTAGTTTCAGAATTTTCATGTCAAAATCTAGCTTCCCTACAAAAATTTTAAGAGAACATATTCTCAAATTGCCATCTCTATGGCCAATATGAGCATTAGAAGGTTATAATTGCACTTATTTCTGAGTTTATGCTTTATTTTCACTTTATCTTAGTTATTGAAGACAAATAATGAAAGATATATCTTAAATTTAAAATTCTCTTAAATTTGGGATATGTCCACACATAGTTATTTTTTGTTGCTTTCTTTTTCTATGAGAGTAAAGAGTCTACAATAATACCATTTAGTTTGTTGTGTGTTGGCCATCTGCTGCTTGGCATTCAGCCTGCTCTTAAGAGTGGTTTGTATATGCAGTGAAACTTCATAGAATAAAACTATTTTTCCTTTCTGAGCACATATCAATTGCAGATAGCTTCGTGGTTAGGGACAGGAGTTGGTTTCTATCCACACCTCTCAGGACTAAGATCCCAGCTGACTTGAACCTGTGTAGGCTTTGTACATACTATGACAATTTCTATGAGTTAACATGTGCATCAGTTCTGTTGTGTCTGGATGACATGGTTTTGTTGGTGCCTTCCATCCCCTCTGTCTCTTACAGTCTTTCTGCACCCTTTTTCATATAGATTCCTGAGTCCTAAGAGGTGGGTTTGATGAGGAAACCTCACTCACCACTTACCTCTCTTAAGTCTTCTTCTCTACATATTGTTCATTCGATGTTGTCTGAATGAGTTCTCATCCAACACGAGAGGCTATAAATACACAACTTCAGACTTTGTGTTAAGCATAATCCATACCTACAATGAAATTTAAAGTTAGTGTACTCTCTCAATTTAGCTGATGTAATACGCAAACCATTTTTAACCAAGCATTTTTACAAGAAGTATTCTCTTGAGATCTCTAAAGTAAAGTAGAAGTGGTTAGGGGTTCTTATAGGAAGACTTTAATAATTATGACTGTGGCAGTTTTGACTCTTAAACAAATCCCAGAAAATGTATCAAAAATGAATGTGGGTGGTTATCTAGCTAATATCTGAACTTGTTCCCTGGGAACGATAAATAATTGAAATCCCTGCAATGATGAAGGCAGAAATGAAGACAGAATGAAACTAACAGTATATGCACATGGACACTAATGCTGGGAGCTCACTAAAGAGACTCTGTACAGACTGTTGTTTAGGTTCCTGAGTTATATCCCTTTCCTTATTGGTACTGTATAGGTACCTGTGTCCAATACTTGCTAATTTTTAATCATTAAAATGGCATTGAAGAAGAAGAAGAGAAAGAAGAAGAAGAAGACAAATAAGAAGAAGAGGAAGAGGAAGAAGAAGAAGAAGACAAATAAGAAGAAGAAGAGGAAGAGGAAGAAGAAGAAAGAAGAAGAATAAGAAGAAGAAGAAGAAGAAGAAGAAGAAGAAGAAGAAGAAGAAGAAGAAGGAGAAGAAGAAGAAGAAGGCTCTATCTCAGAGAGCCCACTTTTGCTCTCTCATCTATCTGCATCTCTCTAACTCTCATTCCATTTAATTTGTCACCTATATAGGTAAGGATGAGATTTGAGATGACATTCTTTTATTTTGATGGTACACAACAATGATAGGATTATTTTGGCTAGCATTGAAGCAACATTGTATTTTGTTAAGTTTTAATGAGGAATAATTTCATGATCATTAATAAAATCAAAGTTTTTAAGAAAAGACATTAAAAATGAAGTTACAGCAGAAAGAGAAATAGCTTGTGTTAGTAATAAGACACCAACCTCAATTGCACTATGAATCTATGAATGGAACAATCTAGGATGCTGTCAGAACCCTGAGTCCTGAACCACTGTAGGTGAAACCCCACAGAAACCTTAGAAGACATGTACATCTGAAACCATACCAACAAATTTGAAGAAAGTCATTAATATCAGATTCACTGAAGAGTTCAGAGAGTCTATCAGCTAGGTTTCTGCTTTCCTAACTGGCTTTTCCTTAACCAGGCTGACTCTCTCAGTTTGTTCAGGTTTTTTATGGAGGATATAGAGTCTTGAGCAAGACCCAAAATGGATCAGGTTCCTGTTTTCCCAAGTTTGCAGACTTAACATGCTATACATATGCTAAGATCCCAAAGTAAAAATCTTACAAACCATTTAATATTTTCAGCAAGCACATCATGTGTTAGCAGATATATGTGGCTGTAAACTTGTGCATGGCATTTGATAAGTCAGAATGTTGTGCACAACAACCCAACAGATAGACAAGTGCACATTATCACATCCATCTCAGGAATGGTTTTAAGAGTCAAGAGACAAGGCTTTGAGTATTCTTCTCAAATGAAAATTATATGCACATTTTTCTCTTAGTTCAACTTGCACTACCTTAGAAACAACAATTTTCAACTAGCCTTTTTCCTCCTTGATTATTTATTTACTCTGTGCTGTTTGCTTTGAATCTTGTGTTTTTATCATTTGTGATATGATTTGCTATGTTTTGAAGTAAACAATGAACCACAAAAGATCTATTCTATAAAATTATGAAGTCAAATGCAGAAAAGATTATATATATATATATATTCAAGAACCGTATTTTTAAAGATCCTACCCAGCTAGCTAAAAAAAAAAAGAGCATGCTTTTGTTTTTAATATTTATAAATAATACCAAGCAATATATTTATATATACATATACAACTATACTGAAATACCTCTTGTTCATGTATTTCCTAATTTAAAACACTGAAAAAATATTTTGTATCAAACATCTCCTTTTGTAAACCTTAAGTATAAGAATGAAAAATATGTTTGAGCTCATTCATCTTTGTTGTCATTGTGAGTGTTCCTGGGATCACCTAAACAACATGACATTGAGTGGCCTGAGAGGAATTCCTCTGCAAAGATTAATGGAGGAAGGGCAACTCTTCCTCAGAATACCTGCCACCTTATGATTGCCCTGAAACACAAAGGTATAGGGGAAATAGCTGGTTGCTTTCTATTGTTTGTTCCTTTCAGGTGACTGCATCTACCCTGTTGCTGCTATCACTGTGTCCTTCCTTCCCTGGTAGGAAAACCCAGAGCCTTCAGATTTCTACTATGGAGTAAAGATAGTTTTCTCTCAGTCAGGTCCTCAGTGCCAAATTAGACCTGTTGAGGCAGCTGACCTCACCCACTGAGAAGTTTCTGACTTCTTTGCCTTTCCTATCAAATTAAATATGTAGTAAATACATTAGTTACACATGTGAAAGTTTATGGTTGAGCTTTCCTTTTGAAATCAGTAATTCTACACTGATAAGAGATAGTATTTTGTGTCCATTATATTGTATTACAATTACTGGCTGTGTGAGCTTCCTCCCCCGACCCCAAACATAATTCAGTCCATTATCAACATCTCCTAAGTTTCTCTCCACTGCATCTGTTTTTCCAAGATCATCTGTGCTGCCATGAGATTCACCCACCCACCATCTGTCATGTTAAATTGTCGCTGTTTGTACTTAAGAAAAACAACTTGTATAATGAAAAACAACGTGTTCTTTACAAATTAGTAGTTTTGACACATGATACTTACTTAGATTTATAGTATGAAATGTTGTATTATTTATAGTTTTATACTTGGATAAAATTAAAGAAATTGGTAAAAGCCATTTAAATAGAATGTGCAAAATAGAGGTAAGTATAAGAATATGATAAAGTCAAGAAAATATAAAGCATATATCTGAAAAATCATTTGAAAATAATTCCAATGCATTTTTAAAATCAGGGGATCTATTTGTTGATAAAATTGACAAAATTATATATACATCTGTATATAGACTATACAAAGTTTATCATAGATATTCTTTAGCAGATAATGCACATTAAAATACGCATGAAGTAATTTAAGAATTACAGGGAGACTTTGAAGAATGTCTATGAAAGGAACAATAGCTCTATAGGTCGGTATGATTAGAACTGTTGAACTAAAATCAGTGAACATGTTCTATAATGCATCACCACAAAAACCATGAAACTAAAATGCCACAGCTTCTTATATAATTATCGTGAAAGCCTCGTCCATTCTTTCATTTAAATGTTACCAATTCATAGGATTTGGCTCCCCATAAGATGTTGAGTACAGTATCCAGTGAATGTCAAATGAAGAATTCCTAGGTGCAAACACTTTGAACTGCATTTGGGGCTGACACAATTCAACAAAGCAGGTTACTGTGTAACCACAAATTTGGCACGGTAATTGTTGCAGGAGAAGACTATAGACAGATAGACAAGGTAGCGTTTCAGACTATTGTCCTTTAAACATAAAACTGGTTTACCATAAAACTTTAAACAGAGAGTGAATTTACATTCTTTGATGGAAAATAAAGTATCACAAAATTACTGAATCTACTTGAATATAAATTACAATTCATGCAACCCATATATGTATCCTTAGGTACAGGTGTTTTCTCCAAAGTCTGACATTTAAAGTCAATAATGAGAATATACATGTTGAGAGTAGAAAGTCAATTTCATCATGTTATCCACAGACCTTTATACATGTATTTTGCCATACATCCTCATATATCCCTGCACTTGTTCTCACACATATGCAAGTGTAGACGTATTACATAAAGTTAAAAATAATGACAAATGTGAGAATGCAATGTAGTTATCATTAATTATGATATTTATTTTAAGTAATATTTTTGAATAAGGGAATTAATAATCACCACAGTACATCATATTAGAGAGTGTAGGCTCCTCAATTACAGATAATAATAATAGAATAAAATATAAATTGGTGATGAGCTCAGAGATGTTTACAAATGTAAATATTCATATACTCTTACAACTTTTCTCATATAATTAGAAGTATTTGTAACTCATTTTATTTTTTTGTAATCTCACAAATAATGATGCTTCTTATATTTTATATACAGATAAATATTTTAGTACTAGAAGAAGAAAAAAGGAATTTAATTTATGTTAATTAATTGGTGTTGCTTGATATTATTATAATGAACTACTCTTAGAGAAAAATATATTTGTAATCAAAGTATAGATTAGAAAAATAATCAATAGAGTTAACCTGTTATTTCTACATTGATTGTAAGTTCATATGTGAAGAAATACTTTTAAACTCACAACAAATAACTATTAATGATATTTTTTCTTTCTATACAACATCTATGGCACAAGATAATTTATCTTCATCAATACATTTACAATTATGAAATCAATTCTACTTTCATGGATAGTATTATTAAGTATCCAAAATTATTCATTGCAAGTCCTGAAATATGTATTTCAAAGTATTTATCTCATCTAAGAGATAAAATTTATTGTAAGGTATTTATATATATATATATATATATATATATATATATATATATATATATATATAAACAATCACTATATCTGTTTTTCATTGTCTCTCATGACTCAAAACCAATGAGAATTAAAATGATAACTGAGTGATGAGCAATGATTTTTGCACCTATTAATTATGATGTATATTCAACTCAATACCATGCAATTATAGTAGCATGTTGATTTGATAATTTAAAAAAATTAAGCAATTGCTGGTGTTGGAGAAAGTATGAGTTCTGATGAATTTTTGATATTCCATTGAGACATTGGGACCATTTATCTAGAATATTGTCAGTGTACTGATGGCTCTGCACATGCTGAGAGAGAATACTGGACTATTTTCAAGATGGTAAGACAGCATAAGAAACATCTTTTTAATTATTTCCCAAGTACTTCTTATTGCAACATAAATGCTGTCTCCAAAATTAAAAGCATAAATTATGCAAAGTTTCTGGAAGAAAACATTTATTTCTACACAAGAAGTACCATAATCCTCAATTTCTGGGAAGAAAATCAAGGAATACAGCTCGTTCATACCCACACTAAGCCCATTTTCTAAAGGGAAGTTTTAATCCTATTTTAATTTAGCTTTTTTTGTTATAATGCATTAATTGTTCACATTGAGTATTGTCTATGGAGTTTCTATAGATGCATGCAGCATGTGTTTATCATGATGTCTAGTGCCATGTTCTCTCCACTGTTCACTGTAATTATTGTTGCAGTATATTTAAAAGAAAGAAACAACCATTTTAAGTGAAATACATACTGTGTGCAGTAGTATGTAGAACTATATCAATCATTTCAGGTAATAATTGCAAAAAAAGACATGCTAAAGTTATGAACCTAAGATATAGACTTGATAAACCAGTATATATATATATACATATATATATAGCCTCCACATAGATGAATATGATTTAAATATGTAAACACATTTATTCAATACATTTGAAGTGAATATGAACATAAAGAAACCGGATATGAATAAACAATTGAAAAAATTGGCAAGTATCATCTGATATACCAAAGCTATTAAAACCAAGGTGTTTTCTATACACCAGAATCGTCTTTGTTGTCTTATTGATTTTATCTCTCTTAGCATTAGGACCCAAAGCAAGGAATTATGTGTGTAGAAATCAATCAATGTCTCACCTGCCACTCTCTAGTGTACATTCATACATTTTCCATGTTTCTTGACTATTCTATTTCATATTTTTGCGATTTCTGTTATTTTTCCCAATTTAATGATACAGAAGTTTTACTTTCCTTATCATGAGTGCAGAATGTGACAACTGTGGAAGGGTACATATGAAGAGCTGTGATGGTCACAGAGAGGCAAGGATAGAAATATGAAGTGGATTTATCTATAGGAGAAGCTGCATAAAGGAGCATCTAGAATACAGCAATCTACTTCAGCAGAAGGTTAATCTAGAAAAGAACAGAGGTGAATTCAGTGTGGAAGAGAAGGCAACCGAAGAACACCAGTGACAATGATAATGCTGAGATAAAAGTATAAAAAGACATATAGCTAGCTGTATAACTGATATCTCGACCTGATCTGAGATGTAATCCCTCCAAAACACTACTGAAAAGAAAAAGGCACTGCTACTCCCCCTCCCTCAGGTCTACATTAGTGACCTGATTACATAATAAGCTGGTGCAATAATGCACATGTTGTGGGGGTAATAAACCACTATCTGCTTAGATTTTGTGCCAATTCCATGAGGTGGAATCTATCACCCTGAGGTTGCCAAGAATCTGAGATTACATGGGACACAATATAGCTAAAAACCAAATACTATTCTTCCTGTAAAGAAAAAACAATAAATTGATGCCTAATGACAGACATTCTGCTACAACCATAGGTCAGTGCCTCCCTCAGCCTTTATAAGAGAGGCTTTCCTGTATGTTTGGGTGAAGAGTTCTGTAAATATATGTTAGATCCATTTGTTTCATGGTATTGGTTAATGATGTTATTTCTTGGCTTAGTTTCTGTGTCAATGTCCTATCCTTCAGTGAAAGTGGGGTGTTGAAGTCTCCCACTATTAATGTGTGGGGATTGATGTGTGATTTAAGCTTTGTTAATAGTTCTTTTACAAAAGTGGGTGCCCTTGTATTTGGAGCATAGATGTTCAGCATTGTGATGTCATCTTGGTTGATTTTACCTTTGATGAGTATGAAGTGTCCTTCTTCATCCCTTTTGATTAAATTTGGTTGAGAGTATTTTATTAGATATTAAAATGGCCACAAAGCTTACTTCTTGTGACCATTTGCTTGGAATACTTTTCCAGCCTTTTACCTTGAGGTAATGTCTGTTCTTGTGGATGAGGTGTGGTTCTTGAATGCAGAAGAATTTTGGATCTTGTTTATGCACCCATTCAGTTAGTCTGTGTCTTTTTATTGGAGAGTTGAGACGATTGATGTTGAGAGATATTAATGACAAGTGACTGTGAAGTCCCTTAGTTTTTGATGTTGGTTACAGTAGAGTGTTTGTGGGGTTGTGGTTTTGTGGTTTTGTGTCTTGATGGTACTCAGAGAAAGACTAAGCCAGCCACCAGGATGAGACTTGATAGCCTATGACCATATAGTGGGGGAGGAGCTCCCCTCGGTCTTAGACCTATGGGAGGGGAATAGGGTAAAAGTGGGAGGGAGGGAGGAATGGGAGGATACAAATGATGGGATAACAATTTAGTTGTAATCTGAATAAATTAATAAAAATAAAATTAAAAAGAGAAGCTTTCCTTTCCACGAGATGGGAACTATAATAGAGACCCACTAATAGACAATGCATACAGTGTGAGAATGTGAAACAAGGCTAAGATAATTACGTTGACTAGGATGTGGAAAGACTGTAAGACCCAGGGATAAAGGATACCAATAGTGTCTTCCAGACAAAACAGAACTGATCCATGCATACACTCACACTGAGTGGGATAGCATCCAAAGAGCCAACACAGATCCTAACCAGACTGAGATAAGAGAGCAAACATGAGTCACATTACCAAGCAAGAAGCTATCTCCAATTAAGAACAGCCTGAAGAGAAAAAAAAATTCTCTGAGGACATTCTATTGGGCATGAAAATAACATTTTTGAACAAAACCTCATGTTTATCAATAGATGGCCAAACCCAAAGGGAATCAAAGGCTTGTCTGGAGGTTTTTAGGTTTTGTTTTTGTTTTTCTTTGTCTCATGCTGTTTTATTTGAACATTTTAATTCTTTTTGGCATTGTTGGTCTTTTCACTTGTATTATGGTTTCTGATTTTGTTGTTTTATGTGTTTGTGAATGTGTCTGTCTCTGTCTGTTGGCATATTAATTTGTTGTGTTCTTTTTATGGTTTCTATGTATTTTACTTTTTTTTGTTATTCTTGTGAGTCTTAGTTTTTGCTTGGTTTTTTAATAAAGAGATTTTATTTGGTTTGCATTTATAGAGTTTAAGATGCCAATTATGGTGGCTGACACACATGATGTGAGGATTTGCTGAAGGAATCAGAGGCAGCAGGAATACAAGTTTGAGACCATCTTGTGCCTGTTTTCTTAAGGGAGAGCATTTACTGTATCTGAAGAATCTCTCAGAAAATTCCATATCTGTCAAGTCTTCTCTCAATTTGCCAAAGAATACAATTAAATTTTGGGTAATGTCTTTTGTTAACAAATTAATTATTGTAAATATTTTCATAACTTCTGAGCTAGTTATACTTTTTATGAGTCTTTTGATTCTTCAAAGTAATTTATTTTATCAAAATGAAAATTTATTTTTACAAAAGTTTGGCAAAATTTGTTTATTATAGCATCAATTACTATACTTTCTACAGAAGATTTATCATTTTATTTTGCCATTACCAATGCCTTGTCATTATTCTTATTTTCTTTATTAGTCTATATTAAAGTATACTAATCTAGATTTTAAGAATATTTATTTTAATAATTGAATAATCTTTATCAATGTTATTGATTTCTATTCTTCATAGTTTTAAGTGTCAGTCTGAACAAAATCTTTTCTACTTTAAAAAAAAGTAAATATGAAATTGTAACTTGACGTTACACTTCTTCGACGAAACTACCCAATGAAGCTATAAATTTTCATGTTTAATTTTACTTTTTCATTTTTTCTATTTCATCTTTTCTTTTACCCTTGCAATTTACAGTTTGATTCACAAATGCTTAAAATTATTTTGAAATTTCTCCTATTATTTTGCATGTTTCTATATATAATTTTCTAGTTGACATTTGTTTCAATTTAGTCAGAAAATGTCTTTTACTCTTCTAGTTTTAATCAATGCTCATGGTGCACTTGTGTCTGCTGAAAAACATCTTGGCCACTCTTTGTGATTTAGCCTCCAGAATGTCATGTACTGTGTTTTGCGTGATGCTCTATCAGAGCTATAATCTTTGGTCATCCTGTACTCTGTTTCAGTTCGTGAACAGGTGGTAAAAAAGATGTTGGAGAAGAGCTATGAAGGCATCAATTTTCAAAAGACACTCATAATTACAAAAACTTGTCCCCTCAAAATAGGAAGCTTCCCATGTACAAGATTCATGACGACAATCTGAATAAAATGTGAATTTGCTTTGGAAGTAATGGAAAACAATTTGTGTGCACATGATCTAAATTTGATACAAGAAGAAAAGTGACAAATTGTTTTTTAACACTTCTAGTTAAGCTAAGGAAGTCACAAATACCACATATGAAAGACAGAAGAAAAAAGTACTGTTTTGAAGACATGATATGCCTGCCCATTCAAGGATGGGCTGTTTTTAGTAAGATTCTTTCCAACTAAATCACTCAGCAATCTGATGTTGGATGATGTTGAACATTGGGGAGCAATTGCTGAAGTTAAATTTTGTAAACAAACAAGATAGTTTAAAGAAAACCCACTGAAAATTTCTAAAGAAAAAATTAAGTTTAGTCTCTGTGGGGAGATACAACTCATTCACGATAAAATCAGCTCTAACATTTAAGTAAACTGCTACCAAGATATGTGCAAACCCTAGAAGTCTCCGTTAATTTGAGGCTTGTTGCTAGTTTATGAAGACTTAAAATTGATTCTATGAAATGTTTTAAATTACTGGGTGAGTTAAAGTGTAGGCAGCTTTTGACACTGGGGGAAAAAGCAACAAATAAGCTTCCTTACAGGAGTACTGTTAAGTCAATGATATTCTTCAATTCCAAGTATGAAATGTCAAAAAATATACCAAGACATTTAAAAGCATGTATCTCTATAAATAAAAAAACAACCAAATAAATAAATAAGTTTCTGATAAAATGTCATGATTTACAGTGCTTATTTATTTTCAAACCCCAATCCTATATTAAAAATGAGGTGCAAAGATAATAATATGATAGAAAAATTTCTTCTTTATCTTATTCATAAGTTAGGCCATCTTGAAGCATGTATATTCCAAATCAGGTACAATCTGAAAAAAAATAAACTGTTTTTTGCTCTTGTATCCATCATGATGCACAAAACACATTAAATATAAGGTACATAATAAGGTCCAAATGATATAGCCAGTATGCAGCAGTTAGGTTTATAGAATTATTGTGAAGCTTCTGGATAATAAATCCAGGTTCGGCAATACTAGTGATCTTGTTGCACAGATCACCTTATGGTCAGGAGTGGAACACACCATGAAATTAATTTTTCCTAATCACCTTAGTAGCCATCCGTGAACACAGCCATTACCTCACTTAATGATCAATTTGATAATTGATATGCTGATTTCTCAGCTCTCTCCATGAATTACAACTTTATGTATTTGTGTGTCTAGTAAGTACTAAGAAACTTTGAGTCCCCAAAAAGTCTTCCTCCCTTCTCCCCATTCCCTTCCCCTCTCCCTCCTTTCCACATTTTATTTATTTATTCATTCATTTATTTATTTATCTACTTTTCATCATGATCATAGCCCCCTACCTCCTCTCCTCCTGGTGGCACCCTCTGCCCTCTTCAACCATGGCCTTCCATATTCTTCAGAAAAGGGGAACACTCTGCACCAACCTGCCTAAGCTCAACAAGTCTCATCAAGACCTGGTTCCTCCTCTTTCTCTGTAGTTTGGCAAAGCAACACCAGCAGGGGGAAGGGATCAAACAGCAGGGAACAGGGTACATGTCAGAGATAGCCCCTACTTCCCTTACTGGGGGACCCACATGAAGCCCAGCTGCCCATCAGGTACTTCAATCTAGGGAGCCTAAGTCCAGTCCATAAAGATGCAGTTTTGGGGATTTGTGTGTTTTTGGCTTTGTGTGTGTGTGTGTGTTGTGTGTGCGTGTGTGTTTTCTGAAACAGGGTTTCATAGTGTAGGTGTGGCTATTTTTGAACTCCTTAGAGAAGCCTAGCCTCAAACTCAGCAATCCACTACCTTCCTCTGCCTCCCTAGTCCTGGGATTAAAGGCCCTTGCCATCACTTCCACACAAAACTGTCTTTTTCTACCCAAATGTGGCAGTCCCTGTTTGATTTTAAAGCTGAGAAGACTATATTCTGCAAATAATAATAATAATAATAATAATAATAATAATAATAATAATAATTTATTACTTTTCTGTTTCAGTAGTGATATTCATTTATTTTCCATCGTATTATCATGCACATGCTGTAGTATTTAAATATTTTTGTCAGTTATAATTTTGTAGCTCTGTGGCTTTTCACTACAAATCTTGGTAATCATATATGTAGACAAATACGAACTTAAAGTTCATCCTACTCTAGGGTTTAAGCTTGAACTTTTGGTAAATCTTTAACAAAATTGATTCTGTCTGCAACCAAAAAATTAATAATTAATCAGTGAATTTTTACATCTAGTATTTCATTTGCTGGGAGTAGGGCGCCTGCCTAGTATCACACCTGCATCCTATATTGTCCTATTTGGATTGAGTCTACCTTTATTATCTCCCTGGCTGAAGCAGATTTTAGAAACCTTGAAAACCTGGTTTTACTGGAGGCGTCATATACTTTAAGTCTTGTAGAACATAATGGCCTACAAATTCCTCAGTCTGACTGGTGCCACTGCACTGGCCATGTTCCTGTTCTGCGTCTAGGGGCTCACCACTAACGCCAACCCCACCCTGCTCAGAACATAAGTGCCTGTGTCCTTCTCAATATCTGGACCTTACATAAGACATTGTATAAGATGTAAGGTACCTTTCTCTTTCATTCCTTATAATTTTTCACTTAAAATAAGACCCACTGGTTACATCCATATTGTTGTAAATGAAAAGATATTATTTCCATATCTGAATTATAATCTACTATATAAGTGCCGTACATGGAACAGTCATAACAATCATACCAAAAAGCAGCTTCTTCTGGGTAAGGACTCAGGAAATTAATGCTCAATACACTCCACACACTCACTCATTCATAAAAGATACAAAAGTTATAAGGCTTTTAAAACCGTTTACTTGGTCTAGACTTAACCTTGGCAAATGAAATATATTAAGAAAACAATTCCTATTTCCCTTAGATTTTCCAAGTTTGTGGAATACAGGCTTTTGAGGACCTAATGATTCTTTGCATTTCCTCAGTGTCTGTTGTTGTTATGTCCCCTCGCTTCTGGGTTACATTTGAATGGAAAAGTTGTTCCAGCCCATTACTGAGATAATGTCTATATTTGTTACTGAAATATGTTTCTTGTATGCAGCAGATTGATGGGTCTTGTTTGAAAGTTTGAGATTTTAAAAACAACACTATTCTGGCTTCAATTGCTTATAGCTAGACACACATCTATATGTCCTTTAAGTATCTATGTCCTCTCTTTACATTTTCATCAAGTGTTCTCTACTCTATATTTTTTTTATCAGATCTTACCTTGTATACAAGAGATAGAACTGTCATAATTGTCAACAATATTAATTTGATCTTTCTGGATTTCAGATGGTAAGTTTGTTTCCCTGAACTACCATTCTGTCCTCTCTTTGTGTCCATCAGGAACACAGTTGTGAAGAATTAAGAAACAAAATATGTCAATATATACTTAATAACACTCCTTTTATTTCACTATTTGTTGGATAACTCGAAAATTGACATACTGTACAAAGTGGACACTGAAGCTAGAATGATGAGAATTTTTATGTTTCTCTATAATGGATGCTTCAACCATCCATTATGTAATATGAGCAAGCACCTTCTTTTTAAATAAATCTCTAGCTGTACACAAAATATGAGGTTATTCAGAAATGGTCACTGTCCCTATATGATTAACTATTAGAAGTAGAGCTGAGAAACACTTAAAGAAATGCTCAGCGTCGTTAGTCATCAGAGAAATGCAAATCAAAATGACACTGAGATTCCATTTTACACCCATCAGAATGGCTAAAATTAAAAATTCAAGTGACCACATGCTGGCAAGGATGCAGAGAAAGAGGAACACTCCTTCACTGCTGGTGGGAATGCAAACTGGTACAACCACTTTGGAAATCTATCTGGCACTTTCTCAGAAAAATGGGAACAGGGCTTCTGCAAGACCCAGCTATTCCACTCCTTGGAATATACCCAGAAAATGCTCCACCACACAACAGGTACATGCTCAACCATGTTCATAATGGCCTTATTCATAATAGCTAGAACATGGAAACAACCTAAGTGTCCCTCAGTTGAAGAATGGATAAAGAAACTGTGGTACATTTACACTATGGAATACTACTCAGCTATTAAAAACAAGAAATTCTAGAAATTTGTGGACAAATGGATTGAACTAGAAATGATCATAATGAGTGAGTTCACCCAGAGGCAGAAAGAGTCAAATGGTATATATTCATTTATATCTAAACACTAGCCCAAGGGGCATGTCTCATGAAAGCCTTCACTGACCAGGAAAGTGGGTCAGAAGGGAGGACGTCCTATTGGGACTTTAGGTGAGAGAAGCATGGGTTAATGGGGAAATAGAAGAATCCAGAGGGTCCTAGAAACATACAAAAAGAACATTATGACAGGTGGATCTATATGGGTCTGGCTCAAATTATGACACCAGCCAAGGACAACATGTGCAGTAAACTTCGAACCCTTACCCAGATCTAGCCAATGGACAGGAAGGACATTCTCCACCATTGAGTAGAGAGTGGGAACTGACTTTCACATGAACTCTGGTGCCCCATTTTTGACCACATCCCCTTCATGGGGCAGCCTGATGGCACTCAAAGGAAGGATAACAGGCTACCAAGAAGAGACTTGATACCCTATGAGCATATACAGGGGGAAGAGGTCCCCCTCAGTCACAGACAAAGGGGAGAGGAGTAAGGGGAAAGCAGGAGAGAGGGAGGAATGGGAGGAGACAAGGGATGGGCTAACAATTGAGATGTAATATGAATTAATTAATAAAATATTTAAAAAAGAAGTAGGGAATGTTAGGTGACATAAAATTGTGGTTATCTAATTGAAAAGGGTTAAATAGATGCTCAGGTTTTACAGATAAAAAAAATTATCAACAGTAGTTATCATGAGACCAAGTACTGATAGATAAACTGCAAAGGAGATTAAATTAAGACATCATTTAATCATGGACTAATGATCAAAGGCTAATTGAATACCTTAGTTTACAATAGATACAACACATTTACACCAAGAAAGAGTAGGTCTAATTCTAAAGCTTTTAGCCAAGAGAAATATTGTTGTCTGTAACGTTTTGAATTTGAGAGTTTAGAATTTATAAAGCAAATCAGTAGTTACAATTATTAGAGATACACTAATGTCAAACCTTTATAACACTGCAAATATCCTAAAATGACTATGACCATATTTAAATTAATATAATTATACATACATCTTTTCCTTAGCATTTGGACTTCAGATTTAAGAGAAATTCATTTGAGTTGATTCATTCAGAGTATAACATTTTGAGTCACATTGAGTATACCAGTGTAATAGAAGGCTTGGTTTCTTTGTAAACTCAGTTGGGTGATGTAAATATTTCTTTTTTGTTTTAACCCCAAGTGTGACATTTTATTTTGAGCTTTAGCTTGTCCACACCTGCTAATTTTTTGGTGAGGGGCATGGCTTTTTACAGCTGGTAATGACATTCCTTGTGCAGCATGGAGTGGGGTGTGGTCTAGGGCTCTGAGCACATAAATAAGAGCACAGAGAGAGTGTGACATGGTGTGCAGAGTTGAAGAGTTCATGTAGTTGCTTGAAGAGACCAGAGATAGACAGAATTGTGGTTTGGAGAAGACAGACAGAGAGAAACACTTCAGGGAGCAATGGCTTGAAGAAGATTGCTGCCTCCTCTGCTGTTGTCAGAGATGGGTATAGCTCCTCCTACCCATAAAAAGCCCAAATGACCCTAAATATCTGGAAGAAGTAAAGGAGCCCCCTGTCCCCGCTAATCTTCTCTTTGCTATGTAATATTGGGTGGTTGGAAGGGAGGTTGAGCTTTAGACACCCCAAATAAAATAGATTTTATTTATATATAGTAGTTTCACTATATAATGTGATATATTAGGAGGAAAAAAGAAGTTATGTGCTTATGTTATTGGAAAACTGTGATGTATAATAGGTACATTAGGAAGGTGATTTATACTTTCTATTTGTTGCCTCTATATGCAAATGAAAAGCCAAAGAAGTTTTACTAATATATCCTGGCAGTAACTACTATCAAATTTTAGTGCCACAGAGCTTTAGGAGCTGTTGAATATATTTTTTTTTTCAGGAGCCCATAATTCAAACAAATGAAAGAGAGTTAGATTTGATGTAAGTAAAGAACTATACATCTAAAGATAAACATAATTGGGATGATATTGAGTGGTGAAGGTTTTGTTGTTCTCATCATTAAAGACACTATCTAACCTCTTTTGTATTCATTTGTGCACATTTATTCTATATTTGAAAATACATATCCAATATCTACTTGTCTCCATTTTGTTGTTGTTATTTCTCTAACTGCTGGGTAAATATACCGGAAAAAATAAAGCTTAATATTTCTCTGTACTTCTATACTATCTGCTCTTATTAAAGGCAACTCTCATGTTCCTTTTGATTTTGTGTTGAATTATGGCTATTGGATAACATCCATCCAGCATCAGGCTTTAAGATGAAGAAAAAAAAACTCTGTATTACCCTCAATGTTCTGTTATGTTTGACTTGAATCATCCCTTAAAGATTCAGTTAGCCACCTTTGATCTCTAGAAGTACTGGAAATACTTTTCAAAGGCCAGACCTGCATTTGTCTGGATTGCTGTATGTTCAGCATGGAACCACAGGTGAGTCAAAATGAAGTCCAGAGAGAAGGCACTGTGAGGGGAAACAAGTCACCAGGAAAACTTTGATAAGGCTGCTCATGTAGAGATGAACTTAAAGTCAGTTTTCCAAGAACTCATGGGGGATGCTTTCTATACATGACCCCTTTTCTTTTTTTTTCCATTTTTAAAATTAATTTATTCATATTACATCTCAATTGTTAGCCCTTCTCTTGTATCCTGCTATTCCTCCCTCCCTCCCACTTCCCCCTTCTCCCTTCCCCTATGTCTGTGATTGAGGGAAACCTCCTCCCCCTATATATGCTCTTAAAGTATCGAGTCTCTTCTTGGTAACTTGCTATCCTTCCTCTGAGTGCCACCATGCCTCCCCATCCAGGGGACATGGTCAGAAAAGGGGCACCAGAGTTCATGTGAAAGTCAGATCTCACTCTCTACTCAACGGTGGAGAATATCCTGTTCATCGGCTAGGTCTGGGTAGGGGTTCGAAGTTTACGGCCTATATTCTCCTTGGCTCGTGCTCCCTTTTCACGACAGAGTCTCATCAGTGATGAATCCAGCTATCAATTCTCTCTTGAGGGCTGTAGGGGAAGAGGGAAGGAAGAAGGGTCTTTCCAAAGGGACTTGCTAGCACTGATGCTTCCCACCCTGAGCCCTAGTAATTGGTACTTAACAACTAGACTCTTGGTTAAGAAACATTGTTGTACATATTATGGTTTCTAATTTCATGATTTTATGAGTGTGTGTGTTTTTTTTTCTTTTTTTGCTTTTTTTCTTTTTAAAAAGTTAGCCTCTTGTTTTCTCAAGAAGGAGAAAGATAGCATGTAATTAGTTGGAGGGAAAGGGGAGAATGAATAGATGATGGGAGGAATTCTGATAAGAATATGTGTATGAACCATTTATTTTGAATAAAATTATGTGTGTGTGTTTTCCATCTTCTTTATCCAATGAATTTGGCACTGTTAAAATTATTATTTAAAAAGTTTATTTGTCATTCACGTTATATCCCAATGGTAATCCCAACCCTCCCTCCTTTCATCCAGGATCCTCCACTCCTTCACTCCCTCCCTCTTCCTCTTCCTCTTCCTCCTCTTCCTTCTTTCCTTTCCTCACAGAAAAAGGGAGTCTTCCCACTAAGCCACTCCAGCACACTGAGTAAAACCAGAACTGAGCTTGAGGCCTATCAAGGGGAAACTGATCAATAAGCTTGCAACAGAGACATTATCAGTGACACACCTCACTCCTCTTTCTAGGAGCCCCACATGAAGACCAAGCTGCCCATTGGGTACATATGTATAGGGAGCCTAGGTCTAGTTAATGCATGTTCCTGGCTGGGTGTTTCAATCATCTCAAGCCCCACTGGGGCCACATTAGTTGGCACTGTTGGTCTTCTTGTGGAGACCCTGTCCATTGCATTCTTATCCTTCGAATGGATGGATTTGGAAAAGATCATCCTAAGTGAGGTAACTCAGACCCAGAAAGACACACATAGTATGTGTTAGCAATCAGGTACCTCTGTGGATGACTGCAGGGTACTTGACAGCAAGACATCAGGCATGTCTATGGCCAGTGCAGAAACTCAGACACAGCAGACACATCATCACCAGTTGCAAGGATGCAATTGTCCCTTGAGCCACATGTGCTCTCTTTCTGTGCATGCACTGAGTCTCCTTATAAGAGGACATATTTCTCCACCCACCTCTCTCCTCTCTCATGCCATTTCCCCAGAGAGTGTCTCTGTGAGTCTCTGTAACCCCTCCCTAATAAAACCTTTCATGTGTACCTGATTCATGACATTATCTGTGGGCCTATTACGTAATTCCACAGTCTAAATCCCAACATTTATTGCATTGCCTGGGATTTGAACTGGGGACTTTTGGAAGACTAGCTGGGGCTCTTAGTTTCTGAGCCAGTTCTCCCACAGTATGTACTCACTTATAAGTTGGAATTATTCATATAGTGCAGGATAACCATGTAACAATTTATAGACCCAAGGAAGCTAAGTATCAAGGAAAGCCTAAGAGAAGATGTCAGATTCTCACTCAGAAGGGGAAACAGAATACAGCATTCCAGAGACAAAGGCCAGATGATCTCTGTATGCCATGCTAGTGTACATAGACACTGGTGGGAATGGCTGAAGGAAAGCTCATGGAGAAGACAACCTGTACTCACAGAGGTCTCAGGTTCTGTCCCCAGCATCCATATGGTGGTCACTCCAGTTCTAGGGAATCTGCTTTCCTTTTCTGACCACTATAGGCATGCAGTACACATGCAAGCAAAACATACATACACATAAAAATCAAATCTTTTTTTAAAAGGTGAAAAACAACAGCAACAACAAAAGAATAGATAGCGACTTAGTTGAAGAAAAGGAACAGGATAGGAGAGGGAACACAGAAGGAAATGTGAGTGGAGATGAGGTATGTGTAGAAGTGAGGAGTGGGGAGGACAGAAAGCTTTCAGAGAGAAGAGAAACCAAGGGCAGAGGCAACTCTTAGAAAAGCTGTAGACCTACAACAGAGTAGTCTCCTGGGAGGCTATGGAGGTGACTCCAGCTCTGACCACTAATAGCAAGAGTCATGGAGACTGAAGAGGACACCCTCTAACTGGACAGGACTTCTAGTGGAGGGAGGGGAAACACAAACATACCCACAAAAACTCTGACCCAAAATTTACCCTGCCTACAAGACTGCAGGGATACAGATAGGGAACCCATTGAAGGAATCCCTAACCAATGCCTGGCCCAACCTGAGACCCACGATATGAGAGACTGTCAACTCCTGGCGCTATTAAGGACACTGTGCTATGTTTACAGACAGGAGCATAGCATAGCTTTCCTCTGAGAGTCTCCATCCAGCAATGAAATGAAACAGAAGCTGAGACCTACAGCCGAACATTAGGAAGGACATAGGGACCCCTGTGTTAAATTTTTCATTTACTTTTAAATTTTTTTAAAATCATAAACTTTAAAATTTAAACTTTGCTTAATTTTTATTGAATTTATTTGTTTATTAACTTCACATGCCAGTTGTAGTCCTCTTCCTCTTCTCTTCCTAGGTCCACCCTCCCTCCCCTTCCCTCCTCCTCTATTTTAGCTCATCAAGTCACATCAAACTATCAAACTGAGTTTGTCCTCTTTCCCTGTGGCCTGACAAGGCAACCCACTAGAAGGAAGCAATCAAAAAGCAGACAACAAAGTCCATGGTCAAGACAGTCTCTGCTTCCCTTATAAGAAGACCCACGTGAAGTATGAGAAGTGCATCAGCTGGATCTATGTGGGGGACCAGGGGACCAAGCCATGAATGGTCTTTATTGGTGCTTCAGAGTCAACAAGCTCCTCCAGCCCCTGGTTAGTTGGCTCAGTTGTGAAAGTCTTGTAACCTCTAGGTCATTTGGTCTTTCCCCTCATTTTCTTTTCACTAGACTCTCTATGCTTCACCTAATTTTTGGCATGAGTCTCAGCATCTGTTTGGGACCACTGCTGCCATACTGTACAGGATAAACATACTACAATGCACAGACCCAAAGCAGATAAGTAACAAGAAGGCCCTAAGGAGGATGCTTTACTCTGACTCAGAATGGGAAATAGAGGTAGTAGTGGAAGAGAGGGACCAAGATAGGAGAGGGAGCTCAGAGAGAAATACGAGCAGAGATCAGACCTGGGGAGATCAGGGGCAAAAGGACAGAAGGCTTCCAGAGAAAAAGAAACTGTGGGAGGAGGCATCTCTGTGACAGCTTATGAGGGGAACTCTATCTGAGACTCCTAGTAGCAGGGACCATGAAGACTGAAGAGGATACCCTCTAACTAGACAAGACTCCTAGTGGAAGAAGTAGAACACCAAAACCACCCACAAAATCTTCAATCCTAAACTTACCCTGCCTATGAGATGTGCACGAATAAAGATAGAGCAGAGATGATTTTTTTTTTAGTTTAGTTCAGAGGCTAATTGACTTTAAGCTTAGGTTCTGTCATTTATGAAGGGAATTGAATATAGGGAAGCCTGATCATAGTGTGCTTTAAAAGGCCAGGGGAGAGATTGGAAGACATCAAGTGGATTCAAAGATCTTTTGGTAATTTTGCTCTCCAGTTAAAACAAGTTTCTTAGAAAATGTTTTTTATTAATTAGTTACTTATAATTATTTGTAGTTAAATTATTAATTAATTAACCCTTGGATCAGAGATTCCTTTCCCTCCTCTCCTCTCAAGGCTGATTTCTCACCTCCTTTCCATCCACCTTCTCCCTTCCTCCTCAGAGAAGGTGAGACATTCCTTGGATATCAACGCACCTTTGCATATCAAGTTGCAGTTGGACGAGGTGCATCATCTTCTATTCTGACTAGAAAAGGCAGCCCATTTAGTGTCAGTAGATCCAAAGGCATGCCACACAGTCAAAGACATGACTTGCTCCTTCTGTTAGGGGATCCCAAATGAAGACCAAGCTGCATTTCTATTACATATGTATAAGGGCCTAGGTCCATCCTATGCATTTTCCCTGGCTGATGGTTCATCTCTATGAGACTCTATGGACCTAAGTTAGATGACTCTGTATGGTTTCTTGTAGAATACTTGATTTCTGTGGTTCTTTCAATCCTTACTCCCCGTCTTCCACCAGGTTTTCTGAGCTCTGTCTAATGTTTTTCTTTGGGTCTCTGCATCTGTCCCCTTTGGGTGCTGTGTTAAGCCTCTCATGTGACAATCATTTTCATCTCCTGTCAGCAAGTATAGAAGAATATTATTAATAGTGTGAGGGTTGCGATCTCTCCTGTGGTAGGACAGTCAAGTTGGACTAGTCATTGATTGGTCATTCCCTCCATTTCTGGTCCCTCTTTATCCCTGCACATCTTATAGGCAAGCAAAATTGTGAACCAAAAGTTTTAAGGATGGGTTGGTGCTCATGCCTCCATTGTAAATCTTACCTGGTTACAGAAGGTGGCCTCAGGTTACTTATTTCCTATTGTAAGGAGTCTTAGCTAGGGTCTCTCTGATAGAGTCCGTTATCTCAGACATGTCTCTCTAATTCCAGTTCTCTCTAACAGTTGTATAAACTTTTAATACATAACTTTAATGTTTGATTACAATGTTTATCCGAGAAGAACAAAGATAATATGTAATTATCAGAGAGTTAGCTACAGACTGTGAGAAATAAAGATATAATTACCACTGTTTTCAAGTTAGCTTGGATAAGCCAAATTGAAAAATACTTTAGATACCTTGCTAGCTTTTTCAGTTAGAGCTTGTTTGAATATATAAAAAGAATAATTACTTGAATTTTGATCAGGAGGAAGTTAGACAAAAGCTATTTGCCAATATTCATGTGGGTAATGATCATACCACTAAACTAGAGCCAATAAGGGGAAGGTTTATTTCCCTTAGGATCATTAACAGTACAAGAAGCGTAGGGCTGTGAAATGAGATCAATATTCTTATAAAGTTCTTTGCCACTGAACATCTGTTTACAAGTCTTAGATAATCAGTCCTAGATGGGATAACAACAAGCATGTAATTCCTTAATGATTTACTACTACATAGACTGTTGAAGGTTGAAGTGTTACTGATTTCAGCTACACTTCTAGTTTTTGTCTATGACCTTTGGATAAAGCCCAGTTATTCAGGCTGGGGCTGTATATTGGAAAGGAAGATGAAATCATGCAGACAATACTAAACTTGAAAACAATATGACCTTTGAAGGCTCAGTTGATCTTTTTACTATTTTACTTATTTGCTTTCTTACTCCTAAGAATTTCTTTGTGTTGAAGTTTGATACATCTTGCAATGCATTACTCAACACCTTTGGCTCGAAAGTATTCTAACATCGGTAAGGATAGGATATGGGGCAACACTTTATAGTAACATAATACTTATTAAAATAACATTGCCTGGATGGCCAGGAACTAGACACTGTGTAGCCTTAGAGTAGAATAAACCAGGACTAGAAAAAAAATCAATGAAATGATTCGTAGTGACCACATCCAGACATGATACATGGAGTGTAACCTGGAGGCACATGCAGATGCCTGTGCAGGTCAGAAGATGGTGTTCGATTCTTTGGTGTTAGAGGTAGAGGCATCTGTGAGGAATTTGCTTGGGTACCAGATCCAAACTCAATCCTCTTCAAGAACACCAAATGCCCTTAACCAAAGAGCCAACTCTTGAGCCACTCAGTTCACAGGTATACTGGCTTGTCCAAGAGTGTCACTTAAGTGTTGTTACTGTATTGGGGACAAAATCATACTCAAAAGTGGAATAAATAATACTGCTGGAGACACAACTCAAAGGTAAAATTCTTGCCGAGCAATCCCAAAGTGGCTGGATTGGTCTCAGTCATTAGTTTGATTGTCATTGCTATAAGAAAAGTAATGCACAGAAGTAAGAATGCTAGGTAATTGCCTTTACATATATGAATGTTTACTCAATAATTCAACTGTTCTGTACTTTTGAAATTCTTCATGTTATAATGTTGGATGGAATCACAGTGGGAATACTTAAAGCACTCCATAACTGAAATAAGAAAAAAAAAACTTCTCTTTCCAGGTGGCAGTATATGCATATATAACCAAGAAAACATATTCATAATCCGTCCCTTGTACATAGTCACCTTCTCGTCCTAGGTTCCAAATCATGGCATCAGGTTTCAAACTCAGTATCAGGAAGCATAGTCCAAGCTTCTGTCATAAATATATAATATATATTACATATAGGTATATGTATGTGATATAAACATATGTATTATATATGTATGCATGTATCTGTGCATGTAAGTGTGTAACACAATTTTATGACTGTCTCTAGGTTTACTGAAGATAAACCTAGAAACTATCATAAATCAACCACATTCCATCTAATCTATCAAAATGTTTACCTGATTCTTTTCTACTAAAAGACAAATCAAAAATTTCTAGCTATTCATTAGTGGAATTACAAAAATGGTCCTCTGAATTAGATAAATTAAACTTTGGGGAAGGAAGCAACAACACAGACACAACTGTGAAGCATATTGTCAAAACATCTAAAGACTGTCAAGTAATAAAGACTGATAATGCAAAAAATAATTATCTGTAAGTAAATGGTATCCATTATATACAACAGGGAGATTTTGCTATGTAAAATATAAACTAGTAAACAAGAGATTAAAACAAAATTTAAGTATCTTTCTATTAAGAGTAAATGTTGCTGTTTTTTACTGCCTCGTGGCCAAACAGTTGTGATATATATCAAATAGTTAAGTGATTTTGAGCACAGGTTGTACTCCTCTGTCAATAATATGAGGTTCAACTGCATGTAGTTTAAATGGTTTGTGTGGATTACATAATTCTGAATACAAGCTCCTTAAAGAAAGAAAGAACTTTAAATTTATTTAAAAATTTTCCTCCCTTTTTTGTTCCAAAAAGAGTTGAACTTTGTCATTTTTGTACTGTGGATACTCATGAAGGTCAAAAGAAACAGTTATTCAAGTCACCAATATATTTTAAAAATATTTTAATTTTAAATATACATTTATATTATTACACACATATACAAAAAAAACTCCCTGCAGCAAGAAAAACCGTGAAACAATCAGGAATTATATGAATGTTACATTCTTAGCGTTTCAGCTATTTGTATTTGGCAACCTTGAAAAAGCCATCTTTCCTATCTTTGTTCATCCAAAAATTTGAATGTAAATCAATATCTATTATATCTCATCATTATCAATTTAAAACATTTATATAGACCTAAAGACATGTTAAGCCCTAGAAAACTAAGCTTAATTGTAACACACACCCCCACACACACATCATTCTTTGCTTCTCCTGAATTACCATGAATTTACTTCCTGCAAAAACTGAAGATATTGTAAAGAAAAGAATATAAACAGCTACTCTTCCTTGGTCATTGTATTTATGAGGTTAATAATTACAGGATACACTTGAGACATTATGTAACATGTGACTCCAAAACAGAGGAAACTACCAATTGCAGTCTGACATGGGCTATAAAAATAAGCAGATCTTATGTTCACTTGGAAAATAACATGAGTATATTCCTAGATGTATTTAACAAGGGTAGATAGATTTGGCATAAGAGTTCATGCACAGAAGGGCTTTGAGAGTGGAAATGATAAGAATATTTTATGATTTATGTAAAGGAAGGGATTCAATGCCTTAATATAATTAAAATGAGGAAAATTTAATCATAAAGTAATAGAAACACAAGATGTCACTGGAAGCCTATTTTGAATGTGCCTCACTGTTTTGCAGCTCTCCATAATATCCACCAAAAGAACCCTAAATAACAGACTTCAGTGTGAAATTTAGGTAGAGTCATGGGAACACAGCACATTTTCCAGAAATGTAGTTAGACAAGAGACAAATGAAAGATTACCCCAATTTTGCTTTGTGTTGTCTTTTTATTGTTTAATAAGACTCTAATCCAGTTACTTTCTGTAAGCCTCTCGTCTGTTTAAATGGTCGAATGTCCAGCTTGGCTCTTTACGGATAGTGCATGGGTTCCTTTCCTTCTTTATTTATTTTTTAATCGGAGAGCTTCTTGCTACAGTGTAATTATGTAAGTTTTGTAATCACAGAATCAGGTTATATAGCCATGTATTAATGGCCTCCTGAGAACTCAGAATAGTATGTCTATTCCCAGCACCAAAACTATGACTCTAGTCCCATTGATCTGTCCATTTTTTTTATAGCACGTCAACTTCAAGCATCAGTTTTACAATGTATTGATTATGAAAGTGAGGATAAGTCTCAAAGTTTTCAAATTATGTTGTATCTATCCAACTATCTAAAAATAGTAATGACCAATGATACTAATTTTAAGAACCATATTAAATGATATAATAATAAGACAACACACCCTTCAAAAATATTTTATAGCCATTTTATGGAATTCAATGCTTCCATCTCTAATTTATAGAACATAAGAGCTTCTATAGCTACTAAAATAAGTAAAATGTTTTAATTTTAAATTTTAATATGTCAATTATGTTCAAGCAATTTCAGTAAAAATGGCTTATTCTCAAGAGCTTATGACTATTATTAGATATGGTATAATATAAGTGATTAAACTTAGAGATTTCTTTTACTTATATTTCAAAATTATTTTGTTATTGTGGAAAAAATGATTTTATATTTTATCCCTCAAAGATCAAAACATATTTGAGGTACATTTTTCTGCAAGCACTTTTCAGTTCAATATCATCAAAGCAGATAACTCTGATTTCATTAAACAAATAATTCATCTAAAATTTAACTGAAGGTCTACTTTTATGGAAGTTTAAAATGTGTGTTTGGAAACAGATTTGAATGTGAAAAAAACATACAGACCTATTAATAAACTGTGTTAAGCTTTTGTATTGCACATTAGAGATCATATTGTCATATTATGCAAATTATCTTGTTGTTTTACTAGTTTTGTCACTAAATAACTTTAAATGTAAAATTTAATATAAAGTGTCTATTTATATTAGACATACCAGGGACTTTCTGGCCAACCATTATTGCTAAAAGACAAGTCTGAGTTCCATAAGAGAGCCTGTCTCAAAAAGAAAAATACGTTAAAGAGATACAGAGGACAACACAAAAATTTGATTAATGCACAAGTAAGAGCATGGTCACATACCTGCACATCTCACGCACATACAACACACACACACACACACACACACACACCACAAGTATCATTTAAGGGACAAATCATATTATAAAAATTTTTCTTCACTACTGCTTTAGTTACTCAAATAAATATTTCTATCAATTGAATTAGAATTAATAAAACATTAAATATAAAGCATTATGCATTTATATGTTTTAAAATGATAACCATTCAAACTACTTAAATATTTTAAGTAGTTTACATTTCTACATATTACTAAACACCTATTAATACTCAATTTGTATGAATCATGAACTATCTTCAAATTGTACATTTTGTTTTCTCATTACATTTAAAAAGATAATGAATCTTATGTGTTTTAAAAAGAAATGTAGAGTAAAAATCTGGGAAAAAGAAAAGATTAAATGACTTCCCTGCAGATTCTTCCCTAAGAAATATCTGCTTGTATTTATAAACCTGCACTACATAGGTCACGGGACCACATTCATCACTGTTCCTCCTTACCTGCTTCAGCAGAGTGATGGATAACGATACTTTTCAGAAACTGGTGTCACTGTATTTTAAGAGATTTTTTTTTTTGCAGCTGTCAAAATAAATTTCAGACACACCCTCCTCTCTTTCAACATGCTTAACTCTTAAACTAATCAAATGTAAATGCAGAGTCAAAACAAACCATCATGAAGGCATATCTTGGCTACTCTACATGGAGAAGTATGTTTACTTGGAGAGCTAGATTTTCATTTTCCTTTAATTATAGGCTAAGTCAGACAGCAATTGCCAAAGCCTTCTTTAGAAACTGATGGGCAATTGGGTACTTAAAGAATCATTGAACACGATAATAAACAGTCACGATTTCAATAATTAAGTCCTTGATACAAGAGATTGGCGTTTATGCACACATAATAAAAAAGCCCGCTTAAACACCGTAGAAAAAAATGAAGATTTATTAAAGTATAGACTATAGTAAACAATTCAATGTCTTTGCAAAATTTATGTTTGTTTATTTGTTGATTATGTTTGTTTGTGTGTTTGTTTATTCTAATATAGGCTCTTACTCTGTGCTTCTGGCAGTGTAGACCCAGCTGGCCTTGATCTCAGAGAGATATGCCTGCCTTTGCCTCCCATGTGCTCAAAGTAAAGATGTGTGACGTTATGCCTAGCTTCAAACTATATTTTTAAGTACAATCTTACTGCCAAACAAACCCAGAAACATCATCAGATAGGCCATATTATCTTTGAAATTTTAAAGTGATTGTATTAATATTTCTCAAATATCACAGAAGACAGTAAGACAACCCTGGATATAGTATAGTAGCTTGTCTAACATTTTATCTATGTTTGTGTTTTAGTACACAGTACGCTTATAATTTATATCACCCAAATTTCCACAGAACTGGCAGGCTAATTGTGAATAGCTGTTCTTCAAAAAGATCTCAAGACCACAGAGAAAAACACAGCACTAGTTATATGCACTTGAGATACAGATGGCATCTTAGAGTTAGGAAAATAATTTTAATAATAGTTCAAACACTACCTAATTTCTTTGAAATTAAGATGAGAGAAAAAATGTAAGTTATGTTTGAATCAAAAAGAGATCGGCAAGAGTATTCAGCACTACCTGGTCTCTTTCCTAATTTCCTGCCCCATACTAGGTACACAATCTCAGTTACTATTCAGGTTTCAGCACACAAATTGAAAGCCTAAAAGTTAACATCTACATATTAGAGGAAATATGCAGTAATTATTTTTTAGAATCTGGGTGACTGTAGATCACCATCCAAGAATGGAAGTGTGTGAGGAGAATTCTGAGACCTTGTGAGAAAACACTAAGGAAACTAGACAAGGGTCTTGTGACCCCAGTTTCTTCAAAAAAACACAGACTTGGTTTTGGATTAAAGTTTCTTGTCCCTCCAGGTATAGAGGATAGGAATTGGTTCACTTTACAATATTCATAACAACTGGATATTGTACTTTGTTTATATGACTCAATGGAAGAATATTGTTTTTGCCGTGTTCAGCTTGACTTGGTGATTGTACACTTACTCATATTACTGTTCTTAACCCTCAAAGTATACCTTGGATGATGTTCTGAATTTATTTGGTTATTGTATGAGGATTTAGATAATCTCTTTTATCCTCTCCAATCTCCCAGGTTCTACCACCTAATTTTTTTTCCTCCTTTATTAATTTATTCTTGTTACATCTCAATGGTTATCCCATCCCTTGTATCCTCCCATTCTTCCCTCCCTCCCAATTTCCCCTTACTCCCCTCCCCTATGACTGTTCCTGAGGGGCATTACCTCCCCCTGTATATGTTCATAGGGTATCAAGTCTCTTCTTGGTAACCTGCTGTCCTTCCTCTGAGTGCCACCAGGTCTCCCCGTCCAGGGGACATGGTCAAATGTGAGGCACCAGAGTATGTGAGAAAGTAATATCCCACTCTCCACTCTACTGTGGGGAGTGTTCTGTCCATTGGCTAGATCTGGGTAGGGGCTTAAGGTTTACCGCCTGTATTGTCCTTGGCTGGCGCCTTAGTTTGAGCGGGACCCCTGGGCCCAAATCTGCCTATCATAATGTTCTACTTGTAGGCTTCTAGGACCCTCTGGATCCTTCTACTTTGCCATTCTCCCATGCTTCTCTCATCTAGAGTCCCACTAGAATGTCCTCCCCTCTGTCTCAGTTTCCTGGTAAGTGAAGGCTTTCGTGGGACATGCCCCTTGGGCTAATATGCAGATATAAGTGAGTATATACCATTTGAGTCTTTCTGCTTCTGGGTTAACTCACTCATTATGATCATTTCTAGCTCAATCCATTTATCCACAAATTTCGGGAATTCCTTGTTTTTAATAGCTGAATAGTATTCCGTAGTGTATATGTACCACAGTTTCTTTATCCATTCTTCTATTGAGGGACACTTAATTTAGGATGATGTTTTCAGGTCCATCTATTTACTTGCATATTTTATGTTTTCATTTTTCTCAACGGCTCAATAATATTTTATTCAGCACCACATCTTCATTATCAGTTCATCAGTTGATAGAATGTAAGCTGTTTCTAATTTCTGGCTATTATAAAAGATGAGCAAATGTCTGTATAGAATTAAGGTAGGGTCCTTCGGGTATATGCCTAACGGTGTTATAACTGGATCTGAAATTATTCATTTCCAGCTTCCAGAGGAACTGCCACACTGAGTTCCATAGTGACTGTATTAGATTGCACTTACCAGCAACGAATAAATAATGACCCTCTTCCATTTCACAAATCCTTACAAGCAAAGTCAGTCATTTTTTGATGGATCTTGGCCATTCTGACTGTGGTTATATGGAATCTTGATGTAATTCAATTCACATTTATTCGATGAGTAACATTAGTGAACATTTCCTTAAGTGCTTCTCAGCTATTTCTGTTTCGTACTTAGGACTTTGTACTTACTACAGTTCTCATATTTAAATTAGGTTATTTGTTTTCTTGTTGCTTAGTTTTGATTTTCCTTTCTTTCTTTCTTTCTTTCTCTTTCTTTCTTTTTTTTTTTTAGTCTAAACCTATTCTAGAGACTAACTTTCTATCATAAGCTTAATTAATAAGAATTTTTTTCCTTTTCAGAAGGCCAGCTCTTTGTCTGAATGGTGCCATCTTTTGCCTTACAGAAGTACTTCTGTTTTGTGAGGTTAGGTACCATTTATTAACTGTTGTTCTTAGTGCCTATGCTATTGTTGTCCTTCTCAGAAAGCCCTTCCCTGTGACAATGAGTTCAAGACTATTGCTTATATTTTCTTCTATCAGACTCTGAATAATTAATCTTATGTTGAAGTCCTTGATGCATCTGGAATTGGATTTTGTTCAGAGTGATACATATGAATTCATTCTCACTCTTGTACATGCAGCCACACAGTTTGACCAGCACTGTTTGGTGAAGATGCTGACTTTTCTCCAGTAATGTATTCTAGCTTATTTATTAAGAATCAGGTTTCTGTAGGTGTGTAAAAAGAATGTGTCTTTAATTTGACTTAATTAGTTGATCTGTCTGTTTTTATCCCAAGACCTAAGAAAAGGGAAATTGAGTATAGGGTTATAAATAGATATACAGGAAAGTACAATAGGAATATTAAATGGAAAGAAAGCAGGAGAGCAGGATAAATGAAGGAATATGGGAATAGACAACTAATACTTAATGTCGTGGGAAAATATGTAAATTCACAACTATAGACTCTTCCCAGGATATTTACATATATGATAGGAATCTAAATGATGTTACCATATATTGGGAGAGACAGTGCCTCAGGTAGAGATCTTATACCAGCAATTACAATGCTAAATGCTAAAAATGGGATCCATGTCATTGAATCCTTAGCCAAATGTGTTACATGGACCCCGTCCAAACACTATAGGCTATTGACAAGAGTAATTCCTACTCTCTATAATCTGATTAGAAGGTCCCATTAGTGAAGACAATAACTAATTGTGTCATTGAAAATAGATAAGTCAAACTAGGGACCAACAAAATCTTTACTCCTTATGATTTGTACTCATATTGCTGGAAGGTACATTGCATGCTCTGGAGAAGGCAGATAGTCGTGAATATCACCAAACTAAAACCCAGTGATCCACACCAACAACCTGCCTGCAAGGTATACTGGTATACTTCTGGCACAAATATTATGTCAGTAACACACTTCGTCCCTGGACTTCAATGTACAGTCAATACAGCAGAACCCATAGCGGCAACTACGACAAGTGGCCAGAACGTGAGACAAGAGAAGACATTGTCCTAGGGTAAAACCTACTAATACTATACCTTTGAAGGCAAATTGCAATAAAATGACTACTAATGACATATCAGGACATTTAGAGCTTAGTGCCTCATTCAATCCTTATCAAAGAAGCTTTTCCTGTATGTTAGATGGTAATTAACATGGACCTACAACTGGACAATGAAAGGAGAATGAGAGCTACAATTTGGAGCACTCAGTAATAAGAGTTTATTAGATTCCTGTCCTCAGGCAAGAGTGATGTATGAAGAAAAATAAATGGGAAGTTATTAAGAGGCAGAAATGGCTCCCAGAAAACAGTGTTTTGCAGATCCAACAGAAGTGATGTATTTGTGGAGGCACAGAGACTGTGACGTCACAGACAAGATCTAGAAAAGTTTTAGCCAGACAGGTCACAGAAATTAGAGAGGGGAGTGAACATGGAATCCATCCTATACAGTGGAAGCTATTTTCAATTGATTGCTAATGAAAGAGGGAGAATGCATTTTCTCTGATGGAATATCACTGTGTGCATTTATTCTTACAAAGGCATACCCCAAACCCAAGAGTTTTTGACAAACATTTCAAAGTCCACTTTTTTATGTTGGCATTTTTTTCTTGTCATTTTGGTTTTGTATGTTTGTTTTGATTTTGTTTTTTTTTTTGTGATTTTTACTTATTTTTAAAGACTGAAAAAATAGAGCTCAGTAGAAAAGAAGATGGGGAGGATTTGGGGAGAGCAGGAAGAGGGAAAAAGACAATCAAAATATATTGTATGAAAATTTTTAATAAAAACTATCTTGTATGTTGAAGATTATAAATGCCTTTGTTTACATTCCTAGGTTAACTGTGTGCTTCAATTTTATCATCATTTCTAATGAGCAATGAAGGCTTAATAGTTGGAACTCTATATCTTAAGATTTGAAAGGGTCAAAATCATATGTCAAGAAAAAAAATTTTAAAGACATGCTAAGATAACGTAGAAGGAGATATTACTACACTCTTAGACAAAGAACTAATGAGTGCTGGAAGTGGAAGAATAAACTTCTTCCAGGGATGAAGTCCCTTTATTGAATATTCAAATACAAAGTGGCAAGCCCTGAGAGAGTATATATAGACATAACAGAACAGACTAATCATCAGATAGTTTTTATGTATTTGTGCATTCATATACATATGTGTACATAACAGTGTAATAATCAAGAAAAAGGCCAACAGTGTGAAAGTGTGCTGTCATGGAAGAGGTTGTAGTGAGGCTTTAAGGGGGAAAGTGATACAATTCAGTTTTAATTTAAAATTTGTAAAAATTAAGAGTCTCTGACTTTAACATCAAACTCTTACGCGTATATTGGTTAAGAGTAAGACCTTTAATTGTTCGATGTTCACAAGAGTGTATGTACAGATAAGAAGCTAAAGTACATTTATTCTTGTTTGAGTAGTGAAATATAATGGATTATTTATATTGCTAAGATTCAAACAAAAATGAAACCTAAACCTTTAAAAAATTACTCTGTCAGTTCACTAGGCTGAAGCATTAAACATAATACTTTAATATAGACTAAATTACATGAGTTTTATTTATAGTTAGAAAATATAAAGTTATAATAAACTCACTATAATAGTTACATCAGAGTTTAGAAATTTGGTGAAAACCATTATCTTAACAGTTGAGTCTAATTCTAATAATGAACACTTTTATATCTGAGGAAAAATTTTCACATAGACATGTCTTAAATATATTCCCCCTCATCAAGTCCTACTCTGTAATTCTAAATTGGGACTTTGGGGAGGAATTGATTTTCTATGAGGTTGTGAAGCTTGGACCATGGTGGAATGCTGAGCTCCATTTATGCTGGTTAGTGCTAGTTTTTGACAATTTGACAGAATCCAGTGTCTTTTGGGAGGAAGGAATCTCAGTTGAGAAAATATCTGCCTATAGGCATGGTTGTGAGTGTTTTCTTGATTAATGTAGCAAGGTCAATCAGAAATTTCATCAGGGAACACGTGAGAGTCAGACTTGTAATATTAACAGTGTTAGTAATACATAATTAATAATTATTTCTTCTTCTTTTTTTTCCTTCTTCTTTTTCTTCTTCTTTCTTCTCCTCCCCCTCCTTTTCGTCCTCTCCTCCTCTCATTATTATTATTATCGTTATCATCATCATCATCATCATCATCATCATCATCATCATCGGTATCATCATCACTCTAGTCATTATCACCATTGTCTTTATTATTACTCATTCAGTCTGTGACATCTAAAGAGGTCAAGCATTAGGTCTGTGGCACTATCACAACATATATTTGATGAGTGTATTACAAGAAATTGAAAGCTATTTTCTTATGGTAAGAGACCTTTAAAAGGCAAAAAAAAAATAAGGTGATCATAAATGTAATATCTACTAAGAATTCTTTCTCAACTTCTAGAATGACTACTTAAAACCATATATCATCTGGGGGGATTCAAGATGGCGGTCCTGAGACCACACCTTTAAAAAAATAATTTATTCAGATTACATCCCGATTTTTATCCCCTTACTTGTAGCTTCTTGTACCCCTATTTTGCCCTATTCCCTTCACCTAGACTTCTGACAGAAGGGAAATTCTTCCCCCACTTTATGATCACAGCCTATTAGATCTCCTATGGATAACCTGCTTCCCCTATTTCTGAATGCCACCAGACCTCCCCAGCAAGGGGACGTGGTCAAACTGGGGCATCAGAGTTCATTTCAGAGTCAGTCTCCCTCTGCATACAACTATGTAGAATGAGCTGTCCATTGGCTAGATCTGAATAACTCAAGACATTAAACCTCTCCAAAGGAAATAACCCAATTAAGAAATGGGGTTCAGAGCTAAACAGAAAATTCTCAACAGAGGGATATTGAATGGCAGAGAAATACTTAAAGTAACGCTCAATGTCCTTAGTCATCAGGGAAATGCAAATCAAAACCACTCTGATATTCTATCTTACGCCCCTCAGAATGACTAAGATCAAGAACTCATGTGACAACAAATGCTGGTGAAGATGTGGAGAAAGAGGAACACTGCTCCATGGCTGGTGGGATTGCAAACTTGTAAAACTACTTTGGAAATCAATCAAGTGATTTCTCATAAAATTGGGAATAGTGCTACCTCAAGACCCAGGTATACCAATCCTGGCCATATACCTGAAAGATGCCCCACCATGTAATAAGGACATTACTCAACTATGTTCATAGCAGCCTTATTCATAGTAGCCAGAATATGGAAACAACCTAGGTCTCCCTCCGTCTAAGAATGGATAAAGAAACTATGATACATATATACGCTATGAAATACTACTTAGTTATGAAAAACAAGGAAAGCTTGAAATTTGCAGACAAATAGATGGAACTATAAGTGATCATCCTGAATGAGATAACCCCAACACAGAAAGATACACATGGTATATACTGACTTAAAATTTAATTGGATACTAGTGCAACATAGAGTCATCTGACAGTCTCCACTCAGTGGGTATCAGTACAGATGCTGGGAATCACTGGTGAACTGCAGGTGAAAGTGGTATGAAAGAATGGAGTGATAGAAGGAACCAGAGGGCCCAGGACTATCAAGGTTGTCAGATCTGGACCCAGCGGAGCCTGCACAAATTGTTGTACCAAGCAAGGACAATGCATGCAGTAAATCTAGACCCCCCGTTCAGATCTAGCCAGTGGACAGCTCATTCTTCATGGTAGTGGAGAGAGTGTGGACTGCCTCTGAAATGAACTTTGGTGCCCTCAATTTGATCATTTTCCTTTGGTGGGGAGATCAGGTGGTACATTTAGGGGAAGAGGAAGCAGGATCTCTGGATGAGACCTCATAGGCTGTGGTCATATGGTGGGAGAGTTGATCCTTGTCTTTCAGAAGTCTAGGGTAGGAAAATAGAGCAAAAAACGGAATGGAGGAGGGGAATGTGAACATACAAGTAAGAGGTTAACAATTGGGATGTACTCTGATTAAAATTTAATAAAAATTTTTAAAAAGAAATTGTCAGGAAATATATAGAGCCAGATATTTTATCCATTTTCATCATATGGTAATTCTGAGAAGAATATTCTACATATTTGTGAGAGAAATCTATATGGAGTGACCAACCATGGTTCCTGTCCAAAGAACACTGGTATTTCTCAGCATATCATGAGCCCATGCAGCCTGCTAAATTCATTGCAGCCAAGAATGTAAGTAAATCTAACATCGCTAGGTCTTAACTAATCCTGACTTGCTGTGTGGCTCTAAGTCCACAGCATCATTTTTTAACATTCTAGTGTTGGAGTGCTTTTATAATTTCCTTTATTTTCAGTTCCTTATATCTCTTTATCCCCTTTCCCACCCAATCCCTTCTAACACAACACCAGGTAGGAGAGAAAGAAGGCGAGTGGGGGAGAGGAGGTGTAGGTTTTCTTAGCTGCTTCTTGCTGTTAAGAGTTGTTGGGTTCCTTGGAGCAAGTCCAATCCTTGTTTCAGGATATCTCCGACTTCTTCTCATCATACTGCATTAAGAGCAACCAGGAACAGCAGGGGGATTTGCACCAGCAACCTTCTATTTCTTGAAACCTCTATTCTCTTTCTGGGTCTGGCTTGTATGGCTGTTGACAAGACCATGCCATCATATGAAATAGTTCACAACTGACAAAGATATCTTGCTCTCTCTGGAGGCAGTGATTATCTGTGGACAAAGTGGAAGAGCCCCCTTATCTCACACCTAGGATTAAAACAAAATCATGTGTTTCCATATAACCCCAAACTCCCACAACGTTCTAGTGAAAAAAATATAAGTATATATTAGTGGTACATTTGTGTCCCTTACTGTAGTGTTGATCTGATGACTGAGCATAAGACTTTATATGGATAAATGTGATAACCCTAATGTTAAATCTAGTTGCAGCTGTACTTACTGTCTTTTCTACTTCAATGACGCCACAGCCTTCATCATGGTAGTATTGAACATTTGGGTATTTTGATGAAGACGTTTTCTTGATCTCTAAGGCTATTATTAAGTAGGTCACACTGGATTTCCTACATATTATCTGGTAGGAAGACATTGTAGCTGACATTATAGGATTAAACACCTGTCTCAACTGTCAGGCCTTTGGATAGGCTGGAACAGTTTCTTAAGTTAAATATGTGAGTAGTCACTGGCTTGGAAAAATTTATGCTGCCAGAGCATGAAGTACAATGGTGGAGAAAGTCCTCTGGCTGACAAAAATAATGCTATGTGATACTTATTAAAATGAAGTAGCTTATAAAATCTTGGGAGGATGTCTATCACAGTCTCACCCCAAGATTGTTAGGGCAAAGACTTGAAATCGAGTGTGCATCATCCAAAGACACATGTTGACATCTTTTCCATCTCATAACTACTTGTCTTAATGGGGCTCATTAAATCAATCAACAGCTTTTAGGTAAAGTTATGAGCTAGCTTTTGTGCCTTTCTGAAATCTTGCTCCAGATTCCACTACCCACAGTTGAAAGGTGTGTGAGAAAGACTGTGACCAGTTTGATCGCTCAATTCCAGTACAGTGGCCAGTGAGCACTATGATGGTGGTACACTTGTCATTCCATTTTCACTATGATGATACATATATTATTCTTCAAATATAATACCAGGACAAATAGCCTCTGCTCTTTTAAATCAGAGAGAAACTCCTTATGATGTTCTCTCTCTCTCTCTCTCTCTCTCTCTCTCTCTCTCTCTCTCTCTCTCTCTCTCTCTCTCTCATCTTCCTTTCTTCTCTTATAATTTTCTAAAGATTAGTCAGTATCCTGGTCTTTTTTTCCTTCATGAGAAATTTTAATATGTGGATAAATAATCAATTTACAATTTTTTTTACATCTGTAACAAATACCCAGAAGAAAAGAGAAAGCCTCAATACAACTCCTAATTGTGGATCTTTGATGCCAGTCAGTGATGTCGGTTAGTATTACTTACATATCCACAAAGTAAGTATTTTTCCATAATTCTCTTTAAGTATTAACTAAGTTCCATTAATGAATTTTCACCTAATTATTACAGAAGAAATAATCAATTGCTGTATATATTATTTCCTTATAATGATGAAAATCACATTTTCCAGTGTTTTTCTCAGGTCATGATATTCCTTCTTTTTCAATAACTCCAGGCCATGTCATACTTCACCAACAACACTCAATAAAGATTAATATATGCAAATCTTACCTCTTTTTGGTACTAGTTACATAATTTACCTCATTTCTCATCACTTTCCTTTCTATACCTGCCAGTCCTGCTACTGTTATTTATTTTGATTCAATAAAGCAGGATATCTCTTGGTACTGATTTAATACATGTAGCTCTTAATGTTTGGAATAGTGTCTTAAATATTTTTCTTCAACAATCTTTGGTTATTATAGGCAAAGACTAGGAAACATTAAACTGAACCAAGATATAATATTTAAAATATTAATAATTTAGTGGTGGGCTAAGAAGAAAATTAGAAATATGTTAGCAACTTATCAATTAGGAAAACCATGTATATGATGCTATATATTTTTAATGTGTTTCATCATTTCCTTTTATAGGATCCTTTTTTCAAATTTCCATGTAATTTTATGTCATTTAAACATGTATAAAAACATTAAATCATAAAACGAACTGTGAAGTTTATACTTAAAGGACATTTTGCTGATATATCTCATGGATTTTTATTACATAAAAAAACTTAATAAGGAATGTAAATTTATCTTTATTTGCTTCTTTTTCTTCCTATAAGTACTATCTTCTGTGAGCCAATTTATGAAAAAAGAGGCCAGTTTTGACTAGATTTTCATAGACAGAGTCTGGCATGGTGAGAAACTCATGGCAGCAACAGTGTGAGGTTCCAGGACCATCACATCAGTGGTCACTGGGAACCATAGAGAAAAGGATGCTTATGGTGAACTGGCTTTCTTGTTCTTCCTCTATATCCAGCCTTGAGCTCTATCACATGTGATAATATTTCCTGCATTCAAGATACTCTCCTAATTATATGTTCCCAATATCATTGACAATCATGTTCATAATGAGTATTTGGACCACATAGGCCATCCTTGGGTTTACTTATTTGATTTTTCTGAATACAACTGACCAAGTTATCCTCCATTCATGATGCAGTTAGTCAGCAAAAGGCTGACTTCTTCACATATCCAACCAGGTTGCTTGTCTTTTCCTAAACAAATCCCTGAATGAGGGGTATAAAACTTGTCTAGGCTCACATAGAATACAAGTAGAGCTAGATATTTAATGTTACAGGAAACTACATTAGGCACACTGATTTAACAGTGGCTTTTGTTTAGTACAATATATTTATTTAGGAAACACAATAATAATGAACTCTGCAAATGGGCACATGATTTTATTATATATTATACAACTCAAAATCAAGATCAAATATAACTCTCCTTAAAAAGTGAATATGCCAATATTAGTTGCTTTAGGAAAGCCTATACTTTTCTTTCCTGGAAAGTGCATTATGTCTTTATATGTTTTTGGTCTTTTTCCCTTGCAGTTTTCAATAGTCATGTTTAGTAATTTGAAAATTACATTTTTTTGGAGTTTCTTTCCTAATTCCATTTATTGAGTGTTCTGTAGTCTTATTGTACCTTGATAGGCACCTACTCCTTAAAGTTGGGGCAAATTTCTTCTATGATTTTGATGAAAATAATTTCTGTGCTCTTAACTTATGCTAGGTTTCCTGTCCTTCCTTTATTCCTATTGTGCATATTTGGTTTTTTCATAATATCCTAGATTTGTGCTTGGTGTTTATTTGTTTTGATTTAAGATTGTTTGACTAAATCTTCCATATCTTTTACCTTTTCTTCTGTCCCTGTGATTCTTTATTGCAGTTTTTAAAAAAAAATTATTAGTGAAGCTTTTCTCTGAAGTCTTTGACTTCCTTAAATTTCACAAAGTTTTCATTTATATTTTTATCTCTGTTTTGGTTTTCTTTAGTGATTCTGTTTTTATTAAATTCTCTTTCTATGTTTTGAAATGATGTATTATGTCACTCAACTCTATTTTTTTAACAACAGCTTTGAAGGTTTCATTCACTTCATCTTTAATGTCCTCAAAAATATTCATAATTCTTACATTGAAGTCTATGTATTGGGCTTCAGCTATACTGTATTTCTAAGGGAAGACTGTAGTACAGTTAATAGATTTTGATAGAATCATATTATTTTGCTTTATAATAATTATGTTTTGTGCTGTGTCTAGGCATCTGGGGTTAGGATAAGTGAGTTGATTCTAGGTGTTGATATTTCATCCTGTCCTGCTTGAGTGGCTATTCTGTTCCTTGGTTTCTTTTGTTCTCACTCAATCTTAGGTAATGTGATGGTTATGGCTTACCTGGTAAGGAGTTCCCCTACAAAGTGATGCTGGCAGGAAAAAATAAATATGTGCTGGAGAAAATGGTTGAGAGATTCAAAGGTTCAAATAAGAGGAAGGGGTTGCTCTTCATACCTAGAGGCAGGACACTCATGGATTCAGAGGTTTGGTGGAAAGAGGGCATCCTGCAAGTAGATTGCTGTAAGGCAAAACATTGTCCAGAGAGACAGGGATGAGTGAACTGGAAGACCCTGGATCTGAACTAAGATGTGGGTTCACAAGTGAGTGGAGTTAAACTGGGATTGAAGAAGTTTAATACTGGGCGGCAGGCAAGGATCATAATGGAGTCCAGCAAGAATAGTGTAATTCGCATAACTGACTCTCTTGAGATTTGGACACTGAGGGTCCAGGATATAAAACATTTCTAACTATCTGTGGCAAACTCTAAGGAACATGATGGATTGGTGGTGGACGGCAGAGGGGGTCTATAGGAAGAAGGAGATTGGGTATAAAACAAGACTTGGCAGAGTCCCTGGGATATGGAGGTTGGATGTGTGGATAGGCTCCTGAAATCCATCTACCACAGTTCTTGCTAGGAGGCTGAAGAGAGTGTATGTAAGACAGAGAAGATAGAAGATATCTCCTACCTGGGTCACATTCCAGTGTGACCACTGAGCAGCTAAAATACTCATTTTTAAATAATTTATTTTTTGCTATTTCTTATTTTCTTCATACACCATGAACTATTACAGCATTTAAGAAATCCCAGAAAATGGGAGCAAATACAGTAATATTCTTAAATTTCTCATGTAAAATTATAAATATGAGTAGGTTTTGAGGGGACACATGCATTACCTTAGTTTGTAGGTTCTTTTTTTTTTTTAACATTCTTTTTGTTTTAGAAACCATTTTTATTCAACTAAACAATCTTTCATTTATTTTATAAAAGCAGTACAGTACTATTTTAATAAAGTATTGAGTTTTTGCTTACATTTACACAGAGCAAAAATATCAGGGATCTTTCTCCCTAACTAACAGTGAAGCATGCTGAGAACTGTTTCAGGGGAAGGAATTTCTTGCTCAAAATGCTACAACATTCTTTTCCTCTTGGACAAAAGCATTCTACAAAACTCACTAGGAGCATAACCTTTCTGTAAAGAAAGTAGACCTACACTGATCAGACATATGTATTCCACGCTGAGTTTAAAAGGCTTAGAATATTCAGTATCAGGAAGACTTTCTCAGTGGTACAAGGTTCCACATGGTTTCTTACACTCCAACTTTCTTTCACTATTATTTCACTTTACTTGCTGCAGACTTAAAATGAAAACTTGTGGGAATTGACATTTTTATTTTTTTGGCAAGCTTAGGATACAAATTTGTGGAAAGGAATACAACAGGAAAGAATATATGAAAGTTATCAGAAAATGAAAGAAACATTGAAATTGTTTTAGATAAGAAAACAGCAAAGTCAAGTATTCACAATTTAGCATTTTATTTATAAGATGCTGGTGTAATGAAATTTACTTAAAGAAAATTAAATATAAAAGTGAAATGTTTATCAGCCCAAGCTACAGTACAGGGAACAAGCTACAGAATTAACCTCATCCCTACCCACACACATAACTGCATTTATCTTTTTATCAAGTCATTTCATAACTATGTATAGTTTCTGTATATTCAATAGACTCACATTAAAACTATGGACACATTCTTGCATGCATAAGGTATTCTAGAAAATTCTTAAACTTAGAAAAAAAAGAAACATAAATAACATTATAAATAAGAAAAGTATAGGATTGTTCACAACTTCTCTAAATTAGTAATGAAGTGATGTAGAGAATAATCACAGAAAGCACCAAAATTATAAAATAAATAATCTATTTTCAACAAAATGCATAGAAAGATCACTAGCAGAAAATTGACAGAACAAATGAAAACTTTTTATATTTAGCATAAAGTAACTAGACAAATTAAAATTTTTGATCTCGGCACTCCTATGACAGGCGTGTCAATGCACTTTGGTTATGATTATTCCTCTGTTTTTCTAAGACCTGCCTTCTTTATCTCCCTTCCCTGCCACACCCTTTCCAATTCTTCTTTGGTTTCCCCCAAGGTCTTCATTTTTTGTTGTTTCAGATTCCACATACGAAAGTTATAAGTGATACCTCTATGTTTTGGGACAAAGTTTTTTTTTTTTTTCTGTAATGAAAGAATTGTGTTCTTTGGGTAAAATAAAACTTTTTGTTATATGTTCATCACATTTTATATATAAGTTTATAAGTCAACAAGAATCTATATTATTTCCATTACATGGCTTTTGAAAAAGAGGGATGTGTAAAGATAAGTGCACAAGCATTTCTGTGTCATGTTGACTTCTATTTTATACCCAGAAGGCCTCAAGTGGATAATACTGTGGTTTTATCTTAAATATCTGAGGAATTTATTATTAATTCCCAAAGCAGCTGGATTAATTTCAATTTTCTATATTTTACTGTATATCAATCATACAAAATGTATTTGATCTATCTATAATAGTTAAAAATAAAAATATAAATACACTTCACAAAATTGGGTTATACAGATCTTATGGCATTAAGATGAGTAAGTATCTCATGCAAGAAGAGAAATCATCAAAAAGGTGTTGTGTTATATGTATGACACAAATAATGTGCATGTATATTCACATATGTGTGTGCATGTGTGTGTGTGTGTGTGTGTGTGTGTGTGTGTGTGAGTGTGTGTCTGTAGAAAAAGAGATACAGGAAGGGAAAAGAATGAAATGAATAAAGGAAGGAAAAATAGATTAAAGAGAAATAAAAAAAAGAGCAACTGAGAAAGCAATAGAGAAATTAGCAGAAATATTTGCATCTGAGACTGTCATGAGATTTCAGTTCATTGCTAAATATTCAGACCCTCACCAACACTCTTGGAAGTAGAACATATTTTTTACAAAGTAAAAATAAGCATGGTATTATCATATTTGTTGTAACTTGTTTTGGGTATACATATTCTATACAGACAACAAAATATTTCTTAGAGCTCAATAACCTTATTCTTAGAGCTCAAAAATACATTTGGAAGACAATATATAAATACACAGAAGTGACTGTAAACTAGAAATATACAGGTTAATTTATGTGGGCTTATACTACACATATAACTTATAGAAAATCATCACATATCTCAATAGATACCAAGTAATAACAAGCATGTATGTCAAAAGTCATACACAAATATTCATGGACGACAACCAAAACCACTTTTTAAAAGTCTAAGATTGGGGATAACTATAAGGATGGGTCAGTAGATTAAACAGTTTGGTGTAGAATCATGAAAAATAGTTTTAAAATGCCCCCAAAACCAAGAAAGCCTGAATAATGTCAATGGATTTTTATAATTGCATTTTCTGGAAAGCAGAGACAGAGTATCTACAAGTTGAGTTAAATAACCAGATTATTAAGAACAGATTGTTTGCAAGCTCTAGAGTCAATGGGAGTCTCTGCTTCAAAAGAGTAAAGTAGTAAGTGTTTGAGTTAGACAATGGACATGCATAGGGATGAACACACAGACACACACAGAGACAGACATACTCATACACATAAATATCAACATACTACAAAGCTATGAAGAAGAGTCAAAAGTACACGAATCATGAATGTTTTAATATTTAATGATTTCTATATACAGTGATGATTTAATGATATAAAGCTATAAACATCACCAGAAGGCTGCACATAGATAGCATATCTTTTTGGTTCTAATCAAATAGGTAAGAAAATAAAGCAAAGTCAAAGTCTAATCTAATAGAATAATGGCTACTTAAGGAGAAGAACAATGAAGGTGTGATAATACACTAAAGCATCATTTAATATTAGATGTGATTTTAATATATGATTTATTATGTCATGTCTATGTAAGCATTTTAATGAAAGTTTAATTTAGAAAATAACAATTGATATTCAATGGAGTTAAATAAACTGTTCTAAGTTTCTATATTCCACTTACATTAACTACATCATGAGTACTTCATTATAGATGAATCACGTTATAGATGACACTGATAAAAATTTCAGAAGTTTGTTATTTAAAATTTAACGATTTTTAAAATATATTTTATTAATTTATTCTTATTACATCTCAATTGTTATCCCATCCCTTGTATCCCTCCATTCCTCCCTCCCTCCCATTTTCCCCTTACTCTCATCCCCTATGACTGTGACTGAGGGGGACCTCCTCCCCCTGTATATGCTCTTAGGGTATCAAGTCTCTTCTTGGTAGCCTGTTATCCTTCCTCTGAGTGCCACCAGGCCTCCCCATCAAGGGGACGTGGTCAAATATGGGGCACCAGAGTTCATGTGAAAGTCAGACCCCACTCTCCATTCAGCTGTGGAGAATGTCCTGTCCGTTGGCTACATCTGGGTAGGGATTCGAAGTTTACTGCATGTATTGTCCTTGGCTGATGCCATAGTTTGATCAGGACCCCTGGGCCCAGATCAACCCGTCTTAATGTTCTACTTGTAGGTTTCTAGGACCCTCTGGATCCTTCTATTTCCCCCTTCTCCCATGCTTCTCTCACCTAGAGTCCCAATAGGATGTCCTCCCCTCTGTCCCACTTTTCTGATAAGTGAAGACATTCATGGGACATGTCCCTTGGGATAGTGTCCAGATATAAGTGAGTATATACCATTTGAGTCTTTCTTCTTCTGGGTTAACTCACTCATTATGATCATTTCTAGTTCAATCCCTTTGTCCAAAAATTTAGAGAATCCCTTGTTTTTAATAGCTAAGTAGTATTCCATAGTATAAATGTACCACAGTTTCTTTATCCATTCTTCTACTGAGGGACACTTAGTTTTTTTCCATGTTCTGGCTATTATGAATAAGGCTGCTATGAACATGGCTGAGCAAATGTTCTTGTTGTGTGCTGGAGCATCTTCTGGGTATATTCCAAGGAGTTGAATAGCTGGGTCTTGAGGAAGCCCTATTCCCAATTTTCTGATATAGTGCCAGATAGATTTTCAAAGTGGTTGTACTAGTTTGCATTCCCACCAGCAATGAAGGAGGGTTCCTCTCTCTCCACATCTTCACCAGTATGTGGTGTCGCTTGAGTTTTTGATCTTAGCCATTTTGATGGGTGTAAGATGGAATCTCAGTGTCGTTTTGATTTGCATTTCTCTGATGACTAATGACACTGAGCATTTCTTTGATTGTTTCTCAGCCATTAGATATTCCTCTTAATATAGTTATTTAGCTCTTAAAATTATGACTATGTCATTTTCTGTTATATTGGTTGTCTTAGAAGTCACCAGAAAAATAATTAAGGTTTCTTTTTAGGTCAATTAATACAAATGCTCATAAATATTTCATATTATAATCATAATAATTTATCATGAAACAATAAAGTAATTCTTTAGTGAATAATTATTAAGTCACACAGGAATATATAAATTTTATCATAATTTTCTCAGTTTTCATTGGTTATCTTGGTTTTCTTGGTTGCATTGGGTATCTTGCGAGGTTTTTTTTTTTTCAAGAAAAATATCAATGGACAAATCAAATGTTTTTAATTAAAAAATTTTGTTAAAAGTAAAAACCTCCACTGTGGGAGGAAATACACCATCAAAAGAATTTTTAAAAAAAGAAACACAAATTTTGGAGAAAAACACTTGTAAGAGATATAGTTGATAAAAGATTATCCAAAATATACAATGAACAATAAATAATTAAAACAATTAAAAAAAACAGCTTGAGAGTTATTTAATTTTAATTCGGAATAGGCCTCCTATGAAAGTAGTTATATGAGAAATAGGTATACTTGGAAATTCCCAACATCATATAAATCAAATGAGGTTTTTCTATCTGCCTATTAGAGAGGCCAAAGTTCAAAATACTGACAATGCCAAGCAAAGAGGAAGGTAGAGAATAATGGAATAAAGGGAACCTCTCATCCATTGCTGGTGGGGACAAAAAGTGGTGTGACCACTTTGAAAGACAGCTACAAGTTTTCTTACAAATCTAAAAACTTAACTTCTGTATAAAATAGAAGATTAGGTACCCTCATCCGTGCAACTCAATGGAAGTTAAAAAGTAAATTAGCAAAAAAACCCCACAAACTCAGCTCTTGTAAGAGAGTATCTACCACCAAATTGATCAAGGGAAACTTAAACTCCCTGAAGAAGCAGACAAGAGGTACTGAGCATCCATGCTAAATGCACTAAGTTGCTTTGACGAGTCAGTGCAAACCACCAGAGGACCTTCCCTCACACACACACACACACACACACACTAGCATTATGGGAGATAGTTAACTGCCAAGAACTGGACACACAATTGATGGTGAATCCTGAAGATATGAAGCTTTACTTTTCCATCCCAGAGCTCCAACTGAGGTCAGCCAGAGCCATCAAGTTTGGGCACTAGCCCAATAGGCATATCCCATGAAAGCCTTCACTTACCAGGAGATTGGGACAGATGTGAGGACATCCCACTGGAACTTTGGTAAGATGAATATAGGAGATGGGGAAATAGAAGGACCCAGAGGGTCCTAGAAACTTACAAGAAGAACATCGTGACAGGTGGATCTAGGCCCATGGGGGTCTGCTCAAACTATTGCACTAAGGACAATACAGATAGTAAACATCGATCCCCTACTCTGATCTAGCCAATGGTCAGGATATTCTCCACAGTTATGTGGAGAGCGAGGACTGACTCTGCCATGAACTTTGGTGCCCCATATTTGACCACCTCCCCTTGGTGGGAAGGCCTGATGGCACACAAAGAAAGAATAAGCAGCCTTCCAAGATGAAACTTGATAGCTTATGACCATGTATTGGGAAAGGAGGTCCCCCCTTGGTCATAGACCTAGGGGAGGGGAATAGGGTGAAAGCAGGAGGGTGGGAGGAACAGGAGGATACAAGTGATGGGATAACAATTGAGTTGTAATCTGAATAAATGAATAAAATAAAAAATAAAACAAAACAAAAAATGAAACTGGAAAGAAGAAGAAGAAGAAGAAGAAGAAGAAGAAGAAGAAGAAGAAGAAGAAGAAGAAGTTTACACTTTCCTCTCCCTGTACACATTAACACCTGTAAACAGTTCCAGGGAAGAAAGGCTGCAGAACCTTTAAGGGTATAGGATTCGGGAACTGTCTTGCTTTGGGGGCTAGGACTGAAGCTTAATGATTTGTTTTGTTTTGTTTTGTTTGTTTGTTTGTTTTTTGTTTGTTTGTTTTGTTTGAGGCTGACTCCTTGGCTGTGTTCAGCAGGAAACCACAGCAAGAGCATCCTGAAAGATTTTATAGGGTCTCGCAGCGATGTGGAGATTAATTACTGGAGCATATTGGAAGAGTAATTGATCCCATGGACAGATAGGTAGTCAGGCAACAACATGGCAAGGACTCTGAGACCAATTCAAGAACCAGCTACAGGAAGACAACATGGTGGAGGATACTGAGGAGGAAACCCAAAGCCCAAGTGTCAGAAGTAAGATTTGTCCTTATACTTCTCTAACTATGGGGGTGGGGGATGCACAGCCCAAGCCTGAAACCAGGCTCTTTGATACCCAGACAAGAGGCAAGGAATGGGGTGGGGACCAGCAAGTGTGGCAACCAATACCCACTTTGATGTTATATTCACTTTCCTGGTAAGAGATTTCAGCATTAGATGCCTGATAGCTAGGGGTGCACAGTGTCACTGACTAGGCCTATCAGTATCTGCGTAAGCAAGTTGCTGCAGATATGACTGTAGCAGAAGCTGACTTCTTTTTTTTTAATTTTTTTCTCCTTTATTAATTTATTCTTGTTACATCTCAATGGTTATCCCATCCCTTGTATCCTCCCATTCTTCCCTCCCTCCCATTTTTCCCTTATTCCCCTCCCCTATGACTGTTCCTGAGGGGGATTACCTCCCCCTGTATATGTTCATAGGGTATCAAGTCTCTTCTTGGTAACCTGCTGTCCTTCCTCTGAGTGCCTACATTCTTACACTAACCCACCTTCCCTAGTCTCCACTCTAGGGATCTCGAGAGAGGAGGAAGTAGGGGACTGAGAATTGAACCATGTAACTCAGAACAGCTGGGAGGGAAACTCAAGAGTAATTGGTCTTCTCTCCACAGGGGCGATGCACACCCTAAATCAGTCCTTTTAGGCTTGAGTATGAACCCCAGATTACACTTCCCACATTAGCTTAGTGTGCTACAGTAAACATTACAAAGAGGCAAGGTTTCAAATCAATCCCACCAAGGAGGAAATGCTGTCTGATGTCATACTTTTAACCTAAGGTACATTTTATTATACGTCTTTTCTGTTAAAAATGAAAATAAAATCATATTTCGAGGATCATAAATTAGATGATCTGTAGAGAAATTAGCATGTTTATTAAAAGTAACGTGTTTTCTCTTTTAAAATGTACTTGAATATTGTTTTGTAGTTGTTTGGTAAAACATTAAAAAAAAGTTTCTGGGTATTCAAATGGGAAAGGAGGAAGTCAAATTATCTCTATTTGCAGATGATATGATAGTCTACATAAGTGACCCTCAAAATTCCACCAGAGAACTCCTACAGCTGATAAACACCTTCAGCAAATTGGCTGGATACAAAATTAACTCAAAAAAGTCTGTAGCCTTCCTATACACAAATGACAAGCTTGCAGAGGAAGAAATTAGGAAAACTACACCCTTCACATTAGCCACAAGCAATATAAAGTACTTAGGAGTTACTCTAACTAAGCAAGTGAAGGACTTGTTTGAAAAAATTTTCAAAACTCTAAAGAAAGAGATTGAAGATGACATGAGAAGATGGAAGGATCTTCCTTGCTCATGGATCGGGAGAATTAACATAATAAAAATGGCCATCCTACCAAAAGCAATCTACAGACTCAATGCAATCCCTATCAAAATACCTACACAATTTTTGAAAGACATTGAAAGTTCAATTCTGAACTTCATATGGAAATACAAAAAACCCAGAATAGCTAAAACAATCTTGTACAAGAAAAGGTGCTCTGGAGGAGTCTCCATACCTGATCTCAAACTGTACTATAAAGCAATAGTAATTAAAACAGCATGGTACTGGCACAGCAACAGGCTGGTTGATCAGTGGAATCGAATCAAAGACCCAGATATGAATCCACACACATATGGTCATTTGATTTTTGACAAAGAAGCCAAATCCATTCGATGGAAAAAGGATAGCATCTTCAACAAATGGTGCTGGTCTAACTGGATGTCTATGTGTAAAAAAATGCAACTGGACCCATATTTGTCACCTTGTACAAAACTCAAATCCAAGTGGATTAAAGACCTCAACATAAAACCAGAGACACTAAGTCACTTAGAAGAAAAAGTGGGAAAGAGCCTGGAACATATTGGCACAGGAGACAACTTCCTGAACAGAACACCAACAGCCCAGGCATTAATGTCAACAATTAATAAATGGGACCTCATGAGGCTGAGAAGCTTCTGTAAGGCAGGAGACACTGTCAAGAGAACAAAGCGACAGCCTACAGACTGGGAAAAGATCTTCACCAACCCTACATCTGACAAAGGTCTAATATCCAAAATATATAAAGAACTCAAGAAATTAAACACCACCAAACCAAATAAACCAATTGAGAAATGGGGCTTGGAACTAAACAGAGAATTCTCAACAGAGGAATACCAAATGGCTGAGAAACACTTAAAGAAATGCTCAACCTCCTTAATCATCAGGGAAATGCAAATCAAAACAACTCTGAGATTCCATCTTACACCCATCAGAATGGCTAAGATCAAAAACTCAAGCAACACCACGTGCTGGCGAGGATGTGGGGAGAGAGGAACACTCCTTCATTGCTGGTGGGAATGCAACTAGTACAGCCACTTTGGAAATTTATCTGGTGCTATCTCAGAAAAATGGGAATAGGGCTTCCTCAGGACCCAGCTATTCCACTCCTTGGAATATACCCAGAAGATGCTCCAGCACACAACAAGAAAATTTGATCAACCATGTTCATAGCAGCCTTATTCATAATAGCCAGAACATGGAAACAGCCTAAGTGTCCCTCAATAGAAGAATGGATAAAGAAACTGTGGTACATATACACTATGGAATACTATTCAGCTGTTAAAAACAAGGAATTCCTGAAATTTGTGGATAAATGGATTGAGCTAGAAATAATCCTAATGAGTGAGTTAACCCAGAAGCAGAAAGACTCAAATGGTATATACTCACTTATATCTGCATATTAGTCCAAGGGACATGTCCCACGAAAGCCTTCACTTACCAGGAAACTGAGATAGAGGGGAGGACATTCTAGTGGGACTCTAGATGAGAGAATCATGGGAGAATGGCAAAGTAGAAGGATCCAGAGGGTCCTAGAAGCCTACAAGTAGAACATTATGATAGGCGGATTTGGGCCCAGGGGTCCCGCTCAAACTAAGGCACCAGCCAAGGACAATACAGGCGGTAAACCTTAAACCCCTACCCAGATCTAGACAATGGACAGAACACTCTCCACAGTAAAGTGGAGAGTGGGATATTACTTTCTCACATACCCTGGTGCCTCACCTTTGACCATGTCCCCTGGAGGGGGAGACCTGGTGGCACTCAGAGGAAGGACAGCAGGTTACCAAGAAGAGACTTGATACCCTATGAACATATACAGGGGGAGGTAATCCCCCTCAGGAACAGTCATAGGGGAGGGGAATAAGGGGAAAATGGGAGGGAGAGAAGAATGGGAGGATACAAGGGATGGGATAACCATTGAGATGTAACAAGAATAAATTAATAAAGCAGAAAAATGGAAAAAAAAGTTTCTTACTTTAGAAAAAAATGATGTGTTTATGTCCTGTGGCTTGCATAACACACAATCAGAAATATGGTGACCAGAAATATCAGAACTTTCTTCTTCTGTAGTTGTGGATAACTAATGTCCTAGATGATTTTCGCTATGCTGATATTTCTCTGTGCCAAGCCACTTTCCATCATGCATTATGCAGTTCTTGCATCTTCTAGCCTCTAGAGAACATCCGAATTCTTTTGTTGGTGTCCCTTTGACTCCAGTCTTTACAGTGTGGATCAAAATGAGCTCACCATTTTACTGAAAGTAATTCAACAGCAGTGGTTGCACTCAGGAGTCTATGAATACATTTCAAAAACTCTCTCCAGTAGGATAGCTTAATTTAATCATATCTTTAACCATATGACATTTTCACACATTGGAGGTCATGGGCGTACTCTGTTGAGGTGGAAATTCTCCTTCTTACATCCACAGGAAAGGCTTTTAGCAAATGATTAGAACTAATTTCTGTTCTGTTCAGATAGGAACAACGAGAGACTATCTTCTTCACAAAAGCATCTTGATTTTCTTCTTTAGGGGCACTTAATATGATTTCTGTTCTTCGGTGAGCAGCAAGGAGAACCCCTTCAGTGGCTACTCACCCATACAGCATGTTTGCCTTCTTTTATTTACTATATCACAGTGATTCTCAATTCTCGTGCCTTTGTCGAAAATAATTTCCATCAAGGGCAGATATACTCTTAAAGGTGTAATGATGTTACTCACATTCTAGTGGTAAAGAACAGTTCTCTAATTGTATGCAAGGCCTGCTTAATAAAAGGAAATTCATGCCTCATATTGGAAAACTAGCCGAGGACCTGGGGCTAATGAGTCCATGGATCTTAGAGAAGAATCTACTACATCAAATTAAATAAACCAGTATAATTTTTATCTGCAATTGAAATATAGGTCCTTATACTAATGGATAAGTATAGATAGCAGGTCTCACCAAGTAACCTTCAACACAAAGCATCAGAGATCACCACAGTAAACTAAAAATTGTCAAAGTGCTTTGATGTGCTATGCTGACCAGGTTTACTGCAATTTGACATAAACTAAGGGCATTTGGAAGTAAGGAGACTCAAATTAGAAAATGTCTCAATGAGATTTGGGCTGTAGTGCTTTTCTTTTTAGTTATTAATGTAAGAGGACCAAGCACATTATTGGTAAGGACTGTCCTGAGGTTGCTGGTGATAACTTCTATAAGAAAGCTCATGGAGAGCACTGGAAATTGGAACTGATGTCCCTGAAGAGAGCCCAGAAGAAGATATTAGTGAAAGTTCACCCAACTTACAAAAGACCCATTCATTTTTGAGATGCCAGAACCTGGGGATGATCACTAAGAACAGCCTCATTGAAGAAGTCTCCCTAAGCCCAGACAATAAGCTGTGTGTGCTGCAAATGGTGGAACCAGAGAATTGATCCATCGCCTTTGACAGTGCTCAGAAGATCATAAGCGAATCCCAGACAGTAGTGTGGTTTGCTCTTATTTAATTGTGACTCTGTCCTGATTCCTTTTTCTTGGAAATAAGAATCTATTATTTTGAATTTACAGGAGCCTAGAGTTAAGAGAGTTTGAACTTTTAAAGATATTTTGTATTTTTATGGAGACTATTTTTCATTTTATATAGCTATTGGGATTGAAAATAATTTTTACAGGCAATATACTTTGATTATGGTTTTCTATACCTCATCACATTGCAGATCCTCCCCATCACCCTACCTACCTAAGTCCACTCCATTTTTTCTATTTCTTTAGGAAAGAAACTGGCAAATAAAACACAAAGAAACCAGAATAAAAACAAAACAAAAATAAAGAAAAAACACAAGAATCACACACAGAGACACACAGACACACACACACACACACACACACACACACACACACACACACACACATACACACGCACATGCACATGCACAACCAATTAAAAACACAACACCTGAAATCATAATATACTAACTCAAGACTAATAAGACAAATATGTCCAAGGAAAGCAATATTAGACAAAAAAATTACAAAAATACCATTGAGTTCATTTTTACTTGCCCAACTACCACTTGACATGGGGCCTACCCTTCAGTGTCCTTAATCTACACAGTAAGACCCTATTAGAGAAACTATATTTTGCTTAGCAAAAGATGACAACTAGATATAGTTTCTTGGTTAGTGTCACTGTTGTCAAGCTATACCCCTAGGTTTCAGGAAGATATATGGAGGAGAAGTGACAAAGACTCTAAGACCAAAAGAGATATATGGCACAAAGGAAGGTGTGTCTTGCAGAAACAGGAGGGCTGATACAGATTTGAACTAACAGAGGCTATGGCAACATGCACAGAGCCTGCCCATATTATAGTCACACTGGGTATCAATGCTGAGAGATGCAAGGGAACATGAGCTCTCATCCCTGAGACTATGGATATTTAAAGGGATTAAATATAAGTGTTTGAGTTTTTAAAGACTGGGTTTTTAACTTTGCAATGTATTTTTAAGTATCATCATTTTATTATAATTTATTCAGATTACATTCTGATTGTTATCCCCTCATTTATATCTTCCCGTTGCCCCTCTCCCTCCCTCCCTCTTTCACCCTATTCCCCTCCCCTACACAGCTGAGAGAAGGAGACCTCCTTTCCCACCATATGACCACAGCCTATCAGGTCTCATCTTGGTAGCCTGCTTCCCCTTCCTCTGTGTGCCCACCAGGCCTCTCCATCAAGGGGAAATGATCAAAGGAGGAGCACCAGAATTCATCCAGAGGCAGTCTCTGCTCTCCCCACAGCCCTAGATCATGAGCTACCCATTGGCTGTATCTGAACAGGGAATCTAGGTTTACTGCATGCATTGTCCTTGCTTGGCGCATCAGTTTGTGCAGTCCCCTCCATGGGCTTGGATCCTCTAGCCTTGATGGTCTTCTTGTGGGGCCCCTTGAATCTTTGGGTCCTTCTATCCCCCCATTCTTCCATACCCCTCTGACCTGGAGTCCAGCAGCAATGTATTTTATATTGTGGTATTAATCTTAATACGAGATCTTTAGGACAGCAAGAAAAGAATCTGCTTACTAAATAATATACTTATGTGACAAGTTGACAAGGAGTAAATTTGCTAGCTAGTTTTTATGTCAACCTGACACTAGCTAGAGTCATCTAAAAAGAGGAAACCTAAACTGAGTAAACGTGTTTATAAGATGGGACGACTTCGGCAAGTACACAGGATATCCAGTATGGGTAGTGTCACCTATGGGATGGTGGTCTTGGATTCTATATGTCTGAAGAGCCATCAAGAGCAAGACAGTACACAGCACTTCTCATGACCTCGGCATCAACTTCTGCCTCCAAGTTCCTACCTTTACTTGGTCCCTGACCTGACTGCCTTTAATAATGAACTTTAATAAGGAAGAGTAAGTGAAATAACACCTCTCTTCCTCTAGTTTCTTTTGTTTCATGTTTTTTTCATCAATAGAAATAGAAACTCTGAGACAGAGACCTACCTTTTTTTGTAAGCTTATTAAAAATATAAATTTATAAGATTTCTACTATTGTACTATGTGCAAGTCATTAATGTTTCCCTCAAAGCTATTGGTTACTCAACAAAAATCACAGAATCAGAGCCAAAATAGTTCCCTGTGAGTTGTCCAACAAGGCCCTAAATGCCTTTACAATTTAAAATTTATTGTCATTGCTCCTTATTGCCCACCAGAGCTACATGGCAAAACCCTATTACTGAAGATACTATTTTGGATAGTTCCAGAATATAGAGAAATCAAGCTGGAAAATAGCTGGGATTTTATTTCATGATGGGTAGTTTTCCAAGCTATGTAAGGTGCTTTGCAAGCCTCTAGGAGAGAAAAGACACCAGCACTATTAGACAGATGTGAGTGCGCTGTATGAATTACAATAATTACATACTAGGCAAGATGTGCCTGCTGGTGAAAAATGATCATGGCTATTACAGTGGCTATTATTGTTGGATTTGAGGGCTACTTCACAATGTGTAACTTGTACCCAATACTCTATACCATCTAAAGAGCTCAGAGCTAGGGAGTTCAGAGGGCCAACAGGAATCCTATTATTATTTTGCTCTAGAATAAATATGTCTCCTAATTAACACCTAGAAACATGTTTATGGACATAAATGACTGTTCCAATTTGCCTTCATCAGTGAATTTTCTTTTTGGGGTAAGTAGTGTTTAAATACATATATCAAATGCTCAGAGCGATGACAATAAATGACATGTGTGTTCAGGCCTAATGGGGACACCCGTGTAAGCTCCATTCAATACTCACAGAATATCATAGAAGGAACAGCTGAAAAACACAGGAGAATACTGAGAAACATTGTATTTTTCACACAACAAGTTATCACAGTCAAGTTCTCAGAGCTGTGGTTACCTAAACAAGACCTGAAAAGCACTGGATGGATCCATCAATATTTTAACATGTTTGGGGGTTAAATGATGAAGCTAAAACCTTCTCTAGGGACTATTTGCAATTATTAGTTGTTTATGGAGAAATGCAGCTTTCATCAGCGGAGTACCTCATGACAAGTAACTCAGTAAATAAACCCCAACTTATTCTCAACTACAAACATGAATCAAACTCAGTAATGTGTCAAACTTAATGTGTGTTCACGCGCACACACACACACACACACACACACACACACACACACACACACACACACACCATGGAATAATTTTCTCTGAGATGAAAACATTTCATATTGGTGAGAAGCTCCTTAGTAATACATGGTTTTTTGCCAGTCTGGTCTACAGAGTGAGTCCAGGACAGCCAAGGCTACACAGAGAAACCCTGTCTTGAAAAAACAAGAAAAACAAAACAAGCAAACAAAACAAAACAAAACAGCAACAACAAAAACAAATCACCCATGGTTTTCTAAGGTGAGGATGAAACATTCCACCTTCTATGGAAGTTCCTTTAACCCAACCAATAAACAACTCAAAAGTTTCAGGATACTGTCCAGATTCACTAGACCCTCTCTTTCTCCAAACATATATAATAAATAATAGATGCTGAGAGGAACTTTAGACAAGCCTAGTTGCTTAGAATAGGCTCGGACCAAATGAGTTACCCGAAGCTCTACAAACTGTCCAACCTGTTCCAGGACCCGCAAGTTGTATAGTGTGCTCCCAGTTTTCAGGTGTCATGAACCTTTCCCAGTGCAGAGGCTGGGGTCTGCAATTAATTGTGATCCATCTCTGCTCCTGTCAGTAGTCCCTCACCTACACTCTTGTAAGCAATCTCAGTAAGCTCATTTGTTCACCAGTTTGACTTCAGTAGGACACTTAGTTGGCCTACCATGGACTCCCCACCTGGAGAAAGTAGCGTTGTTTTGCTTTGTTTTATGTTTTTTTTTTCCCCCTGTATCTCTAGTAATTAAGCAGAAGATGGGGAAGAAAAAGGAATTCTTACTGGGAAGAAGGCACAGGAATGAGAGTGCAATTAAGAAATGTAGTGGGTTGGGTGTGTAAAATGATTGAATTTTATTATACATATGTACAACATTTTGAAACACTAAAAACAAATATATGACTAAAATGTGTCTGCCTCTTTCTATATGACAAATGCATCATTGTGGGGAGTTTCAGTTCCAAAATAAATTTAAAGGGAATAAGCATAATTTTCTTGGCAAAATAATGTTTATTTACTGTTTTTAAATAGATATATGCTTAGAAATTTTTATAAGCTATTACTGAACTGACTCTAGAATTTCAACTGATGAATCCGAATTCATGGTACTGACTCCACTGTTATGTTCTTCAGTGCCTCCCTATCTTAAAAAAAAAAAAACAACACTTTGTAATAGTATGCAAAGTAAAAAATAAAATGCATGTATGAATTTCTCCAATTTTAATGTTATAAAATTTATGTTGACATTATGTATTATCTAATTATATAGATAATGTATATATAATAAAAACAAGTGAAACTGGGTGTATTTATATAACGTACTCTTTCACAATATTTAAGGATATTTATTTTATAGAAAAAAAATTCATAGTTCTTCAATTTCTTATAAAATTTCACACAGCTATAGCCTGTAACAACTTTTAGTTATCACAGTGTGCTATACATTTATATTAAAAATAATGTTAGGCATCTTTTCTGGAGAATCACAAAGGGATAATTCAACCCTCTATTTGAATGTGTATTCATTTATATGCTTCTTGAGGGCACTATCGATCATGGTCATGAGTTTACTTCTACATTTATGCTGACATCTTCTAAATCTACTTTCAGTAGCTGCTGACCCAGTGCTGACTCTCCCTCTGAGCCATTGTCTTTATGACATCTGAGTGCGGGATGGATGTCACCTGCAGTAATTCTTCCAATCCGAACACTGTTGCTCGCAGGCACTTTCTGCCATGCTGCGCTAATCCTTTCATGATTATGGTTGTGTACAGTAATACACCATTTTTGCTTCTTTCTCTTCTACTTGTTTATAAAAATATAGTTAGAGCACATGTTTTTTTTATTTCATATTACAATATTTCCTGTAGTTTATCTTGATAACTTGGTGTATTACTATGTATGATGCCAGAATGATCTTCTAAATGAAAAACCTTAAGATCTAAATTTTATTTTTAAAGATCCTATTTTTGAAAGAAATATAATTTGATCAATTGCACATAAAATGCCAAGCCTATAATCACCATGTCTTCTTGCTAAATTAATGATATGTTTAATAATTCTTAAGTGAATCTTAAGACCTATGTAAACTCATGATTAAACCTATATATATATAATGTGCTAATATTTCATATATATAAAATCACACACATTTATACCCAAGTTAGTTGTTAATTTTGAATCTTTCTTTCTTATTCAGACCCCAAGTCTTCCATTTTGGCGCCCATCCCAACCAATGCAATTTTATGTCACTTTTTTCCTGTCAGGTCCAACATATGTATTGGACCATGTATTGGAACATGGTTGAGGTCCTAAGGTTTACATTCTATGAGAAAACTGAATCTCCCCTTCTCATCAATTTCCAGGAGCTTCTCTGCAAGCAATAAGACCTCATGACCAACTCCCCATTCCATGCTGAAAGTCTATGTGGCTTAGGCTTACATGAGTATTCTACATGTTTCCACAACTAATGTGAGCTCATACATGCAGCTGACTTTGTGTCCAGAAAAGAGTTTCCTTATTTAATACCCTTTCTCCTCTCTTCCAGTATGATTCCTGACTTTTTTATCAACCAAATTTAAACAGATATGTTTTGAAACTCAATATTATAAATCTGTTTATACTATAAATCATTTGTCTATGCCACTTTTCTCCGGAATTTAATTCATTTCACACATTATGCATTAATCAATTATTATAGAGATTCTATTCTGTATTTGATTATTACTTAATCAATATGTTTCTCTAATTTCAGCTAATAATTCCAGGAGCTCAAAAATATCTGAAATATAACTTTTGTTATCCTTTGTAATATGTAAAAAGACATTTCAACCAAGGATTACAATGTTCAAAAAATCATACAAACAAAAAAATAATATGAGTTATAGCTCTTTTAAAGACATAAGTATTCAAACATTTTTCAAACTTAAAAAGTCATATTTAATATGATTGTATTAAAATAAATAAAGCAAATATTTTTTAAATTGTTCTTTTACTTTTTAAGAAAGTAATTTAATAATGAATTGAAATTTTTTTCAGGACTATAATTAAAATCTAGGGACTCATGTGTACTAGGAATAGTGCTCTCCACTGAAGGAAATCCTAAGGCAATAAACTTAGCATTTAATTAAAAAAAACAATAGTGAGTAAAGATTTTGCATTCGTTTGAAATCTAGATAAAAAATTTAACTACCATTTTAAACAGAAATATCACCTCTTTATTTATACATTTTCCATAGTTCAAAAAGGTAAAGCTTTTTATGCTAAGAACCACGCTATTCTTATGATTTGATTTCTTAACAAGAAACAATAAGTAATGTGTTTATTAATTACAATGATTGTAATAATCATGTGAGAAATATATTCTTTGTAAACATACACAAACTGTGATCTTTTCACTTAGAATAGTAAGCCAGAAGAATTGTCACAATTTTATTGCCTCACTGTGGTCTATGATGCAAATCATTGGCAGCACTGATTTACAGTATATGACCTGCTGCTTTTAATAGTCAATGGCAAAAGTGAAGACGGAGAGCAATAAGGAGAGAAGAGAGAGGGAAGGAGAGTAGAAGAAAGGAGAAAACTTACAAAATGAGAGAGCAATAGAAGGAACATGTAGAAGAAGCAGAAAGGAAGGTAATAGGAATAAATATATAATAAAATATATAATAAACAACATAAAATATATTCTTAAAAATAAAAAGACATGTTTTAGGTAGTTTTTAATCCTTATTTTTCAGGATAATTGAACAGGCACAATTTTTTCCATGTTAAGGAGGTCTATATTTTTTAAATGGCAAATAGCAAATGTATAAAAAGTAAATATGGATTCTCTACCTCATGACAGGCTCATCATGCTCACATATGCCCGTATAACATGCATTCATAGCCTTCATGCATTTAATAGTAAAGTTAATACAGTCACTATGTCTTCTCAGATGGAAAGAAATAAGTTATAATTCCCACGTTTGATTCCACAGAGAGCATCAAAAGAATTCTGATAGACCTATAAATCTATAAAATGAGCAAAAGGAATTGCCATGTTTACCCACCATAATGGTGATGACCATTACCGCCTAGAACCATAACCTTAAGTACACTCTTCCTTCCATAGGTTGCTTGGGCCATAGTGTTTTTATCACGCAATGGAAAACTGAGTGACAGAGATGGGTATGAGTGTCTGCTTTAGGTTTAGAGACACTCACAGATTCCACTCGAAGTCATTTATAGAAAACCAAATCATTTTCAACCATCTATATTCTGAAGTATTGGTATGTATGTATATACACATATGTTTGTGTTTGTATGTATACATGCATTGTATTTTATGTGTAATATTTTTATGTATTTAATCATCGATTAGATCATATTTGTCTTTTGTGCCTATGAGTATGTATATGTGTAATAAATTTCAGATAGTGCTGTCTTAATTTATAAAAGTGAAAGTATAGTTAACTTTCATAGTTTGCCTTAGAATATGTGTAGACAATTAAAAGTTCTTATTGTAGTGTATAGACAAGGCATTTTCATAAACAGTGAGCATTATAACACTTTTCAGTTTCGTCTATCCGGAATGTGCCTCAAATTCCCTTGAGTATAACTAAGTAGTAGAAGTCTGATCTAAGCAAATACATTTCTCTTTTTATTTTGAAGGTTATGCTAAATGGCTTGATATACCATTAATATAAAAGAATAGCTATTTTAATGTATATTTTTCCAGTATTGCTTTGTATTGCTGATTTAATAATAATGTAAATAGCCATTTTTATTACATATATTCCTATATTATAAAATTTCTAGAGCTGTTTGTTTTTTATATTGTTTTGTTTTCTTTTAAGGTGAGGATTGAACCTAGTGTCTTGTGCATGATAGAAAAATTTTCTATCACCAATCTATATTTGCATTTTAGATTTTGCAATCTATAGTTTGAGGGAAAGTTTGTATTTTAAAAGAAAAAATAAGAAAATATTCAAGTTGGCATACATCCCAATAACAAAAAGAAATATCATCAAGAGATGATGATATTATATAGTTGTTGAAATTAGTAGATAGGCTTAAAAATAAGTGATTTTTAGGATTTCTTAAATACTTTATATTAAGATATTATCATATGTATATAATTTGAAGTATTTCATGGTTATTTTCTCATCAAAGTTTTGTTTCTTCAGTTTTGAAAAATATTCTCAGTTTTCTATCATTTATCTTGTCTACGAATTTGGAACAGGTTATAATAAACAATACACATGATTTAAAATATTTTCCAAGACCATTGATGGAAAACTTTCCCTGTTTTTGTTTTTATTAGTGTTTACCTTTTTCAAGTTTATATTCAAATCTTTTTTTCATTTGAATTGGTTTTGATGTAAGCTTTCAAATAAGTATGTGCTATCATTTTTTGAGATATGGACAGCCAGGCTTCACAATATTATCAGTGTGTCTGTTCACATTTATGATCATGTCCCCTTTACCAAAGCTGGTTTTATTGTAAGTTTGCTTTTCAGTCCCACTTTGTAATTGATTTACTACAACTATTTGCTTTTTCATAATTGCTCTTGGAAATGATTTGAGAGCAGTCACATTGTGTTACCCAATGAAGAAAAAACTGTGACCTGAATAGGTTACCAGAAAGTTCCTGAATAGGTTACCAGAAACTCAAAATAAAGAACAAAAAAATAAAAGTTCAGAATAGTACTTAAAGTCTGTGGGGAGAAATTTATTAGGATTCAACCCTGTTATTCTGGCCTTCATTGTTTCTATCTGTAAAACTGTTGCTTTCATTCGCCTATCATTGAAAACATTCTGCTCTTATTTGACCACGTCCCCTGGATGGGGAGACCTGGTGGCACTCAGAGGAAGGATAGCAGGCTACCAAGAAGAGACTTGATACTCTATGATCATATACAGGGGGAGGAAGTCCCCCTCAGGCACATTAATAGGGGAGGGAAGTAAGGGGAAAATGGGAGGGAGGGAGGAATGGGAGGATACAAGGGATGGGATAACCATTGAGATGTAATAAGAATAAATTAATAAAATAAATAAATAAAAGTAAAAAAAAAGAGAGAGAAAACATTATGCCTTGTCTTTGTTGTAAAGTTCTAGGCAATGATCCTGGGGTTTTGAAATACAACTTTCATAGCCAAGCTGTTTCTATTTCTAAAAGAAAGCACCAAAAGAACAGACATAGAGTCTGCAGACCAAAGGCTGACACCTCAAGCTAAAATCTAAACATACTATTACCTCTAAATTAATCACTGAAGGGTTTGAGGTAATAATAGAGAGTGGAGAAAAATTTTTGGAGTTTAACTTGTCTCACTATATTCCAAGATTCTAATCATTTTCATGCTTTAATACTTTGTATCCTTTTGTAGGTCGCTCGTGTGTTGTAGTTATCATTTTAACTCTGTATTTCCATCATTAATTCATACATATTTTATAGACCATTAATTCTCTTCTAAGTTCATAATAGCTTGCTAATATGTACTAATTGGCTATCAATTTCAATTTCTTTCAAGTCTATGGTGCCAAATTGTGCCTTGCATTTGGTTTTGTTTCTGGAGATATTTTTTGTTTTCTAATTTCTATGCTTTTTAATTAATTCATTTACTTAATTTACTCTACATCCTAATCAGATATTCCCCTCTCTTCTCTCCTTTCAGTCCCTCACGCTCACTTTCCCTCCTCCTACCCCTCTTCCATTTCTCTTCAGAAATTGGAAGACCTTACATGGAAATCAACCCGCCTTGGCATATCAAACTGTAGTAGGACAGGACATTTTCTAATGAGGCTAAACAAGGCAGCTCGGTCGGAGGAATGGAATCCCAAATTAAGCCACTTGAGAGATGTCTTCATCAAGGCTGCCAAGTACAAATAGCCAAAACACAAAGAATGTAATGTTTATATAATTTCTGATTGTGTCATGGTTCTTTTTGCTATAGGTAGTTTATTGTATATATGTGCAATAATATAAATGTACATGTAAAAATATTTAATAAAGAAACCAAAATACCAGCGGGGGACTGGGCTGCACACTGAGCCTGGGGCTTCTGGCTTCCCATTCCCTGTAACTGGAGGATGATATGGTAACTTAGTTAAGGGAGTGATTCAACACATCTTACAACCCCACTGTGCACATGAAGACGCATAGACATAGAAGGTCACATCATATATGTGTACATACGGTAGAATCGAAAGAAGATGGACACACCAGCAACATATTAAGCAAAACACATCAAAATGGGCATAAAGTACACTAGGCCAATGAGATGGCTCATCATGTAAGTAAGCTTGCCGCCATGACTGAGAAACTGAATTTTATCCCTAGGACCCACAAGGTGGAAAGGGAAAAGACTCCTGCAAGCTGTGTTCCAGCCTCCACCTGTGTGCCAATTCAAACACACCTCCCAGGCCAAACAAAATCTAATAAATGTATAAAACAACTTTTGAAAAAAAAAAAAAAGCAAGAGGGTCAGAGACAGCCACTGCTCCTACTGTTAGGGCATCCCACATAAGAAGCAATATGTATATCTGTTACATGTGTGTCACAGTCCTAGATCTGTCCTATATTTACTCTCTGGTTGGTGTTTCAGTATCAATGAGCCCCTATGAGCTCAGATTACTTATTTCTGTAGGGTTTCTTGTGGGGTTCTTGACCTCTCTGGCATCTTCAATCCTTCCTCCCACTCTTTCACAAGATTTCCCAAGCTCTGCTGAAGGTGTGGTTGTGGGTTTCTAAATCTGTTCACATCAGCTGTTGGGTGAAACCTTTCAAATGACATTATGCTAGCCACTTGTTTGCAAATATATCAGCATGTCATTAATAATTATAATTTCTTTTATATTAGAAATTAGATATATTACTCATACATTTAGTGCACTTATGGATTCATTTGAATAGATTATATTTCTTGCTGATTTTCCAGTAACCACTTAATTATAAATGTCCTCTGTGATGTTTTCTTTCTCCACAGATGTATACTTTTTCCTTTTTTTCTGTATGTTTGCTTATTTTAGACATGACACAAAACCATTCTTTTCAGTAAAGATACATGCTTCTTTTTTTTTTTACAAACATTTAAAATACAATTAAAATCAGCTTAAACATATATCTATCAGAAACTTCTGTCTTTCTGAAAATTGAAACCTAGTTACTTTTCTTACTTTTTTCTCCTCCCCTCCCTTCCATACTCCATTATATATCCTTCACCCTTTTCCTTCTCCTCCACCTTCTTTTATTCTTCCTTTATTTTCTTCTATTTTGTTTTTACTTTTAAAAATATGGTACATATATTTGCTTCCTTAGTCAGATAAAAGAAATATACATGTTAGTTTGTAATATTCAGTGTAGTATTTTACAATGCACTACAGTTCAAAAGAATTCCTGCAGAAAGCAGAACAACTTCAAACAATGAATTACTATTATATGTAGTTTAGCTCAAAAGTTCCTGTCAAATTTACTTACCCATTGATAAATTTAAATATCTATGAAACAGATTTTGAATGCTTTGTTCTTCCTGTGTACATTTTATAATTTATCTTGGGAAGAAATTTCTTTTCACTCCATCTTTTTCATTAGAGTTTCTGCTTTGTTTTTGTACACTGATATAAGTTAACATAAATATCTCTTTGTACTTGTATACTAAAACTACTTCAGGAAGAATCTAGCTATAAACTCCAGAAGTACATGTTCCAGAAGATTTTCCTTGGATTATATCTGTAACAAAGTGTACTTTCGATAAATAATTTACAACCTAAGGTACATGCTGTAGCAGGGTAGTTTTATTAATTTCTACAATTACATTTGACACATCTGTTCATATTTTTTGCCATACTGGAAGGGACACTTTCCATATCTACAGCACTCGGGTCATCTAAGCTTGTATTATAACTTTCTATGTCAATATAATTTCAAAGTGTGTGTGTGTGTGTGTGTGTATTTGTGTGCATGCATTTGTTGTGTTACCTATCATCATGTTAATTATCATTATCATGCAACATGGTGATGATGAATAAGTCTTATTGATAAATAAGTACTTTGAGTAGGACTTGGAAAGACTATCAAGTTGAGAGCAAATGCCAAGGCTAAATATTGTTTGCCATATCAAATGTTCAGAAGAATTTACATACTGACAACAGCTGATAGAGAGTTTCTTTTGAGAAGAAGTTTACTGAACATACTTCAAATTGAATTAAAGATTCTGATAACTAATCTTTATTCCAGTGATTCATAGAAAATTCCAGGTAGGAACCCGTGGTTATGTGTGCTAAATTCTACTCAATCGATAATCTAAATTAAAAGAGAGATTTAGAGACAATTTCTCATGCTATAACTTACATGTGTAGAACACCACAGTCTTGGAAAAAGCCAACTTTATTTATTATGCTTGATTCTTTGAAGACTTTTTATTATAATTTGCTCACATTATACCCCAATTGTAACCCCCTCCCTTGCTGTATGCCAGGCTCACAATCCCTCCCTCATTCCCCCTTACTCTGTCCCCCAGTCCTCAAGAGGGGGAACCCATCTCCCCTACCATCTAACTTCAGACTATTAAGACTCATCTGAATTGCCTGCATCTTCTTCCTCTGTGGCTTTGCAAGTCCACTCTTCCAGGGGTGGGCGGGGTGGATGGGGAGGCAAGGGATCAATTAGTTGGCATAAGAGACCATGTCAGAGGTAGCCCCTATTTCCCATATTATGGGACCCACAAGGAGACATTGCTGCCTGTCTACTACTTCTGAGCAGAGCGTCTAGACTCTCACTGTGCAGCAGCAGTAGCAGCAGCAGCAATAGCAGTGGCAGCAACAAGAGAACCACCACCACCACCAGGTGGCCAGGATTTGTTGGCTCCATTGGCCTCCTTATGGAACTCTTGTCCCCTCCAGGCCCTACTATACAGTAACTCTTCCATATGACTCCCTTTGCTCCACCCTGAAGTTGGGCTGTGATTCTCATCCTCTGTTTTAATTGCTGACTTGGTAAAGTCTTTCAGCCAAGCTCTATGCTAGGCTCCAGTCTTGTCCCTTCCCTTCAGATGCTTCTGGTGTCTACTCTATCCACCCTTCTTAATGATAATTAAGCATTTCCCTAGAGTCCTCCGTGTTATTTAGCTTCTTTAGGTCTGTGGATTGTAGTGTGGTTATCCTGTATTTAGCTAATATCAAATTATAAATGAGTAGATACCATGCCTGTCTTTCTAGGTCTGCGTTACCTCACTCAGGATAATCATTTCTAGTTCTAGCTCTTTGCAAATTGCAAGATTTCCTTGTTTTAATAGCTGAATAGTATGCCATTGTGTAAATGTACCACAATTTCTTTATCTATTCTTCTGTTAAGGGACATCTAGGTTGTTTCCAGATTCTGGCTGTTACAAATAAAGCTGCTATAATCATGGTTGAGCAAATGTCCTTGTTGCGTGGTGGAGCATCTTTCAGGTATGTATATTCCCAGGTGTGGTATAGCTGGATTTTGAGGTAGCATTATTCCCAATTTTCTGAGAAAGCACCAGATTAATTTCCAAAATGGTTGCTAAAGTTTACACTCCCACCAGCAATGATGTTCCCTTTTCTCCACATCCTCACCAGCATGTTCTGTCACTTGAGTTTTTGATCTTAGCTATTTTAAGGTGTATAAGGTAGAGTCTGAGAGTTGTTTTGATGTGCATTTCCCTGATGACTAGGGAAGTAGAGCATTTTTAAAAGTGAGTCTCAGATCAATATTCCTTTGTTGAGAATTCCCTGTTTACTTCTGTACACCATTTTTAATTTGATTATTTAGTTTGGTAATGTTTAATTTCTTGAGTTCTTTATATATATTAGATATTAGCCCTCAATGGTATCGAATCTAAGACCCAGAAATAAACCTACACACATATGGACACTTGATTTTTGACTAAGAAGCCAAAATTATACAATGGGAAAAATAGTATCTTCAACAAATAACACTGGTCTAACTGGATGGTTACAAGTAGAAAAATACAAATTGACCCTTAGTTATCACCCTGTAAAATTTTAAGTCCATGTAGATTATAGACATGAACATAAATCAGATACCTAAAACTTTTAGAAGAAAAAGTGAGGAAGAGCCTTAGCTCATTGGCTTAGGAAACAACTTCCTGTACAGAATGCCAACAGCTCAAGCTCTAAGATCATCCACTAATATGTGGGAACCTCATGGAATTGAAAATCTTCTGTAAGGCAAAGGACAACAGGACAAAATGAAAGCCTACAGACTGGGAAAAGTTCTTCACCAACCCTACATATGATGGAGAGATAATATCCAAATTATAATATATGATTGTATGCCATAACTTGCATTCATGACATGACCTGAGTATAGAAGTTAGAAATTGTGTTTAAATCTTCTGTATAGCCTTGTTTTTTGGTTCTTGGAATGCTCCTTATATTAAAATAATTTGTTGAGAAAATACAGAACTGATTTATACTCAGTTTACTTTTTATTTAATGCAAATTATATCACTTACATTAAAATATGTATTAATAAGAAATATTAATATAAATCTTAAAATAATCAAATTGCTACAAAAGATTGAAATGAACAAAAATGTCAGAAAAATGTGATACAAAATATGAATAATTTAATGTGATGTGAAAAATAACCACTAAGATCTAATTTGTAAGACTAGAAGCATTTACCACAAAGATCTTAATGCTGAAAAATATAGAAAAAGTATTTCATTCGTTTTCAATTACCAAGTTTGAATATTCTCACTCTCAACAGAAATATTTTCCAAATGAAGTGAGAAATGCAAAGTTTGATACTGACATATGCTTATTCTTCAGATCATTAATTTGACAATGCTTTTTAGTGGGTCAAGCAAGTTATTGCAGATATGCAATTATCTCTCGATCCCTTTAGCAATTGTAAATGTGCTAAAGTGTAGCATATGCTTTCCTTTTCTGCAATAAAGATTGAATACTTCCTAAAATATCTGACAGCACCAAGTGATGAGACAATGGGACTCTGAGGATTGTTCTGAAAGAGGGTTCTCTCAGCATGCTAAATCTCATCCCAGTTCTTAAGAACAAAGTAGCTTCCCTCGAAGTTTAAAAAGCACGTGATTGTATCATGTAACATTAAATGTTAAATATTTATGGTCATATTAGTTTCATCAAATGTAGGAAAACAAATATGTTAGCATTTAAAAGCCTGAAGATTTTTTAAAATTCAATTACTCTGGGAATTTCAAACGATGGGTTTTGATTATATTCACTCCCATCCTTCCTAGCCTTTCCAATCACCCTCTTCTTTCTGTCCATTATTTGTGTCCTGTTTTGATGTCTTACAAATAAACTAACACTTTCAAGACCAATTATTGATGCCCAAATATATTTAGATATGTGGTCTTTATTGGCATGTGGCCAGTTTATGAGGAAATGCACTCTTAGAGAAAACTGCAAGTTTTTCTTTTCCCCCCACTTCCTTCAACTAATAATGCCAATATTTGCAAAAGTTATATTATGCATGCACATCTTTTTTCATGTTGCAAATATATCTCTATTTGCAAAGTTTGTATACATGTATTCAAAAACACTGTAAGTTCTTATGTGTGTTTTATTATCTGATACTCCTTCAATAAGAACTCTCTCCTTCGTATTGGACATTATACACACACATATACACTCTACTCTCTTTCACAATTTTAGCTGTACAGACATATAGACAGGGTGCATGTTTAAACAAATTATATAAAATGCTAGGATAAGTAAAAGCAAGGAGAACACATGAAATTATCAGGTTATGTACCCAGTTCAATCTGTATAAAATTGCTAGCATATATATGAATTTAAAACTGACCAATTTCTATTGGAAAATGAATTGCTGAGAGATCATCTTTGGTGAAAACCTTGCTTCAGCTCTCAGCATGCCAAGAAACTAAAGCCTGTAGTTCTTTGTCTAGGGAAGGGTTCCTTGTCATTCTGAACCACGTCTGATGGCTTATGCCTGTATTCTCAGTACTGGGACAGTTGAACAAGTAGAGCAACTGCGACTTCATTGTCATTTAGGACTGCATAATGTCTTCCAAGTCATCCTGGGCTAAAGAGCAAACTGTTCAAAAACTTAAAAGAATACTATTTTGAGGGGATACTTTGCTTCCAATTAAACAAAGTAACTATAGTTAAGTCAATAATAGAAAAATTTATTAAAATAAGTTTATGATAAGGAAGGAACATTGATTTAAACAATATAATATACAATACCTCACTATTTCAGTGGAATCATTTTTTCAACTTGTCTATTTTAAAAGCAACATTACTCAAGGGTGACAATGAAAGCATTGTATAATATTACTAGAACTAGTCCAAATTTTTCTTGACATCATATGTAAATTACTTAAAATACAACTCTATCAAAAGACAAATGAAAAGAAATGTGAAGCTAATGTCTTGATAGCTGTTGGTTAAAAATAAAAGTTTAATATGTGCTGAATTCTGTCAGATAAGGTAGTTGTTGCTCCAGAAAACAAATTATTATTATTGCTACTACTACTATCATCATTATTATTATTAGCTAAATATTGCTGTAGGAGAATTCTAATCCAGCAACATGGCTTATTTGGCAAGGGATCACATATAAAGAGCTTGGTCTGTGTGATCCAGTCGAATTGTGACTATAATCATGTGCCAATGTGCCTAACCTCATACTTTTCTATTTTAATTGGACCTAAAATATACATATTTGGGGTTTTCTTTGTCTGATGTGTTTTTTAGTTTGTTTGTTCCTTTGTTTTGAGACAAGGTCTTACATGTTACACTGGCTTGCCTGGAAACTGGCTATGTAGAATAGTCTCGCCTTAAACTCACAGAGAACTGTCTGCCTCTTAAATTTCTCTTTCTAAGTTCCTTCCTTCCTTTCTTTTTTCTAATAAAAAAAAACCAATGATTTTATTTTAAGATAGATATTACAAGGATTCTAAAATTTGAAGCTCCACAACACTCATAAGTATCATCGGAAATAAATTATTTAAATCTGCTTTTCACTAACAAGAGTATTTAGTAAATTAATATCTACTAAATTATCAATATTGTAATATGTTTAATTAATAATTGTTTCAAGACATGGTTTCTCTGTGTAATACTGGTTGTTCTGGAACTATTTTTGTAGATCAAGCTGACCTCAAACTCAAAGATCTGTGTGCCTCTGTCTCCCAAGTACTGAGATTAAAGGCATTTGTCACCATGCATGGCTACTTCTCAATTTTGACTTTTTTTGGGGGGGAACATTTTTTTTTCTGGGAATTGGTCTCACAGCCCAGCCCAGAGCAGCCTCAGACTCACTGGGTAGCAAAGAATGACTGAATGATCCTCTTGCCTGCCCTTCCCAAATGGCCCATGAAATGTTTCTGTTGTATGGTTTATTATGGGTGGGCATTCTGTTATGTTGTAGACATTAAATCCTATATTGAAAATCTTATACATAAGAGGCAAGCACTATACTCAAGTCCTATTGGATTTTGTTTTGCTTTGTTTGAAAGTCTCCTTATGTAGTCCTTGAGGACCTTTGACCTAGTTTGTCTAAGTAGTACCATTATATATTAATATCAGTGCAGGAGATAGGTACAGAGGCTAACAGATTTTATTGTATATATGCCTTTCAGCAATTGCAATGGAAGGCTAAACGGTGTACTGATGCCAGAGGTTACATGCAGTCATATGCCATTATACTGCTGGGACCCTGTAAATAGTTCTAGTAAAGGATCCCAGGTAGGCACATAGGTTAGACTTGTCAAGGTTCTAGTCATTACCTTTAAAGCTAAAATATTAGGAAAATAAGATTACATCATGTTGCCTGTGGCTAATCAATAAAAGCAGGGAAATCAAACAGTCATCTTTGTCATACATTTCTTTATGGGCCCAGGGCTTCTCACACAGACTAAGTTTATGCTGTACACTGAGCTATCCCAGTCCTGGTGATGTGTGTTTATGTGTTCTACATATTTCGTTCATTATCAGATGTACGGCAGGTTTGGCAGTTCTTTTTGTTTGGTTGTTTGTTTTCTTTTTGTTTGTTTGTTTTGTTTTATTAAGAAAAGTTTTCTTTTTGGAGATTGGGCTCTCCTAGAATTCAAGAACTCCTCAATGTCTTTGCTTCCTGAGTGATAGGATTAAAGGTGTGTGCCACCACCTCTGCCTGTTGGGTAATATTTAAATCCAAATCTACCAGCCAGATGCTGATAATTGCATCTTGGGGACTGGTGAGGTGGATCAGCAGGTGAAGACATGTTCAGCCATGCCTAGCACCTGGGTTAATATCAGGAACTCATTTGGTAGAAAGAGAGAGCTAACTCCTCCAAGTTATCCTGTGACCTCCTTTCACACAACATAATTTAAAATATGATAAGGCATTCTAAAAAAAATCCACATCTTCAAATTTTAAAAGTTTTAACTAGTGTATATTAATAATACATACTGAGATTCATAAAACCATTTCTTTGGTTACAAAAAATTAAAGTTAGTCTGTAAAAGAAAATATCCATGTTGAATGTTATATCTAATAGAGAGGCAGGCAAAGTGACAAATCCTAGAAAAAAATTGACATAATGAGTTGGAGATAGATATGCCCAACTTTCATGAGAACAAGAGAGGAAAGAGGAGCTACTTGAGAGAAAAGTGAAAAGAGAAAAATGAAAGGGGAGGGAGGGAAAGAGAGAGGGAGGGAGAGAGAGAGAGAGGGAGGGAGGGAGGGAGGGAGAGAGAGAGAGAGAGAGAGAGAGAGAGAGAGAGAGAGAGAGAGAGAGGAGGTTGTGTATAGAGACAGGTTAAACAGAGAACAAGCTACATACAGGTAACAACAGAATGAGCCAGAGAATGAGGAAGAGCCAGATAGTATGAGGCCAAGTATAGCAATTCAGTCAGAGGCTGAGGGAAGCCACTTAGAATCAGTCAATTGGAGAAAAGTTTGAAGCACAGCAGCTGGGTTACACCAGCCAGCAAGAGTTCGGAAAGAACTAGAAAGGGTAAGCATATTCAGCAGTAAGTCTCAGAAGCTAAAAGGATTCGAGGCCTAGATTAGACTGTTCAGTGCTCAAACCTTCCAGGACTAGGCCGAGGTTGGCAGAAGGAGGCAATAAGCCTCTGAGATAACAATCACAATCTGGTAAATAAAGGTTGCTTTTACATATTGTGGATTCTTTAATATCAGCCACTTCCCCCTCTAAAACTTAATGAGATAAGTTGTATGCTTTCTGAAAGTTAACTTATTATGTTTAATAAGAGTGGCTAAGTATTTGGAGAGCAAAGTAGAAGGCCACCACCCTCATCCTCTCAGTTTCCCATCCTAACAAATGTTTCTCTTTCTCGTCCTAAAGAGTGAGCCACTCAAGGTGTGTGAGAAATGAAAGCACCTCACTTGTATTTTATGTAGCACTTTTGGCAATATTTGGCCACTATATTCAGTAGAGATATGAATAAGTTTTAACATGTCATCAAAACTATGAATTACAACAGTAAACTTGCTAGAAGTATTGTTATAGATGTCAAATTATGCTGGCATTTTAATATTATTAACATATTTAAAATAAAAAACACCATTGGCTAGATCTGGGTAGGGGTTTAAGGTTTACCGCCTGTATTGTCCTTGGCTGGTGCCTTAGTTTGACCGGGACCCCTGGGCCCAAATCTGCCTATCGTAATGTTCTACTTGTAGGATTTCTAGGACCCTCTGGATTCTTCTACTTTGTCATTCTCCCATGATTCTCTCATCTAGAGTCCCACTAGAATGTCCTCCCCTCTGTCTCAGTTTCCTGGTAAGTGAAGGCTTTCATGGGACATGCCCCTTGGGCTAGTATGCAGATATAATTGAGTATACACCATTTGAGTCTTTCTGTTTCTGGGTTAACTCACTCATTATGATCATTTCTAGCTCAATCCACTTATCCACAAATTTCTGGAAGTCCTTGTTTTTAATAGCTGAGTAGTATTCCATAGTGTATATGCACAACTACCGAGATCTAGCCAATGGTCAGAACATTCTCCACAGTAGAGTGGAGAGTGGGATATGACTTTCTCACATACTCTGGTGCCTCACATTTGACCATGTCCCCTGGAGGGTGAGACCTGGTGGCACTCAGAGGAAGGAAAGCAGGTTACCAAGAAGAGACTTGATACCCTATGAACATATACAGGGGGAGGTAATCCCCCTCAGGAACAGTCATAGGTGAGGGGAATAAGGGGAAAATGGCAGGGAGGGAAGAATGGGAGGATACAAGGGATGGTATAACCATTGAGATGTAATAAGAATAAATTAATAAAAAAATAAAAAAACAGAAAAAAAATTAAATAAAAACACAGTATCTGTCTTTAGTTCTCAAGGTTTATTAAAGTTCCTTACCAGAAATTAGAAAAAAAGTCTACAAAATTACAATTCCTTTTTAAGCTGTTAAACTTCAGCCATGTCTAGGGCATAAGTTTCATGTGTTGACATTGCCATCATGCATTGCTACCTCTTAATCTCTATGTCTTTCAGGATATCCTGAGTAGTGTATCCTACATAAAAAAAATAAAAAACATGAATCATACCAAGACCGCCTATTGAAAAATATCTAAATTTCTAATTTTGAAAATATAAAAAATGGAGCATTAATTATCTGAAACAAAAAGTGATAAATATATACATGTATATATATATGTGTGTGTGTATATATATTGTGTACATTGTGTAAAATATGTCATTGAGCACAGGAGGGGATAGCCTTTTGAAAACATATATATATATATATATATAAAATGAAATGTCATTACCCTAGTGTAATAGGGAAAACATAATTTTTCAAAACAACATGATCTGTTTTAGTTATTAATTCTTAACTAAAATGCAGTGAACTCCAGGATCCATATACATACCAGATTTTTTGTGATTTTAATACTTTCCATCTTTAGACATTATTATTCTTTTACAAGAATAAGAATAAATAAGTACATTACATTTGTTTTAGCCACTGAAATGACTGAGGAAAATAATATACTAATTGACCATTAGCAGTAAACATTATCTTGTTTATTAATTCTGAGATTTATAGCTTAATAATGTACTCCTTGTACTTTTGCAGCAAGAAAACCTTTTAATTTAATGTCTAGAACACATTTGCCTGCTATAAAGTAAAATTATTTCCCCTATAAATGTTCTAAAATAATATGTCCATAAGAAACTATGCTTATATCCTTCTCCTTAGAAAATTTAACCTATAAAGATTGGACAAAATGGTTCAAATCCAAAAGGGGGGTAGAAAGCTGAAATTTAGGTAGAGCCAGAAAGGGGGATACATTGTGTAAAATATGTCATTGAGCACAGGAGGGGATAGCCTTGTGAAAACATATATTTATTTATAATGTGGACAATAGACAAATAAACCTTAGAATACTCAACCCAAAATCAGGTGTCTTCATTAAATCCCTCTCTTGGAGCTCAGAGAACTCTATAAAGGGGGGGTGGGAAGGAGAAAGAGTGTAAGAGCCAGAAGAGATGAAATACAGCAAGTAAATAAGATTGTCTTAATCAATAGGGTCAACCTACATATGACCTCCTTGATACTGAGGTATATATAGAGGTTCTTCAGTGGTCTGCACTGTATGGGATTTGAGAGCTGAAAGAAGTGGACGCATACCCCTATTTGTAACTCAGAAGCAACATCCAACTGATATTAACTTGAGAATTAAAAATAACTTTCTTCAAGAGAATCTCACTAGGGAAACAAACTACTTTTAAGGACAGGCTGCATGCCCAGCAGTAAGTGTCTAAGAGAAAAATAACTCAAAGGAATCTTAAGAAATTTCTTTTCTCATAATGCTGTCAGGAATTTTTTTCTTTTATTAACTTTCTATTACTTTTTTGTTTATTTTTCTTCTCTTTTTTACCCTATGGGTCCTTTGAACGTACATTACGTTCTCAAGCTTAGTGTTTTTAACGGCTTAATGAGGGTGAGAACTGTATTTATATTACATTATGTAAAGGAACTAATATCAATAAAAGGAAAAATATAAGTTTCATATATAAGTGGCATCAAATGATGGGAGCAAGTCTTAGAGATGCAGTATCTCTTGAACTATACGTATAGTATATGCTCACAAAAATTATTAAATACAAAGAGAATTCAATCAAGTACCGGGAGGAATAACTCAATGAGAAAAGTAGCTGATATAAAGCATGACAAATAATAAACATTATTTCCCCTGGACCAATAAGAAATCTTAGCATTATGACACATACTCATCACTGTGAGATAACAAATACAATAAAATTTCTGAAGTACCGTAGCTCAGCATCCTGCTTCAATTGTAAGGCGGAAAGAAATGGAGGAAGGCACTTGATATCAACATTGGATTCCACATCCTCATTCATATATACATAAATATACTCACTGGAATATTCTTAAGTATACTCATGTGGTTCATACACCACAGTCATCTAAATTAAGCAAACTAAATTATTTTTAAAATGTTTTTAAAATATTTTTTTATTAATTGATTCGTAATACATCTCAATGGTTATCCCATCCCTTGCATCCTCCCATTCCTGCCTCCCTCCCATTTTCCCCTTACCCCCTCTCCTATAACTGTGACTGAGGGGGACCTCTTCCCTCTGTATAGGCTCACAGAATATCAGGTCTCTTCTTGGTAGCCTGCTATCCTTCCTCTGAGTGCCGCCAGGCCTCCCCAACCAGGGGACAAGGTAAAATATGAGGCACCATAGTTTGTGTGAAAGTCAGTCCCCACTCTCCACTCAACTGTGGAGAATGTCCTGCCCATTGGCTACATCTGGGTAGGGGTTCAAAGTTTACAGCGTGTATTGTCCTTGGCTTATGTCATAGTTTGAGCACGACCCCAGGGCCCAGATCTGCCCATCATAATGTTCTACTTGTAGGTTTCTAGGACCCTCTGGATCCTTCTATTTCCCCATTCTCCCTTTCTTCTTTCACCTATAGTCCCAATAGGAAATCTTTCTCTCTATTCTGCTTTCCTGGTAAATGAAGACTTTCATGGGACATGCCCCTTGGGCTAATGTCCAGATATAAGTGAGTAAAAACCATTTGAGTCTTTCTGCTTCTGGGTTAACTCACTCATTATGATCATTTCTAGTTCAATTCATTTGTCCACAAACTTTGGGAATTCCTTGTTTTTTTTATATCTGAGTAGTATTCCATACTGTAAATGTACCACAGTTTCTTTATCCATTCTTCTACTGAGGGACACTTAGGCTGTTTCCATGTTCTGGCTATTATGAATAAGGCTGTTATAAATATGATTGAGCAAATGTTCCTGTGTGCTGGAGCATCTTCTGGGTATATTCCAAGGAGTGGAATAGCTGGGTCTTGAGGAAGCCCTATTCCCAGTTTTCTGAGATAGCACCAAATAGATTTCCAAAGTGGTTGTACCAGTTTGCATTCCCACCAGCAATGAAGGAGTGTTCCTCTCTCTCTTCATCCTCACCAGTATGTGGTGTCACTTGAGTTTTTGATCTTAGCCACTCTGATGGGTGTAAGATGGAATCTCAGAGTCATTTTGATTTGGATTTCCCTGATGATTAAGGAGGTTGAGCATTTCTTTAAGTGTTTCTCATCCATTTGATATTCATCTATTGAGAATTCTCTGTTTAGTTCTGAGCCCCATTTCTCAATTGGGTTATTTGGTTTGGTGATGATTAATTTCTTGAATTCTTCATATATTTTGGATATTAGACCTTTGTTAGATGTACAGTTGGTGAAGATCTTTTCCCAATCTGTAGGCGGTTGCTTTGTTCTCTTGACAGTGTCTTCTGCCTTACAGAAGCTTCTTAGCCTCATGAGGTCCCATTTATTAACAGTTTACTTTCGTGCCTGGACTGTAGGTGTTCTCTTCAGGAAATTGTCTATTGTGCCAATGTGTTTCAGGCTCTTCCCCACTTTTTCTTCCAAGAAGTTTAGTATCTCTGGTTTTATGTTGAGGTCTTTGATCCACTGGACTTGAATTTTGTGCATGGTGACAAATACAGCTGATAAACACCTTCAGCAAATTGGCTGGATACAAAATTAACTCAAAAAAGTCAGTAGCCTTCCTATGTACAAAAGACAATTATGTAGAGGAAGAAATTAGGAGTACTACACCCTTCAACTTAACCACAGGCTTTATAAAATATGTAGGAGCTTTCTAACCAAGCTAGTGAAGGACTTATTTGGAAAAAAAAATCAAAACTCTGAAGAAAGAGATTGAAGATGACATAAGAAGATGGAAAGACCTTCCTTGCTCAGGTATTGGGAGAATTAACATAGTAAAAATGGCCATCTTACCAAAAGAAATTTACAGATTCAATGTAATCCCTATCAAAATACATACACAACTTTTTAAGACATTGAAAGTTCAATTCTCAACTTTATGCGGAAAAACAAAACATGTAGAATAGCTAAAACAATCTTTTACAATAAAAGCTCCTCTGGAGGAGATGCCATACCTGATCTCAAGCAGTACTCTAAAGCAACAGTAATTAAAATAGCATGATACTGACATAGCTATAGGCCGGTTGATCACTGGAATTAAATCAAAGAATCCGAAATTAATCTACACACACATGGTCACTTGATTTTTGACAAAGAGGCCAAATCTATTCAATGGATAAAAGATAGCGTTTTCAACAAATGGTGTTGGTCTAACTGGATGTCTATGTCTAAAAAAAATGCAATTAGACCCATATTTTAAAACTTTAAATAGAGAACTATACAAATTAATTATAGAATTTTAATAATCATTTTAAGTGAATCAATTGAAAAGAAAACAATGTACCACAGATGTGATAGATCAAAACAGATATTATAAATCATAAAATGCTTATAATAAAAAAATTTGAGTATGGTGAAAAGGCTTTTTCAGTAGTAAAAGAACAGCCTTTTAAATAGATATCCAGGATTATTTGCGTGCTCATATCCAAACTAAACCAAACTAAAACAAAAACAAAGTGACAAATATATATGTTATTTTCTGTAAAAGATTTCTCATAATGTTTCTTATTATATAAAGAACAAAACTTCTACATATACTAGAAAATGGCAGTGGGTAATGTCAATATAACCTCACACGTGGTTACTGATTTCTAGATTCAATATATAAAGCATTTTCAGCAAAACACGAAACTGACTCATTGTATTCCAGTACAGTTGTAAATTCTAATTTGCAACTGTGAAGGGAATTAAAAGAAAAACAACAGAGTGAAATAACATTTCCAGAGTATATATTCAGTAAGATATATGTGAATATAAAATATGAATAAATGTTAAAAAATCAAGAAAAGGACCTAATAAAATGTGTAATTATATAAAAATTGATGTCACCGAAGAAAATTCAATATAAAAATGGCCTATGATTAATATTCAACACAAGTCCTCACTAAGACTGCCTTAGCAAACATTAAACACCCATAGCTTACATCACAAAATTTTACAGATGTACCCTTTCTTTGGCTTTACTTTTCATGGTTTTACTTGCCTCATTTTGCAAGTCATTTTGAAGTGATTAATAAATGGTCATGGAATCTAAGTCTTATTAAAAAGTAAATGCATATTCCCAATGAATGAGCAGAATTATTGAAGGGATAGCAGAAAACCCACTATTTTACAATACACAGTATAAGTGTAGTTTGTAAACAAAGAAAATCCTGAATACAATCATGGATTATTGTTTGTCCAGATTCAGATGTTTTCCAAGTAACAAAGCCAGTATTACTCCAAGGCCCAAACCGCATAAAGATACAAAAACAACAAAATTAATTAACCAATATCTGTGATGAACACATACTATTTGAAATGTATATATGTAATAATTATCATAGTTAATCATAATTTATGTTTATTTCTTTTGTTCACATTCTATATGTTTTACATCTCCTTATTGTACCCAGGTAGTTAGTTTTATTATCTATTATACTTAGTACTCACCCAAACTACTTTCAAATAATATATTTTATATTTCAATAGCATTTATTTATCATATTTCTAATAATTTATTAATTATAGTTTAATGTTATTTTCAGAATTTATATGATTTACACGTACATGTTTACATTTATGGCATGCTTTACTTCCATATAATGAATTCTCTTCTTTGTAATTTTTCTAGAACAAAAACATGTTAACAATATAGATACTTACTTTTTATACTAGTATATACTGGCATAGTATTTATCATGTCTTGCATGAGATTTTTTTTTAGAGGTAATGAATGAGACAAGTAATATCTCTACAAATTTTTGTTAATTATATGATCAGGAATCACTACAATTTTTAAATTTAAACATTTCCTTTAGGTTACATCTCAATTGTTATTCCTTCACTTGTATCTACTTGTCCACTACCTCCTTTTTTTCACCCTATTCCCTTACCCTAGGTCTTGGACAGAAGGGATCCTCCTCCCCCACCATATGATCACAGTCTATCTGATCTCATCCTGGTAGCCTGCTTTGTCTTACTCTGACTGCCACCTGGTCAAAGATGGGGCAGCAGAATTCATGTCAAGGACAGTCCCAACTCTCCACTCATGTGGAGAATATGCCTTCCACTTTCTAGATCTGAATAGGAGTTCTAGGTTTACTGCATGCATTATCCTTGGTTGGCACAGTAGTTTGAGCAGACCACCCAGGTCCAGAGCCACCAGCCTTGATGGTCTTCTTGTAGATTTCTAGGACCATCTGGATGCTTTTATTTCCCAATTCTCCTGTAAATACTCACAAAACAATTAAAGACATTGAAAGATCAATTCTCAACTTCATATGGAAAAACAAAATACCCAGAATAGCTAAAACAATCCTGTACAATAAAAGCTCCTCCAGAGGAATCTCCATCCCTGATCTCAAGCTGTGCTATAGAGCAATAGTAAATAAAACAGCATGGTACTGGCATAGCAATAGGCTGGTTGATCAATGGAATCGAATTGAAGACCAAGAAATAAATCCATACACACATGGATTTTTTATTTTAATGAAGAAGCCAAATCTACTAAATGGATAAAGGATAGCATCTTCAATAAATGGTTCTGGTATAACGGGATGTCTACATGTAGAAAAATGCAAGTATCCAGATTTGTCACCATGCACAAATCTCAAGTACAAGTGGATTAAAGACCTCAACATAAAACCAGAGACACTAAATTTGTTAGAAGAAAAAGTGGAGAAGAGCCTGCAACTCAATGGCACAGCAGACAACTTCCTGAACAGAACACCAACAGCATAGGCTCTAAGGTCAACAATTAATAAATGGGGCCTCATGAGACTGAGAAGCTACTGTAATGCAGAAGACACTGTCAACAGAACAAAGCAACATCCCACAGACTGGGAAAAGATCTTCACCAACCCTACATCTGACAAAGGACTAATACACAAACTTTATATCTGAGGGTAAATTATGCACATAAGAAATGTAATTGAAGACTATACTACATACTACAATAATAATTTTATAAGTATTTCAGAGTAAAGTATAAGTTATTTTCTTAAAGGTAGAAATGTTTCTACTTGAACGTATTGATTCAAGTCACCAGTCTAAGTTTTTTAAAGCATTAGGAGCCTCTATTTTCTTGAATTCACATGTATCAGGGCCTGAGCAGGCTCTGATAATCCTCTATGTAATAATACATTCAATGTTTTTAAAATGTTGTTGATATGGTATGCTTTTCAAGAAACTGATATTCGAAAGTTCTTATTAGGTACAGTATTTTAGTACTGTTTTCTATGATTCAAATTTCTAAATATTTTTCTCATGCACAAATAAATATATTATTCATTTTAATTTTTCTTCAAAGTTACATTTTTACCAGCTGTCAATTTGCATAAGGATTGGAGTTACGTTGTATTCTTCCACAACAGAATCACTGAATCTATGTTTCAGATAACTGCATCCAATTATATTCCAAACAATGATATTCAGTATTTGCATTTGTCTTACTTTGCTTGATATCAGACTAGTGAGACTCTTCTAAATGGCAAGTAATTAAAATTCTTCAAAAAATTAAGATATTAACCAATATTACCAAGATATGATGAATTTGATTTTTAAATTTTTATTTTTTACATATACATTTATATTATTACACATATATACAATAGATTACCTATAACAAGAAGAACCATGACACAATCAGGAATTATAAAAATGTTACATTCTTAGTGTTTTGGCTATTTGTATTTGACATCCTTGAAGAAAATGTCTTTCTATCTTGGTGCGTCTAAATTTCTGAATGTAAATGAATCTCCATCACATTTTGTCACTATCAACTTAAAATGTTAATCTAGACACCAAAACATCTTAACCTCTAAACCACTAAGCTTCATTGTAAAACTAAGTTACCTTGTCTTCAACTCTATCAAAGACTTGAGAAGGAATAAACTTTATTAGCTGAGTGTGCTAGAAGTGCGCGTTAGTAGCTTTCCAAATGAGAAGATGACAGAGACAACTTGCTACCTGAATAGTCACCCAAAACTCTCCATAAAGTTGAAGCATCTTCTTCATCCTTCTGGCCCAATATATGTGACCAACACATTTGTGTGGCAGGAGCTATTGAGGACTTGCATACCCTGTGTTGGCACAATTTGGCCATTGACTCTGCCTGCATCCAAGCTTGTCATTTTTTTCTTTAGGCAGAATTCTGTCTGTGGTAGAGACAAGAGCATTTTCTCTAGTGGCTTGTTTGTCACATTTGAAGCCATCTCTAATAAAGAGGTTCTTTGATGCTCATCATCCTCTTTGAAGTAGACTAGGTATTGCCTGTAATCAACCTGCCTCATTGTCAGTGAATCTTTAAAATAATAAAAATATTTTAAATGCCATATTCTGCATGTCTCAGGGGTTTTTGAAGACTTTTCCTAACTATCCTACCTTATATTTATATAAAATCATATCTATCTGCCACACCTAAGATGTATATTCTTGTGATAAAAGTAGACTAGCAATTGACATGACCATGATTTGATCAACTAACAATTAACTTGTATGCTTATTTATCCTAAACAGCTTGCAATAGCAGTTTCAAAGCATTGGAAGTAAACCTTCCATTATAATTAAGTTATATGGATACAGTACCTCATATTAGAATATATATATATATATATATATATATATATATATATATATATATATATATATAATGTATGAAGAATAATCTTACCTTTGAGTTCTATACCATTGTATCTACAATTAAACTTATTTTGTATCTATATGCAAAATTCTGTACCAGTGAATTACAATAAACTTGTGACTGACAATTGAAGATTAACTTGAGTAATAGATTCACTAATTTACTTTTTGTTCTATCTTCTATATATATTTATATATTGCCCCTTCTTTCTTTTCAATGCCTTTCTCCAAACATAAATAATAGGAAAACATAAAAAAATGTTAAAATTTCATTATAAAGTACTGCAAGTATATATTTGATTTTGTCACAGACCTAACTTTACTATTTGCATTCTCAAGCAAGAAAAGATTTTTATATGTTATGTTTCCACTATTTTATCTTCATCTACTTAAGTGAATTGATTTAGCTTAGAGTGTGGCCATTTGTTGAATATTGACTCAGTTACTGAAGATGCAGGTGTGTACATGTTCTCTCCCTTGGCTAAGTAGTTGGGCTATGTAATTCACTGAATAAAAAATGTATGGCTTGCAGAAGAACATACCAGTGAAATTTTTTGGTAGAAACTTCCAGAAGAGAAGCAAATAAACTGTTGTTGGCATTTATTTAGGGAGCCATTAAAGAAACCTTGGAAGACTAGAAAATGAATAAGTAAATAAACAAAATAAAATGGTGCAAACCTCCTGATGAATTGCAATACATGTGCTACAGTGCACCAGATAGCCTTCATGGCTTAATTTACACAGTTTTAATGTAATCATTTCTGCTCTTGTGATGCTTATGGAGGATAGTAATTGACAATTATCCAGGAAACCCTTTCCTCTCCATTTTTTTTTTCATATTTGATATTGGTCTGTCCTGAACTCTCTGTAGGCTTTCAGGAATCTGTTAACCATTTCCCATATATGCACAGTGGATAAAGAGTTGATTCATAACTAAGATGAAATAGATTTATCTTTATCTCTAAGAAAACCTGGGTGACTAGAGTTTGGTTATTGGCAAAGATAAGTGCAAATATTTTAATGTGAAGTCTAAAGCTGAAACTCTCTACTAATTTCCAAATTAGTTTTGTCACTGGTCATTTTCCATAGGTCCAATCTGTCGAGTCGGTTTTACTAGATTAATGACAAGAGAGGGTTTAAAATCCTTACTAAATATTTTTTGAGCTTCCTTGAAGGTGGCTGTTTCACCTGCATGAATAAGGTTTCTGAATGCTTCTGTAAAAATATGGATCATTTTTATCCTGACTCTCATCTCTTTCTGGGCCATATTATATGTCTTTAAATGAAATATTCTCTGTAGCATTTATTTGACTATCTCAAAAACTTATCAAGGGAAATCTTTTGTATATAACATTGGAAGTGGGAAATACTAACCTCAGTAATATAGGACAACAGTCATTATACTGGTCCAAACATGACATGTAATTTTTTTAACCACATCAACACTGAATGCTTGAACTTGAATATACTTGCTCTGTTCTTGTGAGCTTGTCACCCTCCCAAAAGACCAAGGACCTGATATCACCTTGCAGATAAGGTTACAATAAATCAAGTTATGATATCCCAAACTAATAATTGTAGGTTTGCTAACCTAAATACCTAATTGAAAACATGTGAGAATTTTAAATAGAAATTTCTATGATGGTAAACCCAAGGAGCAATTGATTTTAGTTTTATTGGAAATATGAAATTCAATCAACAATTTGTACTGAGGTAGTTTCATGAAACAAGAACGTAAATCATAGGTATCAAACACTTGTTTCTTTAAAAAAAAAGGTAATTCAATCAGATAGGAAGTAGTATTGTCACATGGAGATAAGATTCAAAATTAAAAGCTATCCGGATGTAGAACCAGAACTGAAATCTCTCTCTCTCTCTCTCTCTCTCTCTCTCTCTCTCTCTCTCTCTCTCTCTCTCTCTCACACACACACACACACACACACACACACACACGCACACACACATATACATTATTAATACCAGATATTTTCCTAGATTGTATGACTTAAGTTTGGAATTTGTCAGTTTTCTTTCTCTTTTTGAGATTTCCTCCTCTCAATTTTGTGTTTCTCTTTCCTAAGAGATCTCCTAGCCAAGACTGTCATTTGAAAAAAAAATGTGCGGTCAAATTAATTTTGCACTCAAGTTAAAATCTTCTGGACTACATACCACTAGGTTTACTTTAAATTTCAAACCACCAGATACTACAATAGTTTAAATTTATTGCTCAAAATTCGGTTCTTTTTTTTTTTTCCTGCATAGTTACCTCATGTCCCACAAGACAAGTTACAGGAGCCATTGGGATACTTCACCATGGGAACCTGTAACAAAAAGATGCCTGGGCATGCCTTTAGTTTAAGAACATGAAAGTTGATTCTTGTCTTTGTTATACCCGATCATGTCTTCTGACAAACCTTTTAGGTATCGACTTTTTTGCACTTGACTGCTTCTCTATTTTAATGGATCTTGTAACCCAGGTCTGTCTGCTGATTTTCACATTCCAGCATATTGTAACTTGGTCCTATGTAAGGTCCTTCACTGATCTGGACCGTAGATTCACCATTCTCTAATTGTTTTGTTGATTGCTTGTGTATGTGTGAACGGTATATGAGTACATGTGTATGTAGGTTAACATATGAGTGGATGTACAGAGACATTCATAACTGTGGGGACTAATGTTGAATTTTGAGCCTCCACTGATTTTTCCTTAATTTATTGGTCAAATGACGGTCTCCTAGTTGAACACAGAGATTGGTTGTAGGACCATTCTGGCCTGTGGAATAGCTCTAGGGAATCTCTGTACCTACTTTCTGAACCCAGAAATTATAGGAGGGTAGCCATTTGCTTGGATTCTAGACACCTTAACTATGATTATGGTGGTAATTTGTTTTATAACAAGTATAACTAGACTGATTTCAATCAAGGCTTTGATGAAAGAATAAGTTTTTTAGGAAGAATTCCACTACTAGACAGGTAACCCTGTAGGAATGTGAAAGGCAGTATACAATATGCCATCAAAATAAACCAGAATGTGTACTATTAGTCACTAGTAGATAAGTTTTAAGAATTTTATAACTTTCTGTTTACATGAAGAAGTAGAGATTCCACAAACCAGAAGATGCCCTCAGGGAATGGGCTCTCAACTGGAACTTTGGATGCTGTTTTCAAAATTAACAGATGCAGAATATGTATGATGTGCATACTGCTTCTACTGAATAGATTAATAGGTATACTGATGAGTGATTTATTGGCATGTAATCAAAGTTCTCCAAGTAAATACATTTAAGATGATTGCTAATTTCATATTTATTTTAAAGTATATACATACCCATATTACATTTGAAATAAAAATTAGTTTAAAATTAAAATATGTGCGTTTTCATGCCATGTGACTTTAAAGCAAAAGCTCCTTATTCTCTTGTTACTGCTCTATTTGATGGGAGTAATTTCACTCCTTACTTCAAGCACAGTTGAGCATGTGAGTTGAAATATAACCTGAATTTTAATATGAATTAGGCATATATTTAATTTTAATACAACAATCTGTAAATGCAGAAGCAGATATCTACTAAATATAAAACATCAAAGCAAAGATAATATTAAAAAGGTAAAAATTTGCACATTAAAATTATTGTTCATTTATATAACTTGGATTTTAGAAAGTCAACAGAAAAAGGGAATGTGATTAAAATTGTATCACAAATAAATGACTTTTACAAAGACATCAAATATGACTGATGTTTCAGTTTTCCATGAATATTTTGATATGTAGCTTCTTCGTAAGATATCAAGACTAATGATTGACTCAGCATGTTACTAAAACAGATTTGTCTAATTTGCCTCCCAGTGAGCAAAAGTCATGATAATTAAACAAAGGATATTATGCTTTATGACTATAACTTATCAGAACCCTTGGTATTTCCCCCATCGGCCAGGGTATAGGCATAGACTATTACATTTAGTGCTGAAATTACTTTTCTATTAGGTAGAGTTAATCAGAACTCACAGTGAACTCCATAATGACCAGTAATAAAAGTTAAAAGATATCATAGTCAATCAAGTTCAATTTATTGTGTCTGGACTCACACAGAATATAATTTCATAGGAAAAAACATACAAAAATGAAGTAAAGTTCACATTTTTATATGAAGCATAACATAAAATGAAAAATTATACTACATTTATAGCAAATTTCTGAAAATCCTTTTACGCTAATAACATTATCTTGTCAAAAAATATTGGGAGGGGGGATGGGAAAAGGAAGATAGGATGAGATTGGAAGGAGAGGAGGGATGGGTTTACAAGCAGGATGTGAAGTGAATAAATTTTTTAAAATGACAAAATACTTACATATTCACATACTAAAAATAAAGGAGAGATCTATGCAGAGGAAGTTTATTTCTGGTAAAATTGTTTCGAGGTTGACCTTGCTCATTTCAGTTTTTAATTTAATTTATTATAATTATTAAGATACATGCCAATTGTTATCTCCTCAGTTGTATCTTCACTTTCCACTCTTCCTCCCTCTTCAGTGCACTTACCCTCCCTTAGCGAAAGACATACAGTGGAAAAAAAGATAGCATCTTAAACGATTGATGCTGGTCTAACTGGATGTCTACATGTAGAAAAATGCAAATAGATGCATATTTATCACTCTGAAGAAAACTAAAGTCCATGTGGATGAAATACCTCACCATAAAACAAGAGACACTTAATCTGTTAGGAGAAAAAGCACGGAAGAGCCTTGAGCTCATTGGCACAAGAGAAAACTTCCTGAACAGAATATCAATAGCTCAGTCTTTAACATCAACATATGTAAATATATATCTTACAAACTCAAGGCATTTTTTCGTTAAATTTTGTTATATGTATACATTATGCTATTTGTATATGAATAGTTTTCCACTAGAATATTAATTTTAAGTCATGACTTAAGGACATGTTTGACTATATATGCAAATACAGGCTGCTCAGTCTGTATAATGTTACCCATATGTGTGTTTTTAATGCTGGACATTTGCAGTTGGATAAGGAATTGAGGTAATTATTTCTGCTTCTCTCAGCATATCTTATTTATCTGCTTTTCTTCGTCTAAGGTTGAAGTCTCGCGATCTCAAACCCCGTCCTCTCAGCCACTGTCTAACACCACTCGCTCTGGGTGAGCATGTTTATTGTTCAGCTCATGGTTGGCAAGGCTTCATGGGTACACATATCAGAATCATTCCACTTAGATGTTTAAGTTAAGCTTCCTAAAATATATAAAATTGAGTCTGGCAAAAACCATTCAGTATTCTAAAATATAAAACATAGCTAGTTTGTCTTTACTATTCAGAAGTTCCTTAAAATGCATTAGTTCAAAAGAAAATACCGCAGATAATATATCATTTTAATAATTCAGTCAATGATTCTATTATTTTGTAAAGCTGAAGAATATTCCCAGTTAATTCCAAAAGATTATTAGGGTGAGACTGATTTAAAATTCTATCTATTATCTATTATCTATCTATCTGTCATCTATCTGTCATCTATCTATCTATCTATCTATCATCTATCTACTTCCTTACCTACCTACCTATCTACCTACCAACTTACCTATGTGTCCTTCTCTGTCTATTATTTAATTATAAAGGCGATGTGTTGTTTCACCCTCTTGCATACCATCCACTTTCTGATTCTCAGGCTTCTTACATGAAGTACTGTGATGACTGAATAGACACATTACATCTGCTTTATTTGCCAGAAAACTGAAACAGTTAGTGATGATGGCTAAGCAAGAGCTTTATGGTGGCAGCCAATAGCTTTATGATTAGTGGGGTTTAACTGTCACTGAAAAGAGAAACCTGTAAGGATTCCATCATAAAAAAAAAAGCAATTTCAGATTTACTACTGAATGGGTCTTCTTATACTTTTAGGGACCATCCCCAGCTATCAGTTTCTATTTCTTCCTTTATAGCAACCTGTCCCTCATAATAATAATAATAAAAAAAGCTTTAAGCGTGTAGTGTAATTAGTTTAAGTTTTTATTTTTGTTCTTTATAGAATGGTTAGGGACTGTCCTGATGGCTAAAAGGTTAAGAATACACACTGTTCCTGTGGAGGACCCTACTTTGGGTCCTCAAACCCAGGTTAGGTGGCTGAAAGCTCTCTGCAACTCTAGCTCCGAAATATATGACACCTCTAACTCAACCTTGCGTTCCAAAGGTACTCAAGTAATTGTCTATTTGCACTGACACAGAAAACCACAAATACACATAACTGAAAATAGGTATTTTAAAAAATTAATATAAAATGAAAAATATAAGGAAAAATAAAGGTATACCAATTTCCACTGTTAAATACAATGTAAAAAGTAAAAGGTACTCTCTGGGGTCATCTCTGTAGGCCTAGTGTCCAATAATAAGTGAGTATATACTATGTGTATCTTTCAACAGGGGATTGAGCCAGATGCTGGGACTTCCTACTGGGACTCCAGGTGAGAGAGGTAGGGGGGAATGGGGAAATAGAGGACCCAGAGGGTCCAGGAACTCTACAAGAAGACCAACAAGCCTTGTGGATCTGGACCCAGGGAGGTCTGCTCAAACCACTGTACCAACCAAGGACAATGCATGCTGTAAACCTAGAACCTCTTATTCAGTTCTAGCCAATGAACAGTGCATTCTCCACAGTTGTGTGAACAACAGAGACTGCCTCTGATATGAACTCTGGTGCCACCCATTTGACAACTTCCTCTTGATGGGGTGGCCTGGTGGCATTCAAAGGAAGGATAAGCAGGCTACCAGGATGAGACCTGACAGCCTGTGATCATATGGTGGGGAAGGAAGTCTCCTTCTGTCACAGGCCTAGAGTAGGGGAATAGGGTGAAAGAGGGAGGGAGGAATGAGAATATCCAAGTGTGTGGATGACAGTTGAGATATAATCTGAATAAATTATTTAAATAAAATTTTTAAAAACTAAAAGATACTATATACTGTGTTAAGTAAAATAATTTAGAAGCTATTTCTTAACTCATTTGAACTATTACTTTTACACTGATTTAATTTCAGGTAGTATAATCCATCAAGAGAAAATGTTTTATGAATGTATCATTAACTATTAATTTTCTAAGATGTCGATGATATTATTAAACGCTCTTTAAATTAGAATTGACCAAAAAGGTTTTGTTGCTGTATGTAGTAGGCTTGCTGGCTAAACCACCTGTACAAGATCTTGCTATATAGGCTGGCATCAAGGTGTCAGTGATTCACTTGCCTCAGACTCCTGAGTTGTGAGATTAGAGTTGTGTCTTTCACAGCTAGCCTGTAGAATTATTTTTTTTAATTAGCATGACTACATAAAAAGGAAGTGTGGAAAACTCTTCTCTCCTTTTTATCATTATATGGGTCTGTTTATTATCAAGAAAGTCATTTGAACTGATACAATTGCAAAGATATAATATCTAAGAAATAATTAATGATATTGGTCAAAACTAAATTTTAGAATCTGGGAACAACTGGGGATTGTTTACTGTGATTGTTTATCATGACATTCCATGATAAAACTATGTAAGCAATGGCTACTATAGATACAGCCATAGACAAGGCACTGAATGAAAAACTTCAACTTGAAGAAGCTTATCACACCCAATAAAACACAGAGAAACCCAGCAAACTAAAAAATGCTATATTAATTACATTTAAATTAAGTTAACAGAAATAGAAAACTGAAGGAGATCATGGGGTACCGATAAGTATGGACGAAGTCATAGCATTGTTATTTACAGATTACATACTTATGTAAATAAGTGACATTAAAAATTCAATTAGGATACAAGATTAACTCAAGTGACCAGGAGCTCTCATATCTACAAATGGCAAATAGACTGAGAAAGAAAAAAAAAAATCTTCACTATAGCATCAAAACCCATAAAGTATGCTAGGTTACTTTAACTAGAAACTGAAAGATATGTATGATAAAATGTTTAAGAAATTGAAGTAAAAATTTGAAGAAGGCATCAGAAGACAGAAAACTATTCCATGTCAGTCAGATTGATACAGTAAAAGTGTCCATCTTGTCAAAAGCAGTCTATAGATTCAATCTTTCCCCCCCAAAAAAAAATTCCAACACAATTTTTTGTAGATCTTGAAAGTAACATTCTCAGGTTCATTTGGAAACAAAGAAAAAGAAAAAGAAAAGAAAGAAAGATAGATAAAATAACAATAATTAATTAAAGGAACTGCTGTAGGTATCACCGTCTCTGATCTCAAGCTGTGCTTCTTAGATCTAGCGATAAAACCATCATTGTATTAGCATAAAAACAGATATATCAATTCCCAGAATCAATTTGCAGACCTAGACATCCACTCTCACATTTATGAACATCTGATTTTTTAAATAAAAAAGAGAAACACACATGCACTGGATAAAAGACAACATCTGCAACAAATGGGGCTGGTTAAACTAGATTGTTGCTTATTTAAGAATGCGTAGACAGATACCTATCACCCTGAGCAAAAATCAATTACAGATGGATTAAAGAAATGAACATAAAACAGGATACATGGAAGCCGGAAGAGAGGACTGAGGAATAGCATTGACCTCACTGGAACAGAAAAATATTTTTTGAACAGAAAACGAATAAGATAAGAACAACAATTAATAAATAGGACCTCATAATATTGAAATAAAAACAATACAAAATAAAAAATTCTTTATGGCAAAGGACACCATCATTTGGGCAAAGAAGCAGGTTATAGTATGGGAAAGATTTTTATTAATGTCCCATCCAATAGAAGGATAATAAATAAAATATAAATATATCTGAAAAACTTGATATCAAAAAACAAATAATACAAGTGAAAAGTGAGGTGCTTATTTAAACAGGATTCCGAAAAGAGGAATTTCAAATGGCTGATAAATACATAAAACTATTCAATATACTTTGAGATAACATACATACCAGCCAAAATGGTTTAAATTAATAAAACTAATGACAATCCAGGCTGGGGAGGCTGTTGAATAAGGGAAAAACTGATCTACTGCTGTTGGGAGTACAAACTTTTAAAGCACTATGGAAATCAATGTGGCATTTAGTTAGGAAAATCAAAATTGATATGACTCAAGATTCAGCTAAACGATACTTGACTATATACCCAAAGGACACTTCATTCTATGACAGAGGACCTAGCTCAACCATGTTCATTGATGCTAGCTTTAAAATAGGCTTAAGTAGAAACAAGCTAAATTTTCCTCAAAAGAGTACTGGATAAAGAAAATGTGATATATTTACACAAAGAAATATTATTCAACTTAAAAGAAATAGTGACATTTACAGGAAAATGGATAGAAATATAAAAATGAAACACCCTAAATGATGTAACCCTTACTCAAAAAGACAAGTATATTTTGTACTCATCTATAAAGGAATATTAACTGTTAATTCAATGATAACTAAGTTACAATCCATGGAACCACAGAGCTTAAGAATAGTATAATAGACCAGTGAGGACATGTGTGTCTCCTTGGGAAAGGGACACAGATAATTATAGATGCATCAGTAGGAGTAACTCAAGCCATATGATCAAGATGATTGGAGAGTGAAGAAGTCGAAGAAGGAGAGACTATGAGTAGAGACAGCAAGACTTAAGGGGCCTTTGAGGGATAGTATGGAAACCTTATATAGTAGAAGTGTCCTAATATATTTTTACATATACATTGGTGATTAAAATGAAATTGACAAATAACAAGGAAGACAAAGACCCAACTCTTGTCCACAAATAATGACTCATTTTCTAGGAATGAGTACTTCTACTTGAGATTTTGGCTAAAGACAATCCAAGCTCTGTCAAAGTCTATAGCTTCCCCTCCACAAACTAATGCCAAGACTCTATTGTTGAAGGCAACACCTAAACAACTTACTGAACCTGAAGAAGTCAAGCTGGTACTTACAGAGAAACTTCATTCTTGGAAACTACTGTTCTTGACACCAGAAAGTGCTCTGCATGCTGACAAAGAAGGGACAAACACCAACTTGACTACACACCTTCGTTCTACAACGATGTCCTGGTTGCAAAGTTATACTAGTGTGACAAATGACAAGGAAGCAAGGCTTTCCAAATACAGCACAAGAAATATACATATGCACTGATACAGATTCAGACAGCACATACAGGGCATGCCTGGTTCTGAACAGCTGGGATTCATTAGCTGATATGCACTTGCAAATGCAAATTTACTTTTCTTTATGGGAGTCTTACTGAAGAAACTAAATAATCTTAAAAGTATAGTGCATGCCAATCAGTAATGTCTAACAGAAAAGAAACACTAAATCATATTGGCAGGTCTTTTGTTTTATAATGTCTTGTCAGGACTTTAATTTTTAATTTTTTAAAAATATATTTTATTAATTTATTCATATTACATCTCAGTTGTTATCCCATCCCTTGTATCCTCCCATTCATCTCTCTCTCCAATTTTCCCCTTACTCCCCTCCCCCATGACTGTGACTCAGGGGGACCTCTTCCCTCTGTATATGCTCATAGGGTATATCAAGTCTCTTATTGGCAGCCTGCTATCCTTCCTCTGAGTGCTGCCAGGCCTCCCCATCCAGAGGACAAGGTAAAATATGAGGCACCATAGTTTGTGTGAAAGTCATTCTCCTCTCCGCACTCAACTGTGGAGGATGTCCTTTCCATTGGCTAGATCTAGGTAGGGGTTCGAAGTTTACTGCACGTATTATTCTTGGCTGGTGCCATAGTTTGAGCAAGACCCATGGACCCAGATCTGACCATCATAATGTTCTTCTTGTAGATTTCTAGGACCATCTGGATCCTTCTATTTCCCCATTCTCCCTTGCTTCCCTCACCTAGAGTCTCAACAGGAAGTCTTCCCCTCTGTCCCACTTTCCTGGTAAGCGAAGACTTTCATGGGACATACCTCTTGGGCTAGTGTCCAGATATAAGTGAACATATATCATTTGAGTCTTTCTGCTTCTGGGTTAACTCACTCATTATGATCCTTTCTAGTTCAACCCATTTGTCCACAAATTTTTGAATTCTTTATTTTTAATAGCTGAATAGTATTCCATAGTGTAAATATACCACAGTTTCTTTATCCATTCTTCTACTGAGGGACACTTAGACTGTTTCTATTTTCTGGCTATTATGAATAAGGCTGCTATGAACATGGTTGAGCAAATGCCACCAGGCACAAAACTCAAGTCCAAGTGGATCAAAGACCTCAACATAAAACCAGAGACACTAAACTTCTTAGAAGAAAAAGTGGGTAAAGCCTGGAACACATTGGCATAGGAGACAACTTCCTGAACAGAACACCAACAGCCCAGGCCCTAAGGTCAACTATTACTAAATGGGACCTCATGAGGCTGAGAAGCTTCTATAAGGATGAAGACACTGTCAACAGAACAAAATGATAGCCTATGTACTAGGAAAAGACCTTCATCAACCCTACATCTGTCAAAGGTCTAATATCCAAAATATATAAAGAACTCAAGAAATTAATCATCACCAAACCAAATAATCCAATCGAGAAATGGGGCTCAGAAATAAACAGAAAATTCTCAACAGAGGAATAGCAAATGGATGAGAAACACTTAAAGAAATGCTCAACCTCCTTAATCATCAGGGAAATCCAAATCAAAATGACTCTGAGATTCCATCTTAGCAGAATGGCTAAAATCAAAAACTCAAGCAACACCACATGCTGGCGAGGATGTGGAGAGAGAGGAACACTCTTTCATTGCTGGTGGGAATGCAAAGTAGTTCAACCACTTTGGAAATCTATCTGGCACTATCTCAGAAAACTGGGAATAAGGCTCCTCAAGACCCAGCTGTTACACTCCTTGGAATAAACCCAGAAGATATTATTCAATTTTATATCTTACTACATACACATATATTTATAAATATGTAATAAATACAATAAATTATATCCTCTTTAAACACTACAGTTTGGTGATGTTATTGGTTTTCTGAGTGTATGAATGAGTAGGTCTCTACATCTAAATCTGCTTCTTGTAAGTTTTCTTGCATTCTTTTTCTTCTGCCTCTTCTTTTGTATCCTGATGTGTTAGTTTTTATTTCATCTTATTATATTTTATTTTATTATAATCACTTAGATGCCATTGTGTTTTCTAAGGAAAGACAGAAATGCATGTTTTAGATGGGAGAGAATGGAAAGATATTTCAGAGGGCTAAAGGCAGAGGAAAATTACTTGAATATATTACAGGAAAAAGTATTGATTTTCAATTAAAAAAAGAATAGCAAACATATGTTTTTACTGTTTATTGACATAAAACTTTTGGTCTTACATTAGTGAGAGTATTATTTCACCACTAGTTAGTAATCAACTGTTAGTGCAGTAACACTAGGACTTACCTTGGACCACTATTTCAATATTAAACAAAAAGATAAAACCACACATTGAAGATAAAATATTATATACATCCCTAGTGATATTTTTAAAGCTGCAAAAGTGGACCCTCTATTATCTGTTTTTATAACTTCAGTGGCCTATACTTTGCATTCCTTTCTTGAAGCATTCACTTCTTCTGTACATAAAATATTCTTGCCCAAATCTGTTTACTCTATGATTACTGTGGATGCTTCTCAAAACACTATACATTTATAACATCTTGTATCCTCATATCAATTTTCTCTGAAAGTGGCTTTTGTCATACAAATTTCTCACCAGAAATGAGTGGATAATCAGATTTTATTATTTCCATAAAATAGAATAAAAAGCCACTCAACAATGAAAAGGAAATAACTTCTAATCTCATATACATTACTTTTACACAGAATTTTAAACAAATACAAATTATGTGTGTTAGAACAATCATAAAAGCAGTGGAATTGAAACATGACAAATGAAGGAGATGAGCATTCAGCCTGTTGAAATTTCTGTGCTGTGTTTATAGCTATATGAACCAATGAAAATTAGATAAATTACATTTAATGTATTTTGTAAAGCATTTCAAATTTTGATTTTAAATTACTATTAAAATATCTATTATACGTTTCTCTTTTTACTTTTTTAGTTTATAAACTGAATAATCTAAGAATATAGTCTGCATGTTTTAGTGTATTTCACAGAGGAATTTTAGGCTAGCAACAAAAGATGACATCTAAATACCTACATCTGTATATTCCAGTTGGAATACACACACAACTAATGGCTCTGGCTGGAATATAGATACACCTTTAGTGCACATCTTTACTGCCAAACAATGACATCTCATTGGGGAGCAGAGTAGTGACAAATCAGAGAAAGATTTGACAAAATGGGTCAGAGATAGGATATGACGAACTCTCAGACAGAATACAGACAGGAAAAAGAAGAAACTTTTAAAAATGCAGAGAGAATGCAAGAGAGTTCATGGAGACAGTACAATAGTATTTGGGAATATAGCACAGTTCTATAGTTTGGTGCAGTTCAATTTAGTGTAATTGAGTTTGTACAGTTTAAGGTTGTTTTTTCCAAGCAAGGCAATTCAGTGAGAATCCAAAAGAAGCCAGTTTGAATCAGTCAACTTGGAGAGAAGTTTCAGGCCAGCCTTGGTAATATTGAACCAGCCAGCCTGAGTTAAAAAAGACATAGAAATGGTGAGTGGATTTAGCAGTAAGCCTTGGAGGCTTCAAACCTTCTAAGCCTAGGACAGCATATGCAGTCTCGAAGCTGAAGCCGCCAAGGTCCAGAATTTCAGAAGATTAGATTGCATAGACACTAGAACCTCAAGTCGTAGGCCTATGGTTAGTTAGAAGGAAGCACTGTGGTCCTCAGCCTAGGCCATGTATTAGCAAAGCTTGGAAAGAGCTCTCCTCTCTCTTTCATCTGAGAAATTAAAAACAACATTTATAATAGTTGATAATAAGAAATTACAGGGAACAAAGTCATGAGGGAAAAAAAGAGGTTTACAAGTATCAAATGCAAAAATGCTAGAATGTACTCTCTGGGTTCAATGAGAGTTATTAATATGAGATCCTTTTTATTAAAATATTTATTAAAAAATACAATTGTTGTCCATATCTAGCTGCATATATATCTATTAACCGATGTCTATAGCTCTGTACTTGTAGTAAACCCGCCAGAGTGTTTGCTCAAAGGCAGCTCCCTACATACTAGCAAATCCCTCTGTCAGTTCCCACAAAAAATATTTAAAAATCCATTGTTTTCTTAAAACACATGATCTTTATAGAAATTAACAAAGCTTTTGCATGAAGCTTAGAAGCAACAGAAGCAAGGACTCCTGGTGGTTACTCAGTGGTCTGCCATCTTTTCTTTGAACAGCAGTACAATAGAAAGCGCTCAAAGTACTCATGTGTCCTTCTCCTCATCTCACTAAACTTCCTATCATTTTTGTCACTCAAAGGCAGAATTCATGACTCCACAGTAGTTTCACTGGCCTTAAACCATCACCCCTTTGTCTCTACAGTTAAGTGCTACTGTGGAGCTAGGTGAATGAGGCATCCTGTCCATCTGTATCAACACCTAATATTAATGTTAACATGTTCATTGCTTTTTTTCAGAAAAGAACAAAAAGAGATTATAATACTTTGTGAGTATGCTTAGTAGAAAATACACAAAACTGAGACATGTCGTTAGCAGCCCCCTGACAGTTATTCTTTCTTTTTCAATTTTTCATTATTTTTTTACTCTTACATATGCATTTATATTATAACACATACATACCATAAACTGCATAAAGCCAGAAGGACTACAAAACTTTCAGGAATTACATAAATGTTATATTCATAATGTTTTGCCTATTTGTTTTTGGCAACCTTGGAGTAAACATCTTTCCTATCTTGGTGAGTCTACAACTCTGAATGTAAATCAATATCCATCAAATCTCATCTGTATCATTCTAAAAACTTGTATCTAGACCTAAAACCATATTAACCCATAAACAACTAAGCTTAATTGTAAAACTGAACTATCTGGTCTTTAACCTCATCAGAGACTTGAGAAAGAATAAAATTAATTATATGAGTCAACAGGAAGTGCAAGTTAGCAGCTTCCAAACTGAGAAAATGACAGAGACATTTCTCTGTCTAGGCAGTCAAACAAAACTCACTATAATGTTGAAGCATCATCTCCAGCCTCCTGGCCCATTTTATCTGTCAGACATATTTGTGAAGCAGGAACTATTGAGGACTTGTTTCCCTGTCTTAGCAGATTTTGGCTGTCAACTCTGACAGCCTCCAAGCTTGCCCACTTTTAGGCAGGATTCTGTCAGTAGCCAAAAGGAGGACATTTCCTCCCCTGTGTCTTGTTTGTCCGATTTGAATCCATCTCCATAAGGAGGTTCTTTGATGCTCATCATCTTCTCTGAAGTAGGCTGGGTGTTGCCAAGAGTTAACTTGTCTTATTGTCAAAGACTTCTTAAAATCATAAAAACATCTTTAAATGCCTTTTTCTGTAGGCCTCTGATGTTTTTGAAGACCTTAACTAACTATTTTACCCTATCTATCTATAGAATTATACCTATCTCTTAAACCTAGGTAGGATATTCTTGTGGTGAGACTAGACTAGAAATTGACATGACCATGAGTTGATCAATTAATAAGTACTTGTGTTGCTTACTTATCTTTAACCGCATGCAAGAGAACCTTCAAAATATTGGAAGTAAACCTTGTGTTACAGTTGAGTTTTATGTGTACACTATCTCCTATTAGAGTAGAAATATATTTAATTTTTGTAAGGAATGATCTTGAATTTGAATTCTGACAGTTATTCTTTTGGGCAGGTGCTGCTTGTACCTTTCTAAAGATCTACTTCCAGAAAGTGGTAACACTGAGTAATAAGAAATAAAGATCTCACTACAATAACAAGGGGTTCGACAACAGGTAGAGGCTCCTCTAAGGGACTGGGTACTCTGTCAAGTCCTTTTATCATCCACTGCAAACTCACATCAACAAGAAGCCACTCTACTTTCCTGTATAAACACCATTGTACATATACTGGAATCTCTCCAAGGCAGAAAACATGCTTTGTACTAAACCATACATTTACTGAATGAAAAGCAAGCGTTTTTTATTTATTGTCATTTATCTTTTAAATCATGTTCATGCCTTATAGAGTGACAGGTTCACTGTGACACCCTCCTAGCACACTAAACTTAAATAATCCATGGTTAGTTCTCAGATAATCATAATTTTATGTTTATGTTTTCCTGACACAGGGTCTTGTACCTCATGTTGGCCCTGCAGTTGTCAAGGATGACACTTTGAAATTCTTGATCACCCTGCCTCGACATTCCTAGTGCTTAGACTACAAGCAAAATGCACCACCTCCAGTTTATGCAGTACCGCAATTCAAACTTTGGCCTAGTATGCTAGGCAGGCACTCTACCAACTGAGGTAAAGCTCCAGCTTGGGAGGCTCTTTTAAAAAGAAGTTCTGGTAGGACTCAAAGGAAATAATTAGGTCATTCTTTTTTTTCCCCAAGATAGGGCCTCTGTGTCCCTGTGCTAGCCCTGACTATCCTGGACTCACTTTGTAGACCAGGTTGGCCTCGAACTCACAGCAATCTGCCTGCCTCTGCCTCCCGAGTGCTGGGATTAAGCTGAATTAGGTCGTTCTTTTTTTATTTTTTATTTTTTTTTATTTTTTACTTTATTAATTTATTCTTGTTACATCTCAATGGTTATCCCATCCCTTGTATCCTCCCATTCTTCCCTCCCTCCCATTTCCCCCTTATTTATTAGGTCGTTCTTAAATGCAAACTTAAGCCAGATGTGGTAGCACCCAGCTGTAGTCCCTGTTAGGAGGTTGGCACATGAAGAGACACACACCTTTAGTCCCAGCTGGGGAGCTGATACATGAAGAGACTTTTGTAGCCAGCACTTTAATGTCAGCCTGACCAACCTAAGACCCAACTCATAAAAACAAGACCTACTTAAAAAAAGAAGTCAGTTTGGCAGATTTGACTATTTGATGAAGGAAGAGCATGATTTCAAGAAACTCATTTTAACCCACTGTTTAGAAACAAAGTTGATCTGTAGCAAAATGACTTAAAGCTTCAGAAAAAAAGGTGGTGTGTGTGTGTGTGTGTGTGTGTGTGTGTGTGTGTGTGTGTGTGTGTGTGTTCTATGTGTGTGCAAAAGCCCATGGAAGCCAGGGAGAGTGTCAGAACCTCTGGCACTGGAGAAACAGGCAGTTTTGAGCCACCTGCCATGGGTGCTGAGTACCAAATTGTTTCCATTCCTCTGAGTACTGGGAATCAGGGATCCCCGCACACCCACCTCTTCTTAAGTGTATCAGGCAAGCTCTCAAACTCACCTTGCAGCAGCCAAGGAGGACCATGAGCTCTACTGTCCTCCTTCTCCCACTTTCCAAAGCTTTAGGATTACAGGCACATGCAGCCAGTCCAGACAGAGCTTTATGTTTAGTCTTTCCTACCCATAGACATAAATCACACTTGCCAGAAGCAAAGGGAAGAACTAAGCTGCACCTATAAGCAGGCCTCCAAGAATCCAAAGAGTCTGGGTAAGTTTCCTGTATACATGTGCTAAAGCTGATCCCGGTAATGCTCAAGGGGGGAGGACTGAAATATGCAATTCTATCAAATATGCTCACTTTCAATGTGCACAGAAACACACATCGTGCCCCTTCCTCCACCCCACCCACACACTCACAAACGCATCCTAGAATAAGTTATCCATGCGTCTCTCGTGGGTTTGCTTATCTTCTGGGATAATTCATTAGGAGAATTTGCTCTAAATATCATTCTAAGGATCTTTTGTAGCCCACAGGATGCAGGATAATCACTGTACCTCCCTCCTTCTCACTCTGTTGTTTTTACACTTGCTTCCTGATCAGACAGCTAAAGTTAAAGAGTCAATCCTGGGAAACTGGGGGTGGATTTGCTTGCAGTTTCTTCCTAGTACTCAGATTTTCAGTAGTGATATAATCTACTAGACTTGGAAATATCTCCTGGGATTCATCTATAAAATAGCCCAGAGGGAATTTGCAGCCAGAGGATTTGACAGGAGCATTAAGCTCATGTGGTCTGCTGTGCCAGAAGTAATAGGTCTGTGAACTGTGAGTCTCATTCTTGAGTTTGAACTTACCTGAAATAGTGCAATGTTTTCAAGTACTGTAAAATTTCACAACTTACAGCTCATCTGTTTTCAGGAGCATTGCAGTGATATAGGTAAGATCTGAAAATGTAGCTTTTGTTCTTACTTGAAGATTTAGATCCTGAAATACCATTCCCCTTATTTTTAAAATATTATTTCCCTTCATTATTTTTTTTTCTCTCTCTCTCTGTCTCTGTCTCTCACTTTCTCACTCTCACACACATGACACTCCACTAGTGTCGAGTTAGAGGACATTGTCAGAGACAATTTTTTTTTATTAAGTTCTCATTTTTGGCAAACAATACCTGTTATCGTCTCAGCTATCTCATTGGACATCATTTTAGTTTTCTCAGGAAGTGATGATTTTTTGATAAAGCTTTCCATATCTGGTAAAGGTTAAGTAAAATGAAGGAATGAGAGCTCAAAGAATACCAGTAGCAAATCTTAGCCAAAAGATATTTGGAATTGCCAATTAGAGACTTATCTCAGAAACTGTTGCTTTGCATGCACTATTGGCTATAGTGAGTAACCTGTTAAGTTTAAACATCCTGAGAGCACATTAAGAGAGTAAGATAGGAGCATAGTCTTAAATATTCTCAAGGCGTATTGCTAACTTGCCTTCAAGTTCTAGAATGTTCAGTCTCATTAAAAGCAAGAGGTATTTAAAAAGGATATCATCATAGGTCTCATTTATATATTTTTAGACAACTTTTATCTTCCCTCTTTTTCTCCATAGTCCTCTTCACCTGTCACCTCTTCATGTGCCCTCCTACCTCAGTAGTCTCCTTCCCACTGTAGTGCTACATGACAACTCCACCCACAACACACACAAACACTTAATAACACCTCATATTCCTGTCTGGAAACTAGGTAAACTTGGTAATCTATGCCCATTCTCACATATCTGTATTTACATATGAATGTAATTACGATCTATATGTGATAGAGGGTGATTTGTTTTTCTTCCCAAGTCTGTCACTCATTTGACATAGTACTTTTAATTTATTTGCTTTCTGGCAAATCTATATTTTTTTTTCCTTCATGGTAAAGTAAAATTTTATTGTGTATATACGCCACATTTTTATTTTCCACTCTTGTATGGTCAGAGATGTGGGCAGGTACAATTTCCTTGCCTCTGTGAACAGTGCAGCAATAAACATCAAAGCGAATGTCTCTCTTTGGGATGATATGGATTAGCATTCATTGGGCACATGGTAAAGAAGGGCATATTTCAGCCGCACTGTTGTTCTATTTTGACTTTCTGAGAAACCTGCCTTCACATTTCTGTAGTAATTGTAATAGTTTGCAATACTACTAACAATGAATAAAAGCAAATCTTTCCCCAGAGGTTTTCAGGTATTTGATGACATTTGAGAGTGGATCAAAGTCATTTTTACTATAGAAAGGAAAAAAAACTACTTTTATGTAGCCTCAAACAACATATCTTGGACTTCTCCAGCCAAGAAAGAGAAAAGTTGTATGATAACTACTCAACTAATTGAAGAAAGAAATTGAAGAAGATAATAGAATATAGAAAAATCTCCCATGCTCATGGATTGGTAAGATAAACATAGGAAAAATGTTCCTTCTATCAAAACCAATCTACAAATTCAGTGCAATCACCATAAAAAATTTAACACACTTTTTCACTGACCTTGAAAAGACAATTTTCAGTATCTTATGGAAACGCACAAAATTAACCAGGACAGCTAGAACATTCCCAAATAATAAAATAATGTTAGCACCTGTCACCATATCAGATTTTAAGTTGAAATGAAAATCTATAGTAATAAAGCAGCACACTATTGGCACAACAAACCAGTTATATTGATTAATGGAATCAAATTGAGATGCAGATATAAATCTACAAACTTCTGGACACCTGTTGTTTGATAAGGAATCCAGAACTACACATTGTAAACAAGACAACATCAACAATAAAAGGCACTGATTGGATGGCTACATGTAGGGGAATGTAAATAAATTCATACACTCATACATAAAAAATAACTACAAGAGGATGAAAGAGTCCAAAATAGAAATTAAACTAATAGAAAAAAAGAGAACTCATTAACATAAGGAAAGACTCCCTGGATAGAACTCTTTTAGGACAGAATCAAATATTAAAAATTAATAAACAGGATATAAAACTGAGAATCTTATGCATGGCTAAGGACATAGTCATTGAGACAGAGCCTCAGCCTAAAGAATGCAAAAATATTTTCAGCAAGTACAGAAGAGATTGAGGGCCAATATCCAAAATATATAAAGAACTCAAAAATATTGATATCAAGAAAACAAATAACCTTATTTTTAAAATGATTTTAAATCTAAACAGAGGATTCTCAATAGAGGAAATTCAAATAATTGAGAAATACTTAAAGAAATATTCAATATCCTTAGCCGTCAGGGAAATGGAAATCAAAACTACATTAAGATTTCATTTTATAAGTGAGTATATATCATGTGAGTCTTTCTGCTTCTGGGTTAACTCACTCATTATGATCATTTCTAGCCCCATCCATTCGTCCACAAATTTCAAGATTTCCTTGTTTTTAATAGCTGAGTAATATTCCATAGTGTAAATGTACCACAGTTTCTTTATCCATTCTTCAACTGAGGGACATTTAGGCTGTATCCAGGTTCTGGCTATTAAGAATAAGGCCACTATGAACATGGTTAAGCATAAGTCCTTTTTGTGTGGTGAATCATTTTCTGGGTATATTACAAGGAGTGGAATAGCTGGGTCTTGGGTAAGGACATCCTACTGAGACTCTAAGTAAAAGAAATATAGGAGATGTTGAAATAGAAGGAAGCAGATTGTCCTAGAAACCTACAAGAACATCGTGGTGATGGGTAGATTGGTCCCCAGGGCTCAATCTGCTCAAACTATTGCACTAAGGAAGGACAATACGACAGCAAACATCTAACCCCTACTCTAATCTATCCAATAGACAGGATATTCTCCACAGTTATGTGGAGAGTGCGGACTGACTTTGACAGAAACTCTGGTGTTCCATATTTGACCACCTCCCCTTGGGGGGGAGGCCTAGTGGCACTCAAAGAAAAAATAAGCAGACTACCAAGATGAGACTTGATAGCTTACGACCATATAGTGGGGGAGGAGGTCCCTCTTGGTCATAGACCTAGGGGAGGGGAATAGGGTGAAAGCTGGAGGGAGGGAGAAATGGGTAGATAAAAGTGATGGGATAACAAGTGAGTTGTAATCTGAATAAATTAATAAAATTTAAATTTAAGAAAGAATCACTGTAAAGAATGATTTCATTTTATACCTGTCAACATGGTTAAGATGAAAAAGCAAGTATCAGCTCATGAGGAAAAGGATGTAGAGTAGAAGCAACACTCATAGGTACCTGGTGCGAATGAAAACTCACACAGCCACTGTCGAAATCATTGTGACAATTCCTCAGGAATATGGGATTTGATCTCCCATACAATCCAGCTTTACCACTCTTTGACAAATATGCAAAGGATTCTTCATTCTACCACAGAGATGTTTGCTATTCTACTTATAAGCAGAAATAGGAAACAACCTAGATTATCCATGTCAGAAGAATAATTAAAGAAAATGTGATAAATTTACACCATGGAGTGCTACTTCACTGTTTAGAAAAATGACATTAGGAAATTTGTAGGCAAATGAATAGAACTAGGAAATATCATCCTTAGTCAGGTATCTTAGACTCAGAAAGACTAATATAATATTCACTTATATATGGATATTAATGTGAAGTCAATAATGACCAAGCTACAACCCTTAGAACCAGAGATAATAGGTATAGAGTAAGAAACTGGAGAGAAAATATAGGTCTCATACATAAGGAGAATAGTTTCGATACATTTAGGGGGGTCAAATTGTATGAACAAGTTGGCAGTGGAATAAATAAAGGTATGTGTGATGTGCGGGGTGGGGGTGGCAGAAAAGAGAGAGAGAGAGAGAGAGAGAGAGAGAGAGAGAGAGAGAGAGAGAGAGAGAGAGCATTAATATTAGGATCACTTGATGAATAGCATTTTAGTTTATATTTATGAAGGTGATCTGAATGAAAGAGTAAAATAGTAAGGGAGACAGAGGCCCAAGTAGACAACTACCAGGATTTGGGTCCACTGGAAGCCGTCAAGCAATCCAAGCTGTTTTGAAGATTATAGACTGTTCTTTGCAAACTGACAATAAGATCCCATTGGTAAGGAGACTACATACACAACTCATTGAAGATGGATTTATCAAACTGGTTCCTACATAGAGCCTTCACCTACTTTCATAGCCATTGGCACAGAGGCATACAATATACATTATCAAAAGAAAAGCATAAACGCCAAGCCTGCCACAAACCCTTTATCTACAATGCTGTACTACCTGCAATATATGGTAAGGTAATCATGCAACAAAGCTTGTAGAGATTAACAACCAACAGCGGATGTGATTTAAAGCTTACTCTGAAACATGAACCGCATGCCTGACACTGCTTGGGCAAGGAAGTACCTGAAAAAGACTAGATATCCCAAGTACCTAGAGAAAAACCAAATAACCTTATATGTTGCGCCCTCCCGCCAGCAGGAACGACGCAGACACCAGGATTCTTCCCAAACGCGCTTTATTGGGAGCGCCCTTGAAAACTGGCACGAAAAGACTCTGAATGCCCGGGGCCCGTGTTTAAGTACCGTCTTTGTGTGGCATATCGATACCTCATGGGTTGCAGCTAGATGCTTCATTAGCAAATAGGAATGGATTGGTTAATAACCGCCATCCACGATAGCTCATTAGCATATCCCCATTCGGGAGGGAATGCTGAGCTGGCTCTGGTTCTAGTGCATGCGCAGGAGCAATTATTTATGCACAGCGAGTTCTTGGCAGTCACCATTATTGGGTGCGGCCGCACCTTACACTTATAAAGAGTAAAGAAGAAGTTGTAGTGACAAGTGACTCTTAATAATAATCTGCTATTCTCACAGGTCACTTCTTTGTTCAGCTATCATCATATAAGCTTTCTTCTGTAGCAGATGAAAACAACTATATACCCATAACCAGGCATTAAACAGATAATGATAAACCTTAGTACACTCACCCCTAAATGGCATGTCTCCACTAAATCTCTCCCTTCACAGCTCAGGAAATTCTATGAAAAAGTAGGTGAAAAAAAAAATGTAAGAGCCAATGGAGATTGAGGACAACAAGACAATCAAACAAAACAAACAAAATCAAAGACAAAACAAAACAAACAAAAAACCCCAAACAACAACAAAAAAACAAACTAAACCAAAACAAATGAATAAACAAAAACCCTAAAACCCTCTAAATCAATATAAGAAAAGTTCATATGAACTCAGAGACGGAAGCAGCATGCACATGGACTGTACAAGGTCCTTTCTGTATACTATGACTTCCAGTTTATTCTTTTCATAGGATTCCCGAATACGCAAATGAGTGAGTCTCTGAGTATTTTGCCTTCTCTTAGGCAATTTTCCTTCTGTTGGCTTGTCTTGTCCAATTTAATTGATAGGTTTTTTTCATCTTATTATATTTTACTTTGTCATATTTTTATAAATAAATGAAGAATGAATAAATGAATGACAACATAGCTACTAGGGAAGAGGTTAACAACTGAACTGTCCCACCTGCTGGAAGAGGAGATTTTTTTCTCCAATTGAGTAACATTGGATATATCAGTAAGTCCAGGACATCCCTCAGGTGCAGTAGTTGACCAACATATAATTAAATTAATGGTTTGTTTATATACTTTTGTTTGGTTATTTTTGTTTTGTGGTGGTGGTGGTTTTATTTTATTAATATTATAATTTATTGTTGTTGATAATGATACTGTTTTGACAGGTTATTATTGTATTAGGTTTTGTTTGAGGTTTGAGAAATAACTTAAGCTTAGATGTGTAGAGGGTCAGAGGGTATCTGGAAGAACTTAGCGGAAGGGATGTAGTATACCAAGAAATCAAGGCTTCCTAGACACAGTGGGGATGGCTCACATATAAACTCATGGATCTGTGGCAGTGTGTAAGGGATAGCATGTGTCTAGCCTATACAGTCCTAAAAATGATAGGAGTAGTGCAGACACATTCTCCTTCTTAACCCAGAAGGTATCTCCATATTATAGCCACTTACAAATGAAATATGAGTTTTCTCCAAGGGAGCCCTATTGGAGAAACAAACCATTCTTGAGGATAGACTTCTTGTTCATCTGTAGATGGTCAAAACAAAATGAAATAGACAACATATTTCAATGTGTTTTTGTTTTTTCCCGGTTATTATTTATACCTTATATACCCTTACACACTTACTAGCTTCTAATTTGGGGGTTTTATGGGATTCCTGAGTATGTATGCCTCTGCAACAATCTGCATTTCTGGTGCATTTTCTTTGGCTCTGCTTTTTGTTTGTTTGTTTTTTGTATGCTCTGTTTTATTTATTTTGATTTTTTTGGTTTTGTATTATTGTTTCTTAGCTGCTTGTTTGTTTTGTAACAAGAGATGGAAAGGGAACGGATCCAATTGGATGTTAGATGGAGAAGTACTTGGAATAACATGAGGAGAAGATACAAAATCAGAATATATTGTATGAAAAAGATGTATTTTCAACAAAAAACCCAAAATTAAATTCAATGCTGACAAATGAAGGATTATTGGAAAGCATTATTTGAGACGTAAGTGGACATTTTTCCCTTTTTATATAACACTTAGTATGTTATAGTAACCTAACTATCTACAATTGAGTTATGTTATATTATCACCTTAAAACAGTTTTTTAAAAAGATAATTTATATGACCAAAGAAGGAAAAACATTTTAGGTGAGGCATTTTGGAGATAATTAAGAAAACACACTGAGCAACAGTTTAAAATACTTAAAGTTTAACACTTGCCTTTTTTGAATTTTAACGTATGCACCATTGTCTATTAATTTGTACTAGATTAATTTTAATCAGTAAATGAATGATAACTTTATTAGTATTTCTTTAAAATTATTTAAGTATTTTATGAAGTGCTGCAAATATTTGTAAGTATGCATGTGTATTTTACAGAACATGTGTAGACATGAAGTTTAATATGATGAGATGAGATAAATGAGTTATTGTGTGATTAATATGCTCATCATAAAATTATAGGAAATTATACCAAGATGTGTTTTTTTGGCAAAATATTTTAAGTGACATTTTATATCTTAGTTATTGCTAAGAAAAGGAAATGTCCTCTTTTCTTTATTACTTTATTATGAAATAGCATCTGAATGTCCCTAGGATAAATTTAGTTCTAAATGTCAAAAGAGTAAAGGGCAACAAAGAAAATATCATGAAGTCATGGATAAAATGTTAATCAAACCATTTTGTCATGAAGATGTGTGCTGACGGGAAGAATATATGGCAATGATATAAGAAAGTTACCTGCTCAATAGAAATAATGAGATTTCAGTGGAGAAAAATTGCCCTAATTATAATAAAACAGAGATAAGCCAACATCTAATCTCAGCACATGGTAAAGAAAGCTTAATGTGTGCTGTGGAGATGAAGGCAAGGTGCAGGGAGAGTATGGGGGTACTGTAAATGGCCTTTAAACATTTCATATTGAAAACTACTATTGTAGAAGTTTTCCCCAAACACACACACAAACACATACACACACAGAGAGAGAGAGAGAGAGAGAGAGAGAGAGAGAGAGAGAGAGAGACAGACAGACAGACAGAAAGACAGACAGAAAGACAGAAAGACAGACAGACAGACAGACAGAGACAGAGACAGAGACACAGAGACAGAGACAGAGACAGAGAGAAAGACAGACAGACAGAAAGACAGAGAGAGACAGAGAAAGTTAACAAGTAAATTGCTCTAAAATAGACCAAAGAAAGACTTTACTAGAAATTAAGCAAATAAAAGCCTAATGTAGGAAATGAGTTATCCTCATTTGGGCCAGAATCTCTCAAACATTACAGTACTTCCAATGTTCTCTAAAATTTATTTTTAGTGCTAATGATTACACTTACTTGAAACATAGAACCTGGGAAATAGTAAGGTGGTACTGAAATGAAAGTGTAAGCCCTACTGGCTAGCTTTCATGCTTCTGGGAGGTTCTATTCACACTACTGGAAAGCAAAATGGTCATCAATAATGACTGGTTTGACAACACATACCCATTGGTGCAACAGTGTTATGAATGTCATATGAGTAACCAACTATCTAAGACCACACAATGAAACCCTTGCCTGGAACCATTATTGGGCCAAGAATCTGCAACTACATAGGTTGTGCTCTCTGAGGGATAATCTATAAATATTCCTATTTTAAATTGGCAAAAACCCAATTCCTAGGCTTCTCATTATAGTAACTAATTAATCTCTCAGCTCTTATCAAAGAAGCCTGTTGATTAGTTGACTCATTGATAGACTGACTTCTTTATTTTTATTTATTACACTACATGACAATTAATACAGAGAGACCTGAAATTTCAATGTGAGAAGAATATGTGAGTGTGAAATACTCATCCCTAAAAATGACATATCAATATCATAATTGCTTCTCTCAAGCCTCATGTTCTCAATAGAAGAGAGGGCAAACATATTTTCAGAGAAAGGAAGGATGAATGTCTACAAGGAAAAAGTGAATTCTAGATGCATCAGAGAAATCCCACAACTTTTGTGGCGGCATAATAAGACATAACAAGTTTAAGACAGACAAAATCTTAGCCAGGAGAGGAGAAATAGACAGGAAATCCACTAAACGTGATGCTACTGGAAATTAATATCTTATTTTTCCCATCTATTTTTTTTATTTATTTAATCACTTTATAGCCTGATCCCAGCCCCATCCCTCCTCTACTCCAAGTTCTAATCTCATACTCCTCTAGGCCCACAAGGGTATGAACCAACCAAGCCATTTCAAGTCATAGCAGAACTAAGCACTTCTACCACTGAGGTGTGACAAGGCAGCACAGCTAGGAGGAAAGGGATCCAAAGGCAAGCGACAGAGTCAGAGAAGCCCCACTCCACTTATTTTGGGACCCACATGTTGACCACACTTCATATCTGGTGTCTATGTGGAGGGCATGTTTGGTTGGTGGTTCAGTCTCTGTGAGCCCCAGAGAGTTCAGAATAGTTTTACTCTATAGGTCTTCTAATGATGGCTTTGCTCATCCATCTCCCTCTATCCTTCCTTCCACTTGTCCACAAATATCCCCGAACTTGGCCTATTGATTGGATGTGATTCTCTGCATCTGTTTACATCAGCTACTGAAAGAAACCTCTCAGAAGACTGTTATGGTAGGCTCCTGTTTATAAGCATAGTAGAGTACCATTAAGACTGACAGGGGTTGCCTCTTACCCAGAGGGTGGGTACAAGTTGAAACAGTCATTGGTTTGCCATTTCCTTAATCTCTCCTCCAACTTTATCCATTCACTTCTTATATTCAAGACAAATTTTAGGTAAAATATTTAATGGGTGGTGTGGTGTACACCTCCCTCCACTGAAAATCATAGCTGGCTACAGTAAGTGGTGACTTCAGGCATATTACCTGCTGCTGGTATTCTCAGCTAGGGTCACCCTCACAGACTCCCTGGTGCTTCCCTTGTCCCAGAGATGTGCTCTACCCATTTCTGTTCTCTCCTTGTCCATGCCCCTACACTCCCCTCCCCACAAGTGATCCCTACCCCTTTTACCCACCTGACCCCCACTTGAACTCAGTTTCCTCCTTTCATATACTTTAGATGTCTATTATATTTCCTTTTCTGAGTGAAATTCAAGTATCATCCCTGGGCCCTCCTTGGTCTCTTTGAGTCTGTGGGTTGTAACATGATTATTCTGTATGAAATCCCTAGTATTTACCTACAAGTGAGTACACACCATGCATTAATTGGTGGATCTGGATTACCTCCCTCAGGATGATCTTTTCTAGTTCCATCCATCTACCTGCATTGCCTGATGTATTTGTTTTCAATAGCTGAGTAGTATTCTATCTTGTAAATACATCATATTTTCTTTAGTCAAGGTTTCCCTCTATTTCCACATCTATTCAATATAGTACTTAAGGTTCCAGTTAGAGCATAAGACAGCCATGGAAGGTCAAGAGGACACAAAAAGGAAATGAAGTCAAAATATTGCTGTTAAAGATGATATGCTAGTTTACATAAGTGACCCCCCCCCTGCCCAAATTCTACCAAAACACTCCCCCAGCTACTAAATACCTTCAGGAAAGTGGCTGGATACAATAGTAACTAAAACTATGCTAGCTTTCCTTTGTAAAGGTGATAAGTGATCTAATAAAGAAATCAGGGAAACAACACCTTTCACAATAGCCACAGATAATAGGAAATATCTCAGTATAACTCTAACCAAGCAATTGAAAGACTCATATGATAAAACCTTCAAGCCTTGAAGAAAAAGAAATTGAAGACTATGTCAGATGGAAAGATATCCTATGCTCAAAGATTAGTAGGATTAACATAGTAAAAATGACCATCTTACCAAACCATCTGCAGATTCAATGCAATTCCTATCAAAATTCTAAATGTTTTACAGACCTTGAAAGAGCTATCCTCAACTTCATATGGAAAAATAAAAGACACAGGACTGCTAAAACAATTCTGTGCAATAAAAGAACTTTGGGAGATATTACCATCCCTGATTACAGGCTGTACTACATAGTAATAGTAATAAAACCCACTGTTATTGGCATAAAATCAGACAGGCTGGTTAATGTAATTGAATAAAAAATCCAGATAGAAACCTACACTGCTGTGGACATGTGATTTTTTTTTTTTATAAAACAGCCAAAATCATACAATGGAAAATGAAATAATCTTAAACAAATGGTGCTGATTTAACTGGATGTCTGCATGTAAGATTGCAAATATATCCATATATAACACCATGAATAAAATCAAATGGATAAAAGCCCCCAACATAAAACTGGATGCAGTATATTTAGTAGGGAATAGCCTTGAACTCATTGGCACAGAAGACAAATTCCTGACCAGAATACCAACAGCTTTGGCACTAAGATCAACAATTAATAAATAAGACTTCTTTAATCTTAAAAGCTTCTGCAAGGCAAAGGAAACTGTTAATAGGCCAAAAGATCAGCCTACAGGTTGGGAAAAGATTTTCACAATCGTTACATCTGACAGAAGAGGAATACAAAAAATATAAAAAGAGCTCAAGAAACTAAAAACCAACAAACCAAACAACCCAGTTAAAAAATGGGTGCAGAGCTAAGCAGAATTCTCAACAGATAAATGTTCAATGTTTTTATCTTTAGTGAATTACAAATCAAAATGACCCTGAGATCCTATCTTCTACCAGTCAAAATAGCTAAGATCAAAATAGTGAGGGCACATGCTGTTGAGGATGTGGAGCAAGGGGACTACTCCTCCACTGCTGATGTTAAGTGCAAACTTGTACAGCCACTGTGGAAATCCATCTGGCTGTTTTCCAGAATTAGAAATCGATAAATTTGTGGAGAGAGGGAATATATTTTCTTTAAGTGTGGACTATCTGATAGCTGGCACTCTGGGGAAGGTCACACATCCAAACTGTGGGGCAACAAATTGGACTTGATGCGTTTCTGAAAGTGGACACAAACTTGGATGGGTAGAAAATAGAGTGGATTTCTAATAAGATGAGGAATGAGGGAGCGAGTATGTCAAGATACATTATATAAAATTCTGAAATAGCTAATAAAAGCTTATAAAAAATAAAATAGTAATAAAGAAATAAGCAAGTAGCTCACTGCTGAATATCACACACCATTTCGTCCAGATTAATTTTTTTTCTGATATGTCCAAAGATGAAACCTACTTAAATGTAAAAGCTGAATAACACTACAATTTTATGCCCTGGTGTTCTCCTTTTTAGATTCAAGTTAATCTGTATTCAATAATTCCGCCTAAAATATAGTAAAAATCAGTAATGTAAAAGTTTTTATTTAATGAACAAGTTATGACTAATACATATCTTTTATTTTCTAAGTATATACATTCTACATTTTTCTGGTCATTGATGATGTTGCCAAGAGGTATTGGCATCTTTCCTCTCAATTCTGTTGTAGTCTATTGTCATTTAGAAGAGCAAAATCAGGAGATTCATTGATCACATTAACATGGTGCAACCTATGGTTTTTTTCTTCCATCATATTTGATAACATAATATAGATTTTACTTGTGCATTGTTTTTAGGTCATGGTTATCTAAATATAAATCACACTTAGCTAAAAGTACATCCTCCAAACAGAATACTGGAATCATCTCATAAAATAACATAAAAAATTCATAGGAAGTATGCAAGGCTTTAAAATTTTTATAAGTTTTAATTTTCAACTACTATATATATGAATATAATATATACATATATATAGTGAAATGAAATGTACATTGTTGATGCCTTGTGGAAGAAAATATTTGTAAATAGAACATTACGGTTTCCATATCTTTCTCCATTTCTTAATGTTGAATGGGAAATGTAAATTGAAATAAAGAATATCAATTATAATTGGTTAAAAACTTTGTGCTGTCATAATTTTCAAACGTACGGTTACTGGTGATGACAACTCCTGACCTTCTGTGTCAGGGAGACTTTCTGACATGTCTAGTTACAGCTGTCACAGAGAAAACTACAAATTCCCAGGATACAAATAACTGTTTGAAGGATCACAATCTTCTTAAACATTTTTTTATTTGTATTGTTTAGTAAGAATGATCAAAGACAATGTATTATGCTGAAATATATTGTTTATTATTTATAAAAAATGATGTAAAATATAATAGACAATTTATGAATTATTAACTGTTTCAATGTTTAATTTTGCTATCCATGAAAGAAAATGTAAGCATTAGCATAAATGTACAAAGAAAAAAGTCACATAATAGAAGATAACCGCATTACAATACACAGACCTAAAGAAACTAAATCACAAGGATGACCATAGAGAGAATGTTTAATTTCCATCCAGAAGGACAAATAGACACCAGAATCAGTTGTAGAGAAAGAACAAGAAGGGATCCTAACATAAAGGTCCTCAGAAAGACTCCACCATCTAAAGATACAAGTAGACGCTGAGACACAAAGCCAAACTTCTAGGTGGAACACAGGGAGTCTTATAGAAGAGTTTAGGGATGGAAGGACCTGGAAGGGTCAGGAGTTCCACAGGAGACCAGTGGAGCCAAGAAATTCAGGCAGAGGAGGGAAGTGCTTCAGATAATGATGCACCAAACAAGGACGATGTGTGGTGAGGACCTAGACCCCCAGATCAGATGTAGTATATAGGCCGCAAAGTCTCTTGTGGGTCCCATAATATGAGGAGCAGAGGCTACTTCTGAAGTGGACTCTGGCTCCCACACTTTGATCACTTCCCCCTGGTGGAGCAGCCTTGTTAAGCCATAGAGGATGAAAATACAGGCAGTCCAGCTGAGAATTGGTAGGCTGAGATCAGATGTTAGGGGAGGAGGGCTCATCTGTCTGAGGACTATGTGAGAGAAGAAGGGGGATGAGGGAGGGAGAGTAGCATAGGAAGGCAATGAGGGAGGAGGCTATGTTTCAGATATAAAGTGAACAAATTAAAAATAAAAATAAAAAATGAAATACAGAAACACATGCTTAATGTCAAAAGTTATTTATTTAGTAAAAGTATATCTTCAGCAGTAGGTACATAACCTCTATCTTACATAAGCAATGCAGTGCTAACAATAATCCATTTTGGGAATCTTTTGAATAACTTTGACCAATAAACAACTCTACAGAGAATTTCTCATGCCTGGACTTCGTGTTTGGTTAGATTATATTTTAATTTTTGAAGGAGCATTGTTAATACAGATGAGAAAATTTCATTTAAGCTATATTTATATCTATATACATATTTGCATGAGTATTTTGTGGGTTTTTTGTAAATCATTAATATTAAGAATGTTTTCATGTTTCATTACAGAAATGGAAGATACGTACAGAAGAAGTAATAGATAATAAATTGACACTCATATTTTATTAATTCTTTGACTTTGAAAACTATTTCAAAGAGACAAAAACCCTTGGCAAACCAATTAATAAAAGATTAAAAAATAATCAGTGTGAGGTATTTATACCATCCCATCTAAAGTGAAGAATTAGTTGTAGAAGAAGCGGTAAAAATAATATGATCTGTAGGCTAGGAGGCAGGACTCTCTCCTAGGCAATAGCAAGCAGGAATTCAGTGAAACTGTGGATTTCTACACTAGGTGTATACAATGGGCCTGCCCACGTCTGCCCATACATGAGTGTAGTTCTACCGCACTGGTACATTACTGACTATAGACAGGTCTGGGAGTTGTCTACTCACAGTAAACCCACCAGACCCCAATGACTAAATCTACATTGAGCATTCATGGAAGGTCTTAAATAAAGGCAGCAAACATAAAATATGTTTTTGCAAAAGAGACCTTCTTATTGACAAAAAGTCGTGGCAGGATGAGAAGAGCTGAGAGACATGCAGAGAGAAGAGAGAAAGAACATGTCTGTGGAGAGTAACCAAAATGTACCATATCAAAATATAAGCTTCACTAAGGCACCAGCCAAGGACAATACAGGCGGTAAACTTAAACCCCTACCCAGATCTAGACAATGGACAGAACACTCTCCACAGTAGAGTGGAGAGTGGGATATTACTTTCTCACATACGCTGGTGCCTCACCTTTGACCGTGTCCCCTGGAGGGGGAGACCTGGTGGCACTCAGAGGAAGGACAGCAGGTTACCAAGAAGAGACTTGATACCCTATGAGCATATACAGGGGGAGGTAATCCCCCTCAGGAACAGTCATAGGGGAGGGGAATAAGGGGAAAATGGGAGGGAGGGAAGAATGGGAGGATACAAGGGATGGGATAACCATTGAGATGTAACAAGAATAAATTAATAAAGGAGAAAAAAATATAAGCTTCATTATTACAACTGGTTTTGTTAAATAAACCACTCAAACATACTAAGCTCTGAGTGCATTGTGTAAAAGAACACTCATAGGGATCAGCACAGCACAGAACTCTTTCAGTCTCTTCAGTAACTGTGAGCACCTGTCTTGTTAGTACTATCCCAGGTGGGTTATATGTTGCCTCATCCATTGCCTAGCATACAATCAAATATTTGTTTCATAAGTAAGTGAATATCTGCATCACAACCGTGCTATATCTACAGGCCCAACGGACAGAATTTTACCCACGACTATAAATATTGTAAGGGTAAAAACTACTCTATGAAATATTAGAAAGGTAGAAAATTAAGATTATTGTTCACATGTGAATTTCATTTGTTAAGAAAAATGAAATCAAGAAATCGAAGCTTTCCTGACATACAGAACACAAGATCATTCAGTCGCCTTTCTTATCCTCTGGTTTTACAATTTTTTCTGTGATGTTATCTAGACTTAGGTGTAGAGATTGTGTTGTAGATGTATCAAGTAGGGACAATGACAACTTCCTTGCTTGTTCTCTGCATTTTTGTCAGCTGTGTCTTTGTTTAACTAAAGCTTTCACTACATAATTCTTTATTATTGTAACATAGAGCAATGTTCAGCTAATCAATCTTTTTTAAAAGTTAAGTATGTTTTTTAAATTGAATTACAATTTCATTATTTTTTTTTCTTTTCATTTCCCCCTTCAACCTCTCTCATTTACTTGACTCCCTCGCTCTCTCTCTCAAATTCATAGGCTCTTGACTGTTTTTCTCTGATTGTTGCCACACATGCACAAACACACATACGTACAATGTGTATACACATATATACTCACATATACATACATGTAACACACACACCCATACACACACACACACACACACACACACACACACACATTCTTAAATACATAAATATACATTGGTCATGTTAATAGTTAGAAAAAGAAGATTTACGCTGTGAAATTGCATCTCTATGTAATTATTCCCTTAACTTAATGGGAACATAAAAACAACACATTCCAGTACATGCAAAAACAAAAAACAGGGGGAAGTACTGTTAAGATTTTTGTTTAAGTTAGCATGCATATTATATTTTTAAATATAGTATACATTTTATTTAAACATAACTTTAATTGTAACTTTAATTTTGTGAGCACTCTAATGGTCAGTGAAATATATTTTATTACAGGCATATATTTCTCTGTATATGCACACATGTGTGTGGGTTCACATGCCACATCATGCATATAGAGGCCAGAGGAAAACTGTAAGGATTGGTTTTACCCTTCTGTGATAGGCATCCTGAATTAAACTCACACCATGAAGCATGTCTGCAACAGCCTTTACCAGTTGAGCTATTTCTGTAGCCCTGTTGATAGTTATGGTATCTCTTCAAAACATGGTTGGAGGATAGTGGACCCCTTTTCATCAAGTAGCTAAGGATGGCTTCACCTTGCACATGATCATGAACTCCAGATTCTCTTGCCACTGCCCGCCAGATGCTTGGATTTGTCACATGCACCAGCATGCTTGGCCAGATAATTCCTTTAATTGTGTTTTACACTAAGAAATAAGAACAGTTTTAAGCAGCAATGGTTGTTTTCAGATATATGGTTGATTTCCTAGTTTATGTATACGTTATGTATTAGCAGTTTTAGAAATTTAGAATACTTACTAACACTTGCTTTAAATAATATGTAAAAGTAAAGAAACTTATTAAGGCATGAGTAAATTTTAGAAGGCAAGAAGAAACAAAATATTATCAGTATTTCAGATTAAAGTAGTGAAATTTTGATATCAAAACAAATTTTAAACATGTAACAGTATGTTCTTGAACTAAAATGAATGACTCTGAGGATGGGAGAGAAAGTATAGAATAAATGTCAAGCATAATAACTAAAAACCTAGAGAAGTGCTTATATAATGTTTCGTAAAGTTTGTTCCTGAAGCTTGTTATTTTACTACAGTTATTATCAGCATTAAAATTGATCTGACTAACATGACTTTGTAAAAATATTAAAATTAAGTAATTTAGCTTCTAATTAACAGAAAATATACAAACTTCCACAATTTAATGTGTAATGAGAAATGATAAAAATCATTAAGTTTTTATAATTAAATAATTTGGCTTATCTTGCTTTTCAGGCAGCTAAATAAACCTTGATTTTTTTTTTAGTTCCATAACCCTAACATGTCAAATTTATTCATTTATATTTCATTTAAATATATGACAATATATTTGATTGTTGACAAATAGATCATCTTAGGAAAAATCTCTCAGTGGGTAAATCAATGGTAAGAATTTTAAAAGATTAATATTTAATGTTCATTTTCTGTTTCATTTTGTTCTGGATGCCTTATTACAGAAAATATATCAAAATAAAATGTAAAGTTGCATTTTTTTTTTTTAGCCAGAATTTTAACTGTAAAAATGTTGACGTGTATAGTACCACTTGATGTCCTTAAGTGACATTTCTGTTTTCTACTCATGCTGTGACATTTTCTGACATTCATAAACAAGATGGATCCTTCAATCGGAGAATTTGTTTCCATATTCTTTAAACAGAACAGTAACATTGATTTATCCAGACACTAGTATTCAATTTTACTAACATTCACTGTGACAAATTACAATTCGGATTCAATGTCTCTCATTGGATAAACTTCCATATGTGCACATTTATAACCACTGATGTTACAGGCATTTCAGAGTACTTTATCTAATCCACATATTTTTCTGAGAGCAGTGGCATAGGAAAAAAACTATTTAATTAAATGAAAATGGTGGCCCTATGGGTGCTTCTATCATAGGTAGAGAACATTGGAAATCTGTAACTAGTAACCATGGAGACTGCTATCTCCACAGAAACAATGCTCTCAAATTAGATGTGAAAAGAGGTCAAGTAGAGTACTTCTATTTCCTCTCTGATTTGTCTTACTTGGTCACAGAAAGAAATGAGACAAATTTTGTTTTAACAATTACAGATAATTCCAATTGAACATTAACATATTTTATTGTTCTAAATAGTATACTTTCAACTAAAATTCTCAAGGAAACATGGAGTACAATCAATATTTCAAAAGAAAATTTATTTTGTTTTACATGCAGATTCACATTGCTTATGACCATAATTTTTATATATAATGGCAAAGTCAAATTCATGCTGAACATAAAGTTTTTGACAAATATTTCATAAACCAACATTTATAATGCTGCCATTTAAAAGGCATTCATATATCCCTCCATGGATTCTGTTTGTCATAATGAAAGATTTTATGGTTGCTATAGTATTCAGGAGCTTCATGAGTTTTAATTTCAGGTACAAATTTAATGGTAATTTTAATGTCACAAACTATAACTTAGTTAAATATCCTCCTGAAATATGTCAAAGATCCATGCTTAAAATATTAACACCAGATACTGCACTACAATAAGCCAAAAAATAGATAAAATCAACACTGATTCAAGTAGCAACATATAGTATTTAAATATGCCTGATCTGTGCAAGCTTAAATCTTAAAACCATATGCTTTATTAACAACAGATGTGGCATTTAACAACTGTGCTTTAATTAGCTGCAAAAAAACCCACACTAATTCCCCTTTCAAAGGACCATATCCATTAGCATCCAGATGAACTAGTGCCCAAGGTCTCCTTTGTTTTCAAAATAGCTGTTTTGAAATGCTGACAACTTTAATTGTGGTAGATATCTTCATTCTTTCCCCATTCAAAGCACTGTGTCATTTCATTTAATCTTTAGACTTTAGGTGATCTGGTTAATTTTGTTTGGGATACTAAGTTTGGAACAATTTTAACTGTATCATTGAAACTTTTCACAGTGGATGTAGTCAGTGTTAGCATGTAACATTTCAAGGAAGGCAGATTCTAACAGGCAAAATATTTGAATATCATAGTCATAGCTTCAGAGGATACATGTACACCTGGTATATACAATGAAATGCAAGATGATAGGTTACATTTTCCTCGCATATTACATTATACCATGACCAAAACCAACTTGAGAAGAAGGTGTTTATTTTGACTGAAGTTTCCAAAATTATAGAACCCTTATGCCTAGAGAGACATGGTGGCCAGAACAGGAAGATCTTGATCACATTTGATGTGCATATAGAAAGCAGAGACGTAAGGACATATGTTTGTCAGAGCTGCCCAACCACAAAGTCTGTCCCCATGAGAGTCAGGCTTCCAAAGCTGAACTGTATAAACTTTACAAATAGAGCTACACCAAGTAGAGTCCAATTGAGTAAGGATCCTTTGTGTGGCACTTTGCCTTCATGTCTTCACAATCATTAACAGCAGAATAAAGAGGACATTATTGGACTTTTTGAACAGAAATAAACTGCAATAATCTACTCTAAGCTACCATAATCAATAATGTATTTGCAATGAACACATGTTTTCAATTGTGCAACTATGTAAGCAGAAAAATACAAATTAACAAATAAATATAGTAAATAAGCTTTAATAATATAAAACACAAATTCCATTTTCCCTCTGGTGAATGCTAATTATTATTAAACAAGAGCCCCCAATGAATTTTTCACATTCTCATCCAACCATTCATTATGCCCTAATGATACTATGTTGATGTGGGACAAATCGAGTCAGGGTTCACCTGAAAGAGGGAGTGGGGATTGAAAGTAGGGTACAGAGACAAGAGAAATAATGAGTCAAGTCTGGATATTTCTGATCAAGACTCTCTTTAATGCCAAAGAGTAAGACTTTTTATAGCAAGGTCAATAGGATCTATTCTGATCTCTCTCTCCCTAGGTCCCAGGCAAGAAGAACACAATAGCCTGAGTAGCTCTCTGTAGGAACTTCCCTAATCCTCTGAGTAGCTCTCTGAAAAGACTTCCTTAATCCTCTAGGTGTCTCTCAGTAGGGATTTCCCTACTTCTTTCAAAGGTAAATAGTTCAAGGATGGCCTGGAACACAAAGACCTAGCCTAGCAAAGCTCAGCAATTCAAAAGTCACAGCGTGCAGCCTAAGCACAGGATTTCTGACATGGCAGAATTTGTCATGGTTACCCACACTATCTTCCCAATTTTACTCAGTGTTTTAAAAATCTGATAAGTAATATATGATAAATAAAATCCAAAAACAAAACCAATAAAAACTATATGTCAAGCACATTCATTCATAAAATATTGCTATCTGTGTTATATTATATAAAAAGAGAAGCAGCAAATACAAAAGCCATATGATGGAGATTGAACATTTTTAGAGAAGTGATACAAATCCATAAAGTCTGTGCAATAGTGGTTTGGAGGATATTCACAAACTCATTTAACCCTCATTACCATTCAATCACAGAACTCTTTATTTACCCAAGAGGTAAAGCATTATTCATTAGATCTAAAAAAGTGGAGGGTCTATTCTTTTATATGGTCCTGGGGAGGGCCATGCCCCTGTGGCAGGTAAGCAGTGACATCCCAGGTAGGCGGACTGTTACAGAATCCTAACATTTTTGCCTTTTCTTTCTTTCTTTCTTTCTTTCTTTCTTTCTTTCTTTCTTTCTTTCTTTCTTTCTTTTAACACATTTTTATTGTAAAAGAAAATAATTCTTATTAGCTCTCATTTGCTATCCCATCCCATGCATGCATCCTCCTATTCCTCCCTCCCTCCTGCTTCCACCCCATTCCCCTTCCCTATGACTGTGACTGAGGGAGACCTCCTCCCCCTGATATGATGCTAGTGTATCAAGTCTCTTCTTGGTAGTCTGCCAGCCTTCCTCCGCCTTTTTGTATACTTAAAAATGAAGAATGCTGGATTGTTTCTCTATAAGGCAAGCTAAAGTATATAAATGTAGGTAATGAAGAAAAAAGATAGAAAAAAGTAATATCAAGAAAATATACAAATTATATAGTTAAGGTGAAGGAAAAGTTTTGTCCAGAAAATTTAAGATAGAGGGCAGGTTATATAGCCATGTCCTGTAGCAGATAGGGCCCGAGGAGTGCTGGGGGAACCTGGAGCACACCATTTCAACCTTTTGTAACTGGATAAGGGGTGAAGTAATCATCTTAACTACTTCCTGCTGACAGTAGGGCAGCAATAGGGGATTTAAAAGGCTGAAATGTTGGCACCTTCCGGTAGAAGACGCTGTTGCATTTGTTGTCCAGGGTCTGAGAACATTTGTAGCTGGGAAGAGCAATGTAGGTCCAGCTAGGAGGAACTATGTATGTAGGTCCAGCTGGCAAGATTTTTGAGGTTGGAAGGGAGCACGTGTGGGTAGCTGTTTTGAAGTGGCAGATAAGCAGTGACATCACAGGTAGGCAGACTGTAGTGGAATCCTAACAATTTGAACTCATAGAAATTATCATGGGTCATGCCCAAGGAGGTGATATGTCAGGTTAAGATAGTTAAATTTTTTTAATTCATTTGGTGGGCTGCAGATTTCTTTTCCATGTTAAAGACGGTAGAATATGAAGGTTTTTATGTAGGCCTCCACCTCTCCATGTACATTGAGTTGGGATGGCTGTTGTCTTCAGCAGTGGTACCCATTGTCAGTTTCTGAAGAGCAGCCTATTTTTTTAGCCAACAGCCCAGACTGTTTCAGGATTTTCTTGGGATCCTTTCTGCCAACAACTCAATTGGAAGAAGCAGATTCCAGGTCTGGATGTTTCATCTTGGGGTAAGAGAAGTTCAGTCAGTTTAGTACTCTTATGGAACCATTGAGTAGGGAATGAGTGTGTCTGTGATGCTTGGACCTTCCACTGGGACATATTCATGTTTCTGTTGACTTGTATTCTCTAACTTTGATATGATAGGCTTTGGTTTATCATTTTTTAAATTATTTTACTTTTGTACATATACATCAATATTATTACACATATATACAAGACATAAGCTATGGCAAGAAGAACCATAACAAAATCAGGAATTATATTAATGTTACATTCTTACTGTTTTGGTTATTTGTATTTGACAGCCTTGAAGAAGATATCTTTCCTATCTGGGTGCATCTAAATTTCAGAATGTAAGTCAGTCCCCATCACATATTATCATTATCAACTTAAAACATCTATCTAGACCTAAAATCATCTTAACTCCTAAACAATTAAGCTTCATTGTAAAATTAAGCTAGCTGGCCTTAAGCTCCCTCAGAGACTTGAAAAGGAGTCTTGATTTTCTGAGTATGCTGGGAGTGCAGATTAATAGCTTTACAAATGAGAAGATGACAGAGACAGTTTTCTATCTGAACAGTCACCCAAAACTCTCTATAACACTGGAGCATCATCTTCAGCCCTCTGGTCCAATATATCTAACAGACATATTTGTGAGGCAGGAACTATTGGGGACTTGCTGGTTTATCTTATTATATTATATTTTGTTATGTCTTGTTATCTCTAAGAAGGCTGTTATTTTCTAGGTAAAAAAAGGCAGAGATATAATATGAATAAATTAATAAAATATTTTTTAAAATGCAGTAGCTCTGAATGTGAGAGAAAGGAAAGAGCAATTGAGAAGAGTACAGGGAGGTGAAAATTTATTTAGATTATTTTGTTTCCAAAAGGAAACTGTTTAATAAATGGAAAATAATTTTAAATTTGGAAATTCAAATAATATTTATACCATCAACTTGATAGTTAAATAAAAATAAGATCCTTTCAATTCTTAATGAAATAGCTATAGACAAAAATCTAACCTTTCTGTAAAGCAGAACTGAAAGGATATAGGCAGAACTAGAAACTCTGAGCAGCAATAAATCAGCGGTCTATCAGAATGTATTCAGTTTTTAAAAGATCCATCACATTTTCATCATTAAGGAAATATCATTTTCTCTAACAAGTAAGAGGGAAGTACTTTTAAATAAAATATTTGAAAAGACAACAGAATCAGATTGTCTCTTCTTCAGTGACAGTAGCCATCAAAGTTAATATATTTGGAAGCTGCTGAAAAGTAAGCAAGAAAGTCCTGCTGGGAATGGGTTTCAAATTTCTTCAAGGTGTATGACATTGAGTTGTTCTATGACCAACAGTTCTGCATCTAAGTATATATCCAAGAGAAATGAAAAATTGTAGGGTCACATGAAAATTTACACAAAAATTTCTTAGCAGACAGTTAATGATGAGCAAAGAACAAAACAAAACAAACAAACAAAGCCTAACCAAATGCTTGAAAACTGATTTAGTGAAAAACAACTGTGCTACATGGACAATAAACCACACACGTAAAGCAGAAAAATTCTTGTTTGGCACAACATAGGTAAATCTAAATATGTATTCAGATAAAACTCTAAGTCAAAAGTTAAGATATTATGTGAAAATATATCCACAAAGTATTCAATAAATAGAAAATATACAAGCAAAAACTAATATAGAGGTTACCTAACTTTTAAAGGTAGGGCCTTATGAAAAAAGTATGTGGGGCTTCCTTGAAAAAGAAGCAAAGTTGTTTTCCCCTTATTCCCCTCCCCTATGAGGAAAAGAGGAGGGAGGGAAGAATGGGAGGATACAAGGGATGGGATAACCATTGAGATGTAACAAGAATAAATTAATAAAGAAAAAAAAAAGAAGGAAAGTTGTTTCAAAAAATTAAATTGTGTAATGGATAATCCTTTTTATGAAAATAATAAAAAGTAAATTTTAATGTTAAAAGTTTTTTTTGGATTTTGAATGATTACAGTAAATCTTCTCTTAATTACAGAAGGATTAGGAAATCAGAGGGTCACATGAAATCAAAATATGTAATGATTGTCCATTAAAATGGAGATCGTTTTTCTCTAAAGAAACTGTGATACATGTACACTATGGAATACTACTCAGTTATTAAAAACAAGGAATTCCCAAAATTTGTGGACAAATGGATTGATCTAGAAATTATCATAATGAGTGAGTTAATGCAGAATCAGAAAGGGTCAAACAGTATATACTCACTTATATCTGGACACTAGGACAAAGGGCATGTCCCATGAAAGTCTTCACTTACCAGGAAAGCAGTACAGAGGGGAAGACTTCCTCTTGGGACAATAGGTGAAAGAAAAAAGGGAAAATGGGGAAATAGAAGGATCCAGAGGGTCCTAGAAACCTACAAGTAGAACATTGTGATAGGCATATCTGGGCCCAGGGGTCCTGCTCAAACTATGGCACCAGCCAAGGACAATACATGCAGTAAACTTCGAACCCCTGCCCATATCTAGCCAATGCACAAGACATTCTCCACAGCTGAGTGGAGAGTGGGGACTGACTTTCACATGAGGTACCCTCAGTCACAGTCATAAGGGAGGGGAGTAAGGGGAAAATGGGAAGGAAGGAGGAATAAGAGGATACAAGAGATGGGATAACAATTGAGATGTAATATGAATAAATTAATAAAATATATTTTAGAAAATGAGTTGGCCAAGGTGATACTACAGGGCAAGAAGAGGTACTGAGCTAGAAAACAGAAAATTCCCTAGACATTTATTAGTTTCTTCAACCTTCACTCTGGCAAATGTTCTCTCCTAAGGCAGTAATAATATCTAACTAATCTGTGATGTTAAAAGAATAAAATTCCATGATTTAGGACAAAAAAAAAGTCATGGCAGATAACATCCATAACATCCATAAACACTTACAACACTATGAAAAAAAAACAAAGAAAATAAGTTACCCTACATCTGAAAAGGTAGGAAACACACACACACACACACACACACACACACACACACACACACACACAATCAGAAAGAATGATATAAAAGCAAAAAGCGAGCAAACAAACAAACACCCCTCAATCAAAGAAATGTAAGACAAAATTCCAAAGAATGACATTGATTTTATACTTTAATTTGTGTTCTCCATCTCATCTTCCTCTGGTCATGTGGCCACAATTAAATTGGCTTTATGCACCCAGGGAGATATCATTGGGGAGAACTATTTTTCCTCTATGAGCAGTTGTCAATTGGAGGTAAATTTTGGTTACAGATGGGAATACTTGTGTACTTCTCCATTTCAGCACAGTGACCCTGTGTGCTGATGACCTGTGCAACCCATGTCATGCAGCCACATGTCTGTGAGGGCTTAGGTGCATCAATCCTTTTGTTTCTGGAAGACAGTATTTCCTTGGTGTTATCCTTCCCCGCTGGCTCTTACAATCTTTCTGTCTCCTTCTCTTCCTTATAGTTCTCTGATCCTTGAGGACAGAAGGTTGGTGAAGATATCCCATTCAGGAGTAAGTGTTACAGTTTCTCACTCACTTCAAAAATGTCCAGTTGTACAGCTCTGTATTAGTTCCCATACTCTAAGGAGAATGCTACTTTGGTGACGCTAAGTAAGACACTGGTCTATGAATATAGTAGAGTTTGTTAGGAATTGATCCATCTACAGGAGTGTAATTATTGATTTCTTCTACAGTATTCATAAATCATGATGTAATCCCCTTTTGTTTATTACTTTTGATATGACTACTATAATTAATGGAATTTCTTATGTTAGAGTGGATTTTCTTCCTGGCCCAAGCTCTTGGATAATGACTCATGAGACTGATAATATTTTTACAAAAACGTAGGTTCTTCTCTAACTAGCTCATAACTTAAAACCCCCCATTTATACTATTCTTATTTCCAACCCTGTGGCTGTTTACCCATGCTCAGATTTCACCAGTCCTTACATCATGCCGGAGCAAGATGAACACAGTGAAAATGCAGAGTTAGGAAGTCCAGTCCAAGTGGATCATCTACTTTTATTATTTAAGTAATTTTATGTTTAGAGATCAAACTCAATATTTCAGTTAATTACATAGTAACATCATTATTTACTATTGTATTATTAGCCTCTTATGTACGACAATGACTTCATCTTGTGCAAGACAAGCATGTATTACACACAGTACTATTGTCAAGATGTCATCTCTTGTTCCCATAATGCGATTACACAAAAGCTGTTCTAACTGTCTTTAATATAATTGAAAACAAAACACTCTTTGCTAGTTTAATTGTTGAATGAAATAGAGGATGAAATATGTCTCTGCATTTACTCAAAATTATTTTTCTTGTTTTTCCCAAGGTGATATAGACTGGTCAAACATTTAGTCACTACACATAAGTTAATACAATGAACCATTGTTCTTCAATGTTGAGAATTACATATATTTGACAGCAAGAAATTTGTCTTTGTCTATTATTTGAATAACCGGATACGACTCCAAATGTTTAGTTATACTTACTTTAAAATAAAAATATCTTTCTGTATACAGATGGATGTAAGGTTAAAAAGGTGATATTTTGACACTTTGAAGTAGGATTATTCACTCTCTATATAATTAGGATATATATATATCCTATATATATATATATCCTAATACATAGGGACAAAAGATAAAAGAATATCTATATCTATATTCCAACTTCATCTACTCAGAATATAAAAGTCCAATGATCCAGCTCTATGAAGAACAAAATCACCTCAGCCTTTCATGAACGGGACCGTTCTCATTTCATACAGACTATGAATTCTGGCTCTGTTAAGTATTTCTCTTTCCTTTCTGTGTTGTCAATTTTTATTACCATTCCATGTCAAGATCTCTATGGTAATTTGGTTTATATTTAAAGGACTTCATTTTCCTAAGCGTAACTATGAATCTTACAAATATTTGCAGATAAATTCGGACAGTGTTGATTGTATGAAAAAAGAAACTGGAATATTCTAGACGTTAAAACTAGTAGTTGAGAAAGCATGTATGAATCCATACACCCCTTAACAATTTTAAATGCTATTCCAGAAACTCTGTTCTTTTGGATATTGTACTTAATAACAAAATTTTGTATTTGCTCTATTTTGCCTACAAGTAGGTTTTGTCAGCAAAAATATTAACTTTACTCTATTCCAAAAAAATTAGTCATAGGTGATTTTTGTACTGTTTGACATGAAAACCTGCTAATTTTTCAAATACCAAAGAAAAGAAAAAAATTTTCTAAAGTATGATAAGAGAGTGAGATTGACAACAATAAATTATGTAATTCAAAACAGCTAGTGAGAATATTCTTAGACTGTTCAGAACACAAACTCACGATAAGCATCTGTGCGAATATGCCACTTTCCCTGATGGATCATTGCATATTTTATGCATGAACTGGAGTGTGACACTGTACCACAAGAATATATAAAATTATTATGTGTCATTTGAAACTAAACATATGCATTTACAATACATATGGGAGTGGAAGATTCCACACAAAAAAGCCAAAAAAACCTAATTAAATTGTATTTCAAAAATTACCATAACCCATATGATTTCTCTAGGAGAAAAATAACCTATGTATGTTTTAATCAGCATTTGCATGATATATCCTCCAAAATAAGAAGCCTAAAAATAATGAATTTCATAGTTAATAGGCCTGTTTGTCAAAAACTCATAGTTACAAATTCTGAAACTACATTTTTATTATTCATGGATTGCATGATTATGTAAATATATTTTGGATAATGAAAGTTTGTTTTTTCCCTGTGAGTTGGAACTTATAAATACAGAAGGAAAGAAACAGAAATGAACTTCTACTGTTTGACTGGAATGGATGATTGCCGTGTAATCTTGTATATTTATAAAAACAAAACACCTGTGCTGGACCAGGTGAAGATATATTCACATGCATTTGTGTATATGTTTATGTAGTGTAATAAGGATAGTTTGAAATTTCATGACATTAGCAATCTTGAGGAAGAATACCTGAATTAATTTTATTACTTTAAAAAACATGCTATATGTTTAAAATGATAAAAAGTAAATCAAAATGTTATTAGGGAGTAGTAAGGAGGTGCATCAATAAAATCTATTATACACAAATATGAGAATGTGAGTTGAATTTATCACTTTATGGGGTAATATGCACCTGAAAAACAATACTTGTGGAGCTTCTGACTGAATTGTCCTGCTTGGCCTCAAACTAACTCTCACAGTCTGTTCTAATGTTCAGGCTCCTCATTTTCTGGCTTAATTGTCTTCACCTCTGTTTAAAGTGTTCTTGCTCTACAACCTGTCTCTGCATATCTGTTCTGATAAAACTGCCTCCTCTCTGTCTCTCTGTCTCTCTGTCTCTCTGTCTCTCTGTCTCTGTCTCTGTCTCTGTCTCTGTCTCTGTCTCTGTCTCTGTCTCTGTCTCTGTCTCTCTTTCTCTGTCTCTGTCTCTCTCTCTCTTTCTCTCTCTTCCTTTCCCTCTCTCTGTCTTTCTCTCTACGCACTCTCTGTTCTCATAAGAGTTGGGCATATCCTAATCTGTCAAATCTTTTTAAAATTCTTTTATCACTTTGTGTACACCCTCTCAACAACAAGTCACTTTGCCACATTGAGTCTTTTCTTCTACAAACTACCTTTACTTTCCTTGTTTGGAATTAAAAGTGTGTACTATGTGTGTGTCTGCATTCCAGCTTGATCACATAGACTTCCAAGGTCATTGGATGTGATTAGAGCAGCCATGTTGCTGGATTAAAATTTCTCTAGACTATAGTTTTTGTTGTAAATAGCAATGCTTGAATTTCTAAATAAAAGAGAAATAAATCTGACATTAATTAAGGAAAGTATAGTTTTCCATCAAGCATTATACATGTTAGATTTTATGTCTTAAATATCTACCGTTGTTTTTTCTCAATATTTAAATGCACAGTATAATGACTAATTGACAGAGGATTAATTTTTCCAAATTTTACATTTAATCATAATCCACCTGTGCGTTTTCTAATTCACTGGGCTTTAGATATGGAATGTAATTTTATCTGAATAGCTTAGTGGTTTTTGACACTAGGCTGGTAAAGCCAGGTTCAAACTTCTTTAAAAAACTGTTCTTCCTAAAACTCACATTATATTCTGTCTCCTTACAAACAAAGAAAATGCACAATATAGTGTGAATAACTTCCATGTGTCTTCTGATAAAAATAACCATAGAATAATCTATTAATAAAATGATTCACCATCACCTATAAAGTATAAAAATTCAAATCACCCAGTACTTGTATAAAATAAAATAAATGATAAATGATGATTGTTTTCCCCATTAGCTTACTGTTAATCATTAAAAGAAGATACTTGGTATTTTTGCATATTTTCATAACATCAATATTCTACTAGGGTGGTCATACTTTCTACTAAAAAGTTTTATGGGATTTTTGAGGTTAAAATAGGTTTAAATTAGAATAGTCTTCCTCAGTTGAAATTAACATCAACTTAGCCACGTTTGAATATTTGGAAATATAAAACTTATTGTATTTCATTTTAATTTTGCATAGTAAGATATAAATCTATTTTAAAATCCTTTTTTTTTTTTTAAAGAAAAGTGGGTCAGGAGAGTGAGTACATGGAGGTCCCTAGAGGGAGCTAAGAGGAGGGAAGATGATATAATTATATTTCAATCTCAAAAATAAAATTAATTTAATAAAATTTTAAAATAAAAAAATCCTTTTTTGCAAAACAGAAAAATATTTACGTATTATGTCTGCATATATGCTTAGTCTCCTGTTTGTCAATTCCTTGGGAAGATCAAGAGATGTGGATTGTGGTACATTTACATAATGGAATACTACTTAGCTATCGAAAACAAGGAAATCTTGAAATATGCAGGCAAGTGAATGGAACTAGAAACAATCAGCCTGAGTGAAGTAAACTAGACCCAGAAGGACATGCATGGTACGTTTTCACTTATAAGCAGATATTAGCTATCTTGTACACAATAACCACACTATAATCCCTAGACCTAAAGAAGCTAAATAACAAGGAGAACCTTAGAGAGGATGCTTAATTCTCATTCAGAAGGACAAATAGAAGAGACTCAGGAAGTGCTTGAAGAGAAGGAACAGGATCGGTGGCTACCACAGAGGTCCTATGAAAGACTCCACGCATCAGGTTATTAAAGCAGATGCTGAGATTCACCCCCTAACTTCAGGCTACAGCACAAGGAGTCATATGGAATAGTTGCGGCATTAAAAGGATCTGGAATGGTCAGGAGCTCCACAAGGAGAACAATGGAGCCAACAAATCAGGGAGGGGGGTGCTGCCGAGACAGATGCACCAACCAAGGACCACGCATATTGAGGACCTAGATCATCTGCTCTGATGTAGTTGATAGGCAGCAGTCTCCTCATGGGTCACATTGTAAATGAAACTTTTATTCTGCTGACTCAGTTGTTGGCTGGGAGGTTCACTGCCTCCTGCTTACCTAGGTCTGGTCCTGGAAGCTTCTCTCCTCCATACAATCTAACTTAGGCCTAGAATGCTTTAGCCTCTGGGACTGACAGATCAATAAGTTCACCCTTACTTGTTCTTTCTGAGTTCTCAGATGGCTTGTTCAACTCAGCTATTCTGGCTGAAACTCTTCTCCCAGCTGTCTTCTCTCTTAGCCTGGGACTGTTCTGCTTGTCCTCAAACTAACTCAGCAAATCTGCTCAAATCTTCTGGCTTCTTCTCATTTTCTGACCTATTCAGTCTTCACCTGAGTTCTCTCTCTCTGCAGTCCATCTCTCTGTCACTGTCCTGGTTAAAATTGCTTCATCTCTCTGAAAAAGTGCCTCTTTTTTTTTCTTTTAGTTGTATTTTTAATGTGTATTTTATTTTTTTATAATTTACTCCCATTATACCCTGACTAGATTGTTATCCCCTCCCTACTATCTTCCTTTTCTCACCTTCCCTCCAACTTCTGCCCTGTTCCCCTCCCCTAGACCTCTGATGTGGGGGGGGGGGCTTCCTACCCCACTGTCTGGCCATAGCCTATTAGGTCTTATCAGGATAGCCTGCATCCCCTTCTCTGTGTGCCCTCAAGGCCATCTTACCAAGGGTCAGGGACCAAATCATATTCACCAGAGTGCATGTTAGATGTTCAGCAGCAGCCCCACCCCCACCAACATGGATAATCAGCATTTCATTGGCTACAGCTGAACAGAGGTCTTGGTTCTCTGCCTGCATTGTCCTTGGTTGGTACATCAGTTTATACAGGCCCACCTGTGTCCAGATCTGTAGGTCTTGGATGGTCTCCCTGTAGAGCTCTTGTTCCCTCCAGGATCTTCCATCCTCCCACTCTTCCCTACAATAAATATTGTCATCTTTTGCATAGATCCAATGCAAACCCTATCAAAATACTTACACCATTTTTACAGACCTTGAAAGATTAATTTTCAACTTCATATGGAAAAGCAAAAAATAGCAAAAACAATCCTGTACAATAAATGATCTTCCTGAGGAATATCCATCCCTGATCTCAAGTTATACTATGGGCAACAGCAAGTTAAAGTTTGTGCATGGTACTGGCACAAAAATAAGCTGGTTGATCAATGGAATCAAATTGAAGCCCCAGAAATAAATCCATATACCCATGGATACTTGATTTTTGAGAAAAACTACCTCTTACATAGCTTTGTTTTCCACTCTTTTCTCCTGAGAGTATAGCAAACCCTATTCTGTCAAATCTTGTCTAATCTGTCACCTTTTCTGCCACTCAATTAGACATAACTTTCAAACATGAGTTCTTCCTTCTCCAAACCAAGTTTACCTTTGTTTGGGTAAAGGCGTGTATCACTATATCTGGATCTAACCTTGATTTTTTACCTGGTACTTGTTCTGTACTAGGTTGGCCATGAATTCAGATATATTTGCCTCTGTCTCCTAGATTAAAGGCATGTTTGTATTCCATCCAGAACCACAGACATAGAAGATCATTGGGAGTCATCTCTTACAAGCTGGATCACAGAGACCTAGAAAGTCTTTGAATATAATTTCTTGCCAGAACAGCCATGTTCTGAATTAACTTTCTATTATATCCCATAATATGGGGTGTAGGGGCTAATTTTGACATGGACTCTGATCACTTCTCCCTGCCAGGATGGCCGTGCCAGGCCACGGAGAAAGAGGATACAGACAATCCAGATGAGAATTGATAGCCTGTGGTCAAATGATAGGCCAAGAGGGCTTCCACTTTTTGAATATAGGGGAGGGTGGGGAACAGAGATGAGAGAGAGGGGATGTAAAATGAATAAATTATTTTAAAAGGTGTGGCAAGTAAGGTGTGGGAGGATGTGTGTTGCAAGCAATGGGCTTTGTAGTTTCAAAAACCCATGCCAGATCAAGTGTGTCTCTCTCACACATTCTGGTGGCCTGATTGCATATCAAGTTGTAGCTATCAGCATGAAGCACCTTCTCCAGCAATGTGCATGCCTTGTTTGCCACAATGCTCCCCACCATGAAAATAATGGAGTAACCCTCTAAAGCTGTAAGCAAGCCCCCAATAGAATACTTCTTTAAGTAAAAGTTGCCTTGGTCATGGTAATCTCTTCACAGCAGTAGACCACTGACTAAGACACAGGCAGTAATACTGCATTATATTTGAAAGTCCTTATAACTTAATTAAATGATAGCCAATATTAAGTACTGAGATGCCAAATCTAAGACCTAGAGGCTACCGAAACAAATCATCATTCCTGCTAACAAATCAGTGTGATTGCCTGGTGTGGTAACCCACGAGTGTAATCCCAGCCCTCATGGAGACAGAGGCAGGCAAACAGCTGTGAGTTTGAGGCCAGCCTGGTCTACAAAGCAAGGCCAGGACAGCCAAGGCTACACACACAGAGACACCCTCTCTCATCTCAACCCAAACAAAAACAACAATAAAAACCCATCGTATGTGTGTGTGTGTGTGTGTGTGTGTGTGTGTGTGTGTGTGTGTGTGCATAGTTTTGTGTTAAGTTCTAAAAAGCTAGAATTATCTGAAAGGCAGGAACCTCAATTGAGAAAATGCCTCCATAAGATTCATCTGTAGGACATTTTCTTCATTAGTGATTGATGGGGAAAGGTTCAGCCCATTGTTGGCAAGGCCACTCTTGAGCTGGTGAACCTCGATTCTATAAGAAAGAAGGATGAGCAAATCATGTGAGCAAGCCAGTAGCAGCACACTTCCCTGACATCAGTACCTGTCTCCAAAATCATCTGTCTGAGTTGCTATCCTGACTTCCTTCAATGATGGGCTGTGCTTTCGAAGTGTAAGCTGAATCAATATCTTCTCCAAGTTTCTTTGGTCATGGTGTTTAATCAGAGCAATACATTTTCAAAGTATATAAATATATATATTTATTTATATATATATATATTTGTGTATCATACTGTGTTGTTGTCAAACAACAATAAAAGATGCAGTGTATATGTGTGAAATAAATGAAAATAGAGAGATAGAGATAGAGATAGAGATAGAGATAGAGAGAGAGAGAGAGAGAGAGAGAGAGAGAGAGAGAGAGAGAGAGAGAGAGAGAGATATTCATAGAGAGATCTAGATCAAAGTTGACTAGGAAGACTTCATGTACCATTAACATAGACTGTTAAAATGAAACTTCTGTTGAAAGCATTTTTCTTCAGTGGCAGCCATTAACCTGATTGAAACCACTGTCATGGTAGAAGGTGACCTGACAGCACGTTCCTAATGCATTAGCTGTGATAATCAGAAGGTATTTTTTTTGTCTTGTATGCCATAATGATATGCAGTTACAGTGTCTTGGAGCTCCTAAGAGATCTCAGTGTAGAAAAATGGATATCATTTGAAACTTGGATGCACTCATCCAATTTCTCTATTGTTCATTAAGCAGTACTGGTTATGAATTATGGGAGAAAATTCTATTAATATTAATAACATATCAATAGAAGTAGCAGTTTGCAGCTTATTATGTTCAAGCATTTTCTAGAATTGGTATTCTAATAAAGTTTAAAAATGTTCAGATATTCAAAAGTATTAAAAGAGAAAATTAAATAAAGTGATTAACACTGTGAGGACTTACACTGCTTTATAAGTAGGCATCCACAGGTGGAGGTGTGTGTGCGAAGAGTGCTTTTACTGTTGAATATGTTTGCCCATCTTTTTGACAGAACTGTTCTCTCTAGTGACAGAACCTAAGCTTGGCCTAAGAAGATTGAAGTTGATTATTTTGTCAATTTGTCTGTTTAATTATCGTTTTACAGAATGTGATAAGACATACAGCATTTATAATGTGGTGCAATATGAATAGTCATATTCCACATGTCTAATTGATCACAAATAGCAAAGAAGTTAATAATATTGGGTATGTCTGTTCACCAAAAATGTAAGATATCCCTTACTTGTAGTATGTGCAAACATTTTTGAAGCATTACATATTTAAATACCATTGCAAATCCTAAAAAATATTAGTGAACTGAAAAGTTTAAAAAATATTAATAATTTTATTGCTATGTTAATAAGAAAATTTCATAAAATTATTATATATTACATAAAAATTTAGCAATTTTGTATATTTGTTATAAAATAATTAAGTCTCTTTGCCCTGGGTCTATTTAGTACCATATTGTCATTTTTAATATAAAGCAACATTCTTTTGTATTTTTCTTTAAAGTATGTTGCTGATAATCCAACTCACAGTCTTGCACATACCAGGAATGTACTTGGCCCTGAGCAATACTCAACACCCCCACCCTGAATCTTTTCTAATAATAATCTGTTGCAATCACAACTCTTCTCAGGTCATAATTATTTTTTAATAACTTCCAGGTGTAGCTTGCTTTCAACTTTGTTGAAAGTTGATCATTTTAATATTCTCTCCAATTACTTTACCTATCACTCAGCTATGATATTTTATTAGTGTGATCTGCAATTAGAGCTCTAATTATATTTTTTGATTGAATTGATTTCTCTAAATCACATTAGATGTTTAAAAAACTAAAAAATTTACTTTTCAGTTCTATCGATAGGGCCCAGAACTCACACATGATAAATAAGATTTCTACAAGTGAGCTTTCAAAACAACAATTAAGCAAAAATACTTAGATAACATCTTAAGATATTCCAAAGAATTATGAAAAAAATTAAAGTAAGAATAAGAAAAGCCATTTCACAATGCCCAGCCCCAAAATACTTCAACTTGCCACTTAGTTCTTGCTTTCTACACTAGAAATTGACAGGAAATAATAACTTCAAGCTTTAGATACACAGAAATAGTACCCAATTACATATATTATTTTTTAGTTTTCTTATAGTGGGAAATATTAATTGATAACTCAGTGTATCTTATGGGAGTGTGATGAACTATAGAACATTATTTCATTTACAATTTTTTTTGAGAATTCCACATTAGCTTCAATTCCTCAGACCCTTCACATCTTTCTTTATCCACACAAGCTTGTGTACTCTGTTTCACTTTAACCCAACGAGCGCATTTTGAGATGTACATATACTTTTCATTGTGTGGTGATTCACTTGATTATGATTGACCTACTAGGGGCTTCACCCTTAAAGAACACTGACTGTTGGGGGATAAGCATGCTACCAGGACGAGACTTGATAGGCTGTGACCTTTTGGTAGGGAAAAAGGTCCCCTTCTGTCATAGACCTAAGGGAGGGGAAAAGGGTGAAAGATGGACAGAGGGAGGAACAGAAAGATAAAAGTGAGGGGATAAGAATTTAGATGTAATCTGAATAAATTTATAAAATAAATTTCAAAAAAGAAAGAAAGAAAACTGACTGTCCTTTCAGTATGTCTCAATTTCCCATTGCTACTTAACTGAGGTGCAGTTGTGTGCCTCTACCCATTCCATGCTGGGATATTTCTGATTTCATTTTATCAGGTTTTGTGCATGCTGTAGCACCCACCAAGTTCATATATGCAAATTCACCCACTGTGTCACTTTGAACTTATCTACCACTACTACCTCATCTCTTTTTAAGAGCCCATGAGCTTAGAAAAGAGAAGTGTGATATAACAGCCCATTCGGTGACTGAGCACTACAAAGTCTTTTGTTCTCTGCATATTATCTAATGAGGCTTGGCAAACGTAGTGCATTATGAGAATAGGAGTAAATCATTAGAAGTCATTGCAATACTACATCTATTTAGCAGGCTACTAGTAGTTTCTCTCCTATGGCTTGTGTACTATCTAACCACCAGTGCTTGGCTCCATTAACAGCTCTGGGTATGACATTCATCTCTTGCTGTGGTCCCTAAATCCAATTAGATAGCTATTGATTATTCCCATGATTCTTGTGCCAGTATTATGCCGATGGAATATTTTGTCAGGAAAATCATTACTGCAGTACACAGAGTTCATAGCTAGGTGAGATTGATTATTACTTTCCTATTACAATAATAAACATACTTTCCAGTACCATGAAAGCTAGCTAGTAAGACTGAAGCTTCCAGATCAGTATCCACTTGATTTTCCATCTCTACAACTAAGTAATGTTATCTGCAGCAAAAGGCATGAATGTTGTTTTTATTGTCTCAGATAAGGGGATAGGATGAAAGCCATATCCAAGTTGTGCAAATACATTGCTTAGGCTGAAGCCTAAGCATTTTTTCTCTCTCTCTTCTAACTATCCCTTGTATTGGTCCTGGAACCATTTAGCCTCCATGCAATCCAATCTGTGCAAACTCAAACTTTAAAAGCGTCATCTTCCAGCCTCTGTGTGTTAACCCAGGCCTAGAATGTTTTCAGCGTCCTAGATTTACTGGGAATAATTTCACCATCTCCACATCCTTCTGAACTCTGCTTTCCTTGTTCAATTCATTTGTTCTGGCTCCAAATCCACTCCAAGCTGCGTGATTTAATCCTGCTTCACTTGGCTTCTCACTTTCGAAGCTCTGCTTGGAAAAAACACCCCAGAACTACAAAAACTGAACAGCACAGAGTGCACAAACTGAACAGGACTGAACAGAGTTGCACAAACCCACCTTAACTCAACTTCATTCGTCTGCACTGCACCAATAAAACTACACTCAACTCTCCCTACACTGTGTTAAAGTAGCCTCTCCTGCCTTTCTGTTCTTGTGAGAGTTAGGCATATCCATTTTCAGACACATTCTTTTAAATATTTCTCTGATTACTCAGTTTGACTGACCCTCAATTAGATATCACATTCAAATATGTCTGCTTTCTTCTATAAACTAATTTTACTTTCAATGATTGGGGTTAAAGGTGTGTTCTAAGGGCCTGTCTGCAATCCATTTGGTTAACATAGATCTAAAAGGTCTTTAGATGTGAATCCATACCAGAGAGGCCATGTTGCTAGATCAAAATTCCTCCATAGCAACACATCTCTGGGAGCAATCAGGAGAAAATACGATAATTTATAGTGTTTGGTAGAAGCAGCTTAGTGATAACACATTACAGGTACTGTTTTCTGTTTTCTGATTGTTCGTTGCTTGTTTGATGGGGTTTAGTAACATATGGTATCTAATTGAGATATTGCTTTCCCCATTATAAAGTGAATCCATTTAAATTTATTTTTTTTATTAATTTATTCTTGTTACATCTCAATGGTTATCCCATCCCTTGTATCCTCCCATTCTTCTCTCCCTCCCATTTTCCTCTTATTTCCCTCCCCTATGACTTACTGAGGGGGATTTCCTCCCCCTGTATATGCTCATAGGGTATCAAGTCTCTTCTTGGTAACCTGCTGTCCTTCTTCTGAGTGCTACCAGGTCTCCCCCTCCAGGGGACATGATCAAAGGTGAGGCTCCAGAGTATGTGAGAAAGTCATATCCAACTCTCCACTCAACTGTGGAGAATGTTCTGACCATTGGCTAGATCTGGGTAGGAATTTAAAGTTTTACGGCCTGTATTGTTCTTGGCTGGTGCCTTAGTTTGAGCGGGACCCCTGGGCCCAAATCGGCCTAGCTATTCCACTCCTTGGAATATACCCAGAGGATGTACTACTACACAACAGGGACATATGCTCAACCATGTTCATAGCTGCCTTATTCATAATAGCCAGAACTTGGAAACAACCTACGTGTCCCTCTATAGAAGAATGGATAAAGAAACTGTGGTACATTTAAACTATGGAATACTACTCAGCTATTAAAAACAAGGAATTTCCAAAATTTGTGGACAAATGGATTGAACTAGAAATTGTCATAATGAGTGAGTTCACACAGAAGCAAAAAGAGCTAAATGGTATATACTCACTTATATCGAGACACTAGTCCAAGGTGTACGTCCCCATGAAAAACTGTACCTACCAGAATAGTGGGTAAGAGGGGAGGACATCCTATTGAAACTTTAGGTGTGAGAAGCCTGGGAGAAAGAGGAAATGGAAGGATCCAGTGGGTCCTGGAAAACTACAGGCGAGTCTGGACCCTGGGGCCCTCCGCAAACTGTGGCAACAGCCAAGGAAAAAATAGGCAGTAAAAACCTTGAACCCCTACCCGGACTAGCCGATGGACATTCTCCACTGTTGAGTGGAGAAGGAGATCTAACTTTCACACAAACTCTGGTGCCCCATATTTGAACATGTCCCTTGGACGGAGATGCCTGGTGGCACTCAGAGGAAAGATAATAGGTCACCAAGGAGAGACTTGATACCGTATGAGCATATTCAGGGGGAGGAGGTCCCCCTCAGACACAGACTTAGGGGAGGGGAGGGGAGTAGGGGGGAAGTGGGAGGAAGGGAGGAATGGGAGGATACATGGGATGGGCTAACAACTGAGATGTAATATGTATAAATTAATAAAAATGTATTTAAAAAAATAAAATAATCATGAAATAATTTCCTTATATTGAAAAAAAAAATAATGTTCTACTTGTAGGTTTCTAGAACCCTCTGGATCCTTCTACTTTGCTATTCTCCCATGATTCTCTCATCTAGAGTCCTATTAGGATGTCCTCCCCTCTGTCTCAGTTTCCTGGTAAGTGAAGGCTTTCATGGGACATTAAATTTATTTAATATATATATGTCTATAAATATATATACACCTACAGACATAATATACATTCATACACACATATATGCATACCTATTATATACTGCATACATTAAATGTATACATATACTATATGTATATAATACTTATTTAATATACATCCATGTGTTATATATATATTATATGTATTGAAAATCATATATATATAAAATATATAACATTTACACATATATTATGTAATATGTGCTGAATTAAATATTGTGTACATTTATATATATGTATTAATAAACATGTATATATTTTATGTATAAAACATTATATGTATTACATATAACTGTGCATGTGATATAGAACATATAATATGTATACATATTATGTGTGTGTAAATACATATTTATATGTAATATATATTTATGTACAAATTTGTGCAAATATTATAGTAACTAGTTTAAGGATATTTAAATTTCCTTTAATCCTAAGAATATTTGAGGATAACTATTTTTGTATACAAACCTGTAAATACATAATTATGGATTAAGAATCCATTTAACAGAATCTGATTGTGGTGAGTCACATCAGATGTGCAGTTGGTAAAATCCTTTTCTATTCTGCCGTGTATTGTTCCACCAGAACAATGGTGTCCTGTGTCATTCAGAAACTTTTTATGCCATGAATTCTCAATTATTAGTGTTGGTCCTTGTGCCCTGAGTTTGTAGAGTTCAGATGTACACAATGAGAGAATTGGGATGTAAGTCTTTTTACTTAGGATTCTGTACTTAAAGATTTTTGGCAACAGAAAACTTAGGTATTATTGTACTTTTTCAATTATTTTAAGAATTTTGAATCATCACCATGAAATAATATCATATGTAAATCTATTTTTATGGACTTAACATGGAATACTACTCAGCTATTAAAAACAAGGAATTCCCGAAATTTGTGGACAAATGGATTGAGCTAGAAATGATCATAATGAGTGAGTTAACCCAGAAGCAGAAAGACTCAAATGGTATATACTCAATTATATCTGCATACTAGCCCAAGGGGCATGTCCCATGAAAGCCTTCATTTACCAGGAAACTGGGACAGAGGGGAGGACATCCCATTGAGACTCTGGATGAGAGAAGCATGGGAGAATAGCAAAGTAGAAGGATCCAGAGGGTTCTAGAAACCTACAAGTAGAACATTATGATAGGCAGATTTGGGCACAGGGGTCCCGCTCAAACTAAGGCACCAGCCAAGGACAATACAGGCGGTAAACCTTAAACCCCTACCCAGATCTAGCCAATGGTCAGAGCAGTCTCCACACTTGAGTGGAGAGTGGGATATGACTTTCTCACATACTCTGGTGCCTCACCTTTGACCATGTCCCCTGGAGGGGGAGACCTGGTGGCACTCAGAGGAAGGACAGCAGGTTACCAAGAAGAGACTTGATACCCTATGAACATATACAGGGGGAGGTAATCCCCCTCAGGAACAGTCATAGGGGAGGGGAATAAGAGGAAAATGGGAGGGAGGGAAGAATGGGAGGATACAAGGGATGGGATAACCATTGAGATGTAACAAGAATAAATTAATTAAAAAAAAGAAGAAAAAACATGTATATGTTATACTCAAATGACCTAGTAAATATATTTATGATAAATATATGCTTCAAAATTTCAGCCAAATTAAAGCATTTAAAATTCCTTAGCAAGAAAGATACTGACAAAATCCCTAATGAAACTTTGTTTCTTTTTGTCAAGTCTTTGCTGTTTTAGTCATTGTTATAAAAATATTTAAAATACATTCATCCTTTACTCTCCAATGCACTGTGCAATTTTTGAAACATTATGCATTTTCATTTTATTTTATTCAATAAAATACAAATTTGATTATACTGGCATTTGAAAGTCTATATAATGAAATTTCTATGCTTTGAATGCTTTAGATATTTTAGTTTAAAATGTCAATTTTAAATTATACATGCTATTTTAAGTTTTAAGAATAAAAATTATTCATCCAAGGAAAAGAAACCCCATCAGAATCCTGAATGAGGACAAGTGTCCATATGTATGTAGAAATGTCATCATTTATTTATTTATTACTTGTTAAGTTTTAATAATCATCTATTATCAACATTGGATAAAACACTGGTCTAAGCATTAACTAAATTTGTCTTGTCTTTTGCCATTTTAAAAACCTTTGGTCCAGGTCTTTCTCACTATATTTCTGTGGAAACACCTTAAGTGTATATTGTAGGCCAAAACTGACCTTGAAATCATGATCTCTTGCTTCTGCCTGCTGAGAAACTGGGGTTGTACTGCTACATTGCCAAGAGGTCTTGCTTTTGAAAAGGAGTTTTGCAGGTACCACCAGCACCTATTTTTCCAACTGAAGGAAGAATATTCAATTCATAACCACCAAGGTTGTAGAAATATTTTGGTACAAAGTATTTTAGAAATAAATTAATACCATCTCGAAATATTTACTAAGCAGGCTGCAAAGAAACTATCCACCCACCTCAGTCTCTTGAATAATGTAATTGTAGATGTGTGTCACAGCACCCCCATAGAACCAACTTTTAAGGGTCTATAAAGTACTACAAAGTATGTAGCCACACTAGATGCAGATAGAAAACACTGGTGACTACAGAAGTATATTTGGAGAGAGAATGGACACACACACACACTTACACACAAACACACAGTTTGTATATGACATAGTATGCAATCACTGTCCTCTGGATGTTTCTATGGTTTACAAAGTACTATAGGCTAGGGTGAATAATCAACAATATTTCCCCTCCAGGGAGACTGTGAACATCATTGAGAAGTCATAGACAGGCTGTCGGAAACAAGGGGGAATGGAGTATTCCATGAATGTTGCAAAAGAAACCAGAACATTTCTAGAAGCAGGAGAGAAGCCTCCTTCTGAAATGTGTTTCACCATATCTGTGGAGAGAAATTTATAAGGTGGCAATGACAAGCAAAAATATTATAAGAGTAAAACTCCATATCAAAATAAAGAACAAAAAGGCACTGAGATTCATGGAATTACTGACAGAATTAAAACTCGCAGAACATATTATTTTTATATAAATGGAGTAAATTGTTGGTAATTCTAAAAATTGCTATAAGGATTCAGGACAGAATCAGACACTACCCTAATGAAGGTTTTATCCTAAGTGGGCTGCCATTAAATAACCACTCATGCTTTAAGATAAACCCATAACACAATACTTTAGTATCACCAAAGAAAAAAAGTGTTTTTCTCTAAATCTAAGGCCCCTGATGTTATTGTGCACCATGATAAAGTTTCCTGTAACAAACAGGTTTCTATTATTTGCCTCCACTGTAGATGTCCAAGCCATGAGACACCTGGCCATGCGGTTGCTCTGCCAGCCCGCCTGCTCTTCAAAAATTGTCACCACCACTGTGCTGTCACAGCAGCTGCCTCTTCTTTGTGTTACAAGGCCATCTCCTTCTGTAGCAACTAACATCAAGAGTAGGCAAGGAAATTATGGTAGATAACACTTATTTACTTAATATTGAAATCCTAGGAATCAGCAAAGAAGGGTGTCTTCTAACCAGAGGAATCAAATACCCTCTCAGAATGAATGTCTTCACCAGTCACTGCAGATATTCATGTAAATGAAGAATTTCCTTTACTTTAATTCTTCCTGCTATTTCATTAGGAGAAGTCTCCAAAAAGCCATCCACCAGTTAAATCTTCTGCTCTGTGAATATTTCCATTAGATACGGTGTATAAATCATAATATAGACAGTTCAGCTTTGCTGCATTATGTATTTTAATTTCATATATCTGTCACTGAACTTACTAATATATATTAATTAACCAGTCTCTGAGGTAGGAGGCTTTCTTAATTGGTACATTTATATGAATTGTGTGAATTAATGAATTTTATTTTCATGTACCTTTTTTTTTTTGTTCTTCATTCTTGGCATTACAAGTTTTAAAAGAAAACCTATTAAAATATGCTTCTAGATTTAAGTGCTTGAGTTCCCACTGAAAATTCTGCAAAAGTAACAGGATAGAGGACTGCAGTTTATAAGTTTTAACCAAGCATTATTTTTGCTTAATCAGATTATAGGACAATCCATCCAGTTCATAGATTTCTTGAGTCATGAAGTCCCATAATTCCTTGTTTTGGGAAATCACGGCCTTATTTTTTTCACTGTAAACTACTCACAAATATGCATAAAATTCTAGACCAGGGATCAGGATCTAATAGAACAGGCAATACAAAAGTGGAACAGAATCCATTGAGGATGTAGTTATTACCCTAATTGTTCATGAGCAAATATTAGACAACAATATGAAATCAGCATGTGTATGTTAAACATCCTTTTTACCTTACACATGTCATTGTTAACTTTTTAAATAGATATCACTCTTACTTATTTCAAAACTATTTTTAAGGACTTGAGATCTAAGTACTGCAACTATAATTTTTATTAATCGGTCTCAGTAAACCTATATGAGCCCTGCTTAGTTGATTCAGTGTGCCATCTTCTCCTAGTGTTAGCGGGTATGTCTCTGACACTTTTGTATGACTTTGAGACTCTTTTCCCCCTATTGGGTCGCCTCGTCCAGCCTTGATATGAAGACTGTTGTCTTACTGTATTTGTTTTGTTTTTTTTAGATTGTTGGCTCTGGAGACCTGTTTTTCATTTGTTTGTTTGTTAGGGTTTTTTTTTTGTTTTTTTTTTGTTTTTTTTTTTTTTTTATGGAAGGAAATTAGCAAGGAGTAAATCTGGAAGAGGGAGGAGGTAGAAGAGGAGCTGAGAGAAACAGGGGAGGGATAACTGGTGTAGGAATGTATTATACCAATAAGAATTTATTTTTATTAAAAACGTGGAAAAATTAAAAATTGAAATATAAGCATACTTAACTTCAATTCAAAATTGATATATGTTACATAGGTGTGTTGTTAACTGTTCTGATCGATGTTTATGAGTTTATCCATTTAATTTAAAACAATGTCAAATGGTGGGAAAGCTGATTCAGAGTTAAAAACATGTATTAATTACTGTTCCAAAAGACCCATGTTGTCTCCCAGCACCCACAAATGATGGCTCACATTGCTTAAGACTTTAGCTCCAGCAAATCTGTTGTCTCTGGCCTCTGTGAGCACACATGTGCATATGGCATATACTCGCATAGGTACATGATTAAACATAAAAATAAATTTTGGTTAAAATAGCAAGTTAAAATATATACTTTATCAAAACGTGTCCTCTATCTTGATAAGTTAGTAGTCTTTTGTTTATTTTCCTTCAAATATTAATTTCTATGTCATTACTCATAGGGGTCAATCATATAAAATGATGGATTATGTTAAGGGTTGCTTTATTTGTAACACTGCATGTTAATAAGTATAATTCAACAGTAAATATAAACTGATGATTGTTGATAAACAACATTATTATTAAAAGTAATTTTTTACAAATGAAAGTTCCATAATTGTATTAGTGTGTTCCATACCTTCAGAGATTAGTAAGCCTGAACCCAATTCATCAAGTTCAGTATTTGTAAAATCTCCAGAATTAGGGAAGCAGGCACAGTGCAGAAGTTAAGATCTTCAAAGCTCATTAAAATATGCCGCATCCTGAATTGGATATTTTATGATACATCAAAGAATAAGGTATGTTACAAAGAGGTCACAACAGTTTTTAGGCAAAGAACAATCTCAGAAAAAGATTTTTTTAATTTGCTAGATCTTAAGGGGTTCAGTATAGAGAAGTGCAGCTTACATGTCCTATTGAAGAACAAGGAAGAGAAATAGAAATGACCTGGATTCAATAAGTGATCCTGAACTTGTGAGTTCAAGGGCAGACTACATCATGATCAAAGCTCAAATACCGACAGCAAAACAAAGCAAAAAAAAAAAAAAATAGTTTCCAGAGACAACATAGTACTTAGACGACCTTGGCATTTTGATCATAGCATTTTATATATTTTTCAAAGACTATTATTTAAAAATAATATCTCCTTATTAATATTTTCTAGTTATCAAAATAAAAATATATGTTTTATGTTTGAAAAAATTTGAGAATTAAAGAGAATTTTATAAAATAATTACTGTTAATGTAACATTGACAAGTCAATATTTTACACACTAAAATATTATTTTAAGGTTACATGAGGAGAAATCAAGAAAGATACTTTGCAAAGGAGCTGCTTCTATAGTATTTTGTAGCATTAATATGCTAAGCACACAAATGAGATAGTTTGATAGTGACTTTATGAGAAATACCACACTACCTTTCAAATTTTGTAGAACTGTGATAGGGATAGAGAACTGTCTGCTACTCTTGTCTTCTCTGTCTTCTCACTTATCCACCTGATGCTGCAGGAAAAATAATATTCTTTTTTTATAAGCTATTTATAAGCTGTAGATCATAGAGAAATGATGTGTCAATGGCAAAGAAATCTGTCATCCAAACAGAAACTTCAAAATGGGCAGTCTCAAGAGGTTATTTATTATGGTGAAAGCTACTTTGTAGAAATTAATATCACATCGTTATTAAAATAAGTACTTTCTGATCTAACTGAAATAGTTCAGATGTCCTCCCTGTAAATATTACTTGCAGTCAATTATTCGTCTCAAAATGTCCTTAAGTATCTTTCTGTTGTAATTTATAGCCGTTCATCCTTAAGAGGAAAATTTTTTTGCTGCTTGTATGTATGCCTGTTGAATCTTCAAACTAGACATGTCAGTGTGCAAAGGTAGCCATTCCCCCACTGAAGAGATGAAGTACAAATGATTGCATTTGAAACTCGTATACAGAAAAAGTAATTTTGGCGATGGAAACACTTCCTGTTTTCTATAATTTTGATTCATCCCACTATTTAAAAGAGAAAACAGTCACGATTATTTGTGTTGGAAGGATTTATGAAGAATTTAAAACATTACATTTTATCGAGCTATTTTTAAAATGTTACACACATAGAGGTACTCTACTTACGTTATATCTCTCTCTCTCTCATCACTCTCTTATCACATTTGCATAACACTCCTCTCCAACTCATGGCCTCCTTTCTTTCATTATTATTCTTCCATATAAATATACATGTACATAACTTATTTATGTTTATTTAAGCACAGCCTCTTCAGTTTGTTTAATGTTTCTGGATTTATGTTTCTAGGACCAACCACTTCATAGCAGATAACCAGTGAGACTTTCAATTCCTGGAAAAGACAAAATCTCCCTCTTTTATGAATCATTAATCCGTTCATAACCTAAGGATCTTTGTCTGGGGAGGAGCCTGTGTGATTTTTCGTATCCATCTTGACATATCAAGTAGAGTGGTTGTTGTTCAGATTTTGTGTAGTCAGATGTTGATATTTTACTAATGTCCCTTCCTGTCCTGTCTAGAGGACACTGTCTCACAAAAGCGTGTCTGTTTCTTTGGCTCTTACAAACTTTCAGCTTCTCCTTTTAAAGCACCCAAGAGCCTCTGGTGTGGTGTTGTGTAGTAGGCATATAATCAGTCAGACCTGGATTCCTCATACTCAGTTGTAATCTCTCACAGTCTTTTTCTCTGCTTCAAAATAAGCATTTCTGATGTGGAGTGAAAGACACACCCATACGTGGACAAAGAGATAAATATTCAGAATGCAGTTGGGAATTATTAAGGTTTAGGAAAGTGCCGGTGGTACTTTATTCTCTAAAGTCAATAACCTCAGTGGCCACAAGTAGTTGATTTTGCTCTGCAATCGACTGTCAATTAAAAATTTCGTTTGCTTCCTTGTTTCTTTATGTTTCTGAGTCTGAGTCTTCTGTGGGTTATGGATTACATTCCTCTACCAGATGTATAGCTGACAATGATAATCTCCTCATCTTTGGATCTACCTTTACTTACTTTCTTTGCTGTATATAAACTTTTTAGTTTTATGAGGCCCCACTTGTCAATTGATGACCTTAATCTCTAGCAAGTTGAATCATTCTCAGAGAGTTCTTTCCCACACCTATATCCTGTATGTTACTGCCTTTTGTTTTATCAGTTTTAGATTTTAAATTGTGGTCTTTGATTGACTTAGAGATAATTTTTCTGCAATGTGATAACTACATGCTTACTGACATTCTTCTGTCAGTGGGTATTCAGTTGTCCTGTCCAATTCTTATTGAAGATGATGTCATTGTTCTATTGCGTATTTTGGGTATCTTTGAGATTTATAGGCATTGAGCTTTACATTATGTAGAAAACTATCTCCTGCCTCATATTTTACATTAACTTCTGAATAAAAATAGTTCTGTCTCAGTGCTTCAAGTATGCTTTCCTTAAATACAAAGCTCTATATGTAATCAGTATAAATCAGTAGCAAATCACACGATTCACTTATGTATAGCCCTGGTTCAGCTTCCAATAGCAGATAAAATGAGATTGAACACAGATAAATAACTTTTGGTGTCACTTTCAAGTAATTGAAACTATCAATGATAAATGCATCTTTGTTGAGGTATCTAGTTTGCTGAATATTTAACATTGCACAGCATTATTATCAGCATAATAGTTTTTTTTTCTGTTTTCTATACTGTCTTTATTATGACAAATGACACTCTCAGTAGATCTTCTGCTAAGATTCAGAAGAGAGATCACATACTGTCAAAAGCTTTCTGGATGGGGAAAATAATGTATATACTTCAAGACATTTTCATAATTAGGAAAAATATGCCTTACAAAGTAGTGATAACATTAAACAGAATTTTGTAGAGAAATTCTCCGTTCAGAGTGCTTCAATAATTCAGTAGCCATTCTTTTTTTGGGGCTGCTACTCTAACACTTTTTGTTGGCACATAGGGCAGAACACCTGCTTTTTTTTTTCCCCCTGAGGAAGCTTTAATTGTGTGTATCACATCTAAACTTCTATCTGCACTCTATAAGACCGGCTCCAACTTTAGCTTGCCATTATATGAGCATTACATTAAAAAGATTTCAATAGACTAAATCTTTTTTTTTTTTTGGAAATAATTTTACATTTTTAAGACAGTAATACTGTTCAAGATAATACGTGCAGCACAGCAATGAGACTTTGGCAGCAGTAATTGTTCTCCTGTTGTTTATCTGTACAAGATGCTTCATGGGAGAATGGGCACCTTTCCTTCAAGATGGTACAGTGGTTACACATTTGAAATACTAGATTTTATCATGTTTTCTTTTTTTTCTACTTTGCTTGTAGATACTCTTGTTTATCTGTTGATTACCAAAATAAAGGAAAACCATAGTTGCATTACATAAGGAAAACAATGGCCTGTGTTTCCTACAATGACACCAACATATTCAATATTCATAACAAAACCACATACAAATTAATCAAGGAATACAGCACATAGCTTAATACATGACCACACATAGTTACACATTCGTTTATGAATATTTTAAGAGGAATTCTGTGATTTTTGCATAATTTTATATATGCCAGTGAGTCTTATTTTTTTTTTATCATGGTGGACATTTTCTTTTCTAATGTAAAAAGAGAAAATTTTGTTGACTTAAGTGATGTCAGTGGCTATTCACAGCCTGTCTTCTATGCTGGTTTAGGGTCATCCAGAATGTCAGTTCCCTTATCACCTGTTACTGAGTATAGGATCAAAACTCTCATGAACTTACCTCAAAAGACATCCAGCTTGACCACCTAAAGTTAATGTCCTTTTTTTAGCAGAACAGTTTGATCACTGTTGCTCCAAGTTTCCATGACAGGGTGATAGTGTGTGATGTTAACATTGACATTTTCACTGCTGCTGCTACTGAAGGCTGTTCACAAAATGATCCTGTTATAAAGGTAGTTATGGAAGTGTTTAAAAACCAGTCATTAGCAAACATAATGACTTTTCACACATTTCACTAAGTGGCAATAGTAATATGAAAATAATTGGGAAGATATGCCAGCATTATATACTTCAAATGAGGTATTTTTTAATAGTTTCTAAGGGTAAGAATTTTATTCAAAGGTGTGAATCAATGTGGTGTGCCAAACAAAATGCATTTAGGATAGATTAAAATTATCTTTAAAATGGGCCCATTAAAATGTGACAATACACACAAGTGCAAATTGACTGGCTTCTCTGGGCTGAACTTAAGGTTTCTCTGCCAAATCAAGGCCCAGAATGTGATGAGGGAAGGCAGACAGAAGGCAACAGGCATCAGAATGCCAGATGATGAATGCAAATCAATTTCCAAGTATCAGGTGTTTAGAACCTGGAACAAATTCATAGATCCAAACTGCTTATTCATGACAGTTTGAGCCAATGCAATTTAACACTTTAGAGTTTTGCTATCATACATTAAAAGAAAAAAATGACCATCAAGAAGACTGTAGGAGGGTTAAGAAAGACAGTGGGTAAGGGAATAAGATCAAGTTTTGATGGTTATATGTAAGAGAAATGTTGTACTTAAAAGGTATTATTTTGTATACTAATAAAAATATAATACGTAATTTGTAAAACAAAAAAAAAAAAAGACTGGAAGATACAGCCACTATAATGTTAGACACATAGCTAATTTTTAATAATAGTAAAGTAGTTAAGGATGTTATGAGTTAAGGAATTTTAAAAAATCATACAGACAGGTCTGTTCTGAAGCAATTGGCAAGGATAGGCTGCACACATAGTGGATCCGGAAGTGCAGCATGCAAGGAGATACCCACAAAGCAAGTATATCAGGGAATCAGCAACAAACTTGGATCCCCTCTTAAAACTTGTTCATAATTTGCTTAGTGTTGCTATTTGTTTGCTTTTTATTTCTGTGGCATGATTTTACTTTGTAGCTAGCACCAAACTTATTACAAAAGTATTGCTGCTCCACACCCAAAACAAACTATTATCCTACCTGTTCTACCTATTCTACACTTCTGAGTTGTCCTGAGAACTGACCCAGGACTTAATGAGCAGATGAGTCAGGGTCCTACTGGTCCAATTGCTTCCCTACACCTGATCTTTCAGCATATTTTCATTCAGAGTCAAGTCTTAAATGCATGAGTTTGGATAGACATTCACACCTAAATCATAATCATGGTAGAAATTCTACATTTTGATCACCGAGTCAGTGTTATAGTTACAATAATAGATCCGGAAACAAACAATGAGAAAAAAATTGATTTAAAAGGATAAAAACCTGGATTGAATTTTTATAGCAGCAATTATCACCCAAGACAAGTATGTTTCTTTTCAGGGTTTTGATTGTTGTTGTAATTGTTTATATATACATATATACTTGCAGTGAATTAACCTGGAAAATCAATGAAGTGATCATATTTTTTCTACTGGAATGGATGGGGAACACCCTGAATGTAAATGGTCAATTGCTTTTAACTCAACACGGCTGGATAACATTTCATGGGTTCAAGTCATTGCAGCTTTTTGTTCTCTTCGTTTTGTTTCATAAAGAAAATCTCTAGGAGCGTTTGAAACAGTATCCTTCCTAAATTACAGACTTCACCCAGCACTCCTCTCCCAACAACAGAAAGCTCCGTGCTGCCTCCTGACCTTCTGTACCTTGCCCAGAGAGCATCAGTGGTCTCACACTGCAAGCATCATGATCCTGTGGTTTTTTTGTCTGAATAAATGGGAAGCCACAGGAACGCACACAGTTCATTCCACAGCATTCCCTCCAAGTCATTGTGAGCACTTTATATAACTTATTGATTGGGAAAGCAAGAAAAGCAAGGAGGAAGAAATAAAACTTCTTGATTCTGTGTAAAAGTAAGGCTTAAATTACCGTATATCTATGTACATGTCAGAGTGAATGTGTGTGCAACCATCTATGTACATAATATAATATTTTAAAAATTGGTGTTTAAATGTCTGACTTTGAAAATAAATGTATTGATAAAAGTTTCAGAATTTTCATTTGATTGTTTCAAAGTTTGAGTAGAAATTTAGGCTCAAAATAAAAGTTGAGAACAAAATATTTCTCAGACTGAAATAAGAGCTTTCTCATATCTGATATTATATTATATCTGGAATATTAATATATCTAAAAGTGTGAACTAAAATGTCAATAGAAGATAAAATACTGAAAGAAATGGTAAAAACCAACTAACATAGAAAATTAAATGGCATAGCCCCATAAGTCTCAACTTGACTATGAACTCCATAAGTTAGTTGAAACAATCCTGAATGTTCTAAAACCATGTAAAGAACTTACCTAAGGACTGCGTCACTATTGATGGAGATAGCAGTTATTTAAGAAGCAGTGAACCTTGGGGCCTGTACAGATGCTTCAGAGAGATTAAGACTTCTTCCTACTCTTCTGGGGACAACTAGAGTTCAGAGTACCCACATAGTAGTTTACAGTTGCCTGTAACTCTAATGCTAGGGTTTATGATTCTCTCCTCTGAAATCCAACAGAAGTTCATGCATGGAGTGAGCACACACTCATGCAGGCAAACATTCATATTTTAAAATAAATATCAGTATATTTTAAATTTTATGTGTATAGATTGTTTTTGTTGTTGTTGCAAGGCCAGCTGATGATGTCAGCTCTCCTTGGGCTAGGCTTACGTTCTTTTTGTGAACTACCATATAGGTGTTTGAATTAAAAACTGGGTCTTCTGAAGTAGTGTGCAGTGCTCTTAACTGCTAAGTCATCTCTCCAGCTTTACCAAACAGATGTTTTAAAATATGTTTCCCAAGAACATCAGAAGCTACAATGATAATGTTTTATAGCCAATGACTGCCCCTACATGAGGACTGTAAAAGATATCGAAGTGCAGGATAGGGGCCCATGAGACCTTAACTACACTACACAAAGAACTACACACACACACACACGTGTACACACACACACACATATATATATATATATATATATATATATACATATATATGTACATATATATATAATTATACAGTTTGAGCAAGTTATATTTCAGAATATATATGTGGGTATATACATATATATGTAATAAGCAATTAATAGAAAGAAGACCATGAATTTGAAATTTTAAAGGAAAGCAAGCAGTGTTATATATGAGTGTTTGGAAGGAAGAAAGTGAAGAAGGAAATGATGTGATTATAATATAACAACTAACAGAATAATTAAAATTAAAACATCAAAAAATTACCTTATGTACTAAAACACTCAATTAACATTTGCTCATGAAATTGCATTTGTTAGGTTTATTTCCCTTTCATACATGTAAATAAAAATATATGAACAGAGAATCTGTTCTAGCATGCATAGAAAAAAGGCAACAAAACACCATGTTAGATGATAGGTAAGTTATGGTAATGTCATAAAAAATAAGTCCATTGTTAACCTATGAGACAGTCCATGCACTAACATAAAGATGATTCCAATATAAATTTTGTTAAATTTGTTATTATATCAAATTGAAATAAATAGGAATATTTATTTAATTACTTCATCTATTTGAATGTATTTTCCTGCATTTCTTTGAGGGATTTACCTATTTATTTTCCTCCTTTAAGGCCTCTATTATTTTCATAACCTCAGATTTAATACAATTTTCTTGAGCTTCAGGTGTGTTAGTATCTCCAGGGCTGGTTTGTAGCACAGTTAGCCCTGCATTTCCCTGCTTGTATGCTTATGCTTACCTCTAGCCATTTGGTTGTCTCTGGTGATAGCAAGCTTGGAGGTCTCTCATGACTAGGCAATTTCTGAAGGGATGAGGAAGGCTCTAAGCTGAATGTTGCTCAGGTCACACAGGCCTCTTTGGGTTGGCAGATGTGGGTTATAGCCCTAGTACCACTCATCTCTGCTGGCCTTGTCTGAGGTGATATAAGCAGGTTTGGAGTCAGCAGAGAACGTGCTCTAAGCTGAGTGTTGGCTGGATCCCTCACTGGCCTCTCAGGATGGCAGATAATGGAGGTTGTTTCCCACCTACAGCTCACTTCTCTGCTGACTGTGTCCCAGATGGTATGATTAGATCAGACAGACTGAGAAAAGGCTTTGGCTTTACAAATAACCCTGGGCGTAGACTTAGGGAATCAGAGTCAGTCATACAGTCCTTCGGTGGCCAAGCAGGTGTGTGCTCCAGGCACTCAGATTTAGAAAGTCTCTGCCATTTTGGACCCACATTCTTTATGCTCATATTGTCCAGCTTGTCTCAGCAGGTGGAAGAGCAGAGCCGTGAAATTTGCTAAGATACGGAGCACATCTATCTAGGGACTGTTCTCGAGGACGCAGGAGGGATCTACGATCTAATTGCTGGAGTAGGGCATTCCTAGAACTGGGTACCTACGCTTGTGAAGGCTAAAGGCCCAGTCTTTGCATGAGATCAGGACTCTGCATGAGATGTGGAATCTGGGTGACTCCTGAACCTGGTGAGAAACTGCCCTTCGGGAGAGCAGCAGAGTCTGAGGTTTGGCTACTAGAGGAGAGCGTCCATGAGACCAGTGTCTAGTGCTTCATATAGACTGATTCCTTATAATTATGATTTTAATTTTTTTTATGTTTTAGAGGAGTGTCATACTACACAGATATAGAGTAGGGCATAAGTACATAGTTACATGAGTATGTATTTAGCAGCTCTATAAGTACAATTTGAACCAACCTGTTTAATTTTCCAACACTATTAGAAAAAAAACTATCCTAAAACAACAGCAACAAAACAAGTTAAAGGAAGAGAAGCTCATTTTTGCTCATAGATCATAGTTAATGGTTATAATTTATTGTTGTAGTAAAGTGGCTATGGAAGGAACTTGACTGAACTAGTGACATTGCATCTGTAGTCCAGTGAAAGAGACTGTGGAATGCTTCTACTGAATTTACTTTCTCTTTTTAATGTGTCTAAGAATCTGGCTCAAGGAATGCTGCTGCTTGCAGGTAGTAGTCTTCCAAGCTAACTTTGTATAATCAAGGTAATCATTTACATACATTCCTAGAGAGAATCCTCCTCTAGTTAATGCTAGATATCTCTCATCAAAATTAAAATTGGTATTGAACATCTCCTAAATGCTTACAAGTTGAATTAGTTACATTGTGTGGATTAGTTTGTATCTTAACAATGATCTCTCTTTCTTATCTAAGAGGGAAGTACACAGAATATTGGTGATCATATTTGGTTTTGTTTCCTGCATAACTATCTATTAAAATACTAATAAATCTATCTCTGACTGTTATATATATATATGAGATAAGAGGAGCAGAATAGCCAAGGTCATTATAAATGTCTAAAATATTATTTAGTGTCTCAGTAACAGCAATCAACAAGAACCACACTATAAATTAAAGCTGAGTTTTACAAAATTGAGATTATAAAAAGTGATGTAGCATTTAGGGTTCAATGTGAACCATAGGTTAGGAAGCTCCTTCTGTAAATCAATGAAAATGCTATAAATTCCTAAAGTTATAACAAGAGAGCCAATGGCATCATATAAATATTAATATCTGATAAAATTACCTGGAAACAGAATATTACAGGAGCTTCTCATTACAGTGGCAACCTTGAGACAAATCACCTTTGGACATGTATGAGCTCTACCTGACAAATAATGAACAGCTTCTAATTCTACATGATTATAGGGTTTTTTGTTCCAAAGTATTCCTTATTAACAAAAATAAATAAATAGAGCAAAATTATCCATAATAATCTTACTTTTCTCCTAAATAAAATAATTCTTACTAAGGTTGGGTTTTCAACAGATGTTGAGAGTGTGCCTGTCCTTTAGTACAGAGTTCAATACCAGCTAATATTTCCAAATTATAGACACCACTATAGTGACAAATTCAAATACCTGTCAACAATCTACCCGTTTGTAGTAAAAGGGAGGGCCTTCTCTTTCAAAGAAGAAAGACTCATATATGACACTAGACATAGAAAGCCCAGCTATGTCTTCCATAATCATCTAGGAGTCAATGATGATTCCATTTGAGTAGAAAAATCTACCAATTGGCTTCTTGGTTTCCTCGTATTATACAAAACACACTTCGGCTAGTGTTTAGCAGAAAACAATATGACTTGAAAATTGTCTAATGTGAAGAATTTATCCTGAAACTCTTCTAGGAGAAGCACTACGAACAGAATAAAACACGAAGAAGTTTAATAAAAACCAACAACAATGACTGAAATGTATAACAAAACTGTATTTTAAATATATATATTCTTGAAATTAATCAAAGACAATTTTTAAAAAACAAAATTCTATTTAAAATATTAGCATGCTACTGTATTTCATTACCTAAATATCTTTATATTTGCCAGGCATAATGGCAACACCTTTAATCCCATAACTCTTGAGGCAGAGGCAGATGAATCTCTGTGACTTCCAGGCCAACCTGGTGATCGTAGAGATGTACAGGACAGCCAGAGCTACATAGCGTGACGAATTTATGAAGCAAACAAACAAAAGTCACAAAACGTTTTTATTTTGTATGTATATGCATAGATATATGTTGTATGTGTATGCAAGAATGTGTGTATGTATTAATTGTAAAGTCACAGAAACCTATATTCACTCAGATTTTTAAAAAGTTTTTCTTCTGAATATAACTAGATTTTAATTCATTGAAATTATTTATTCCAAATAAATACAATTTGTACTTTACCATTCATATAAATACAATTCCTAATAATTACAAGTATAGAAAACCGGCATACACTTCCTAACTTTCAAAAACAACTATAATCCTTTTGTTTTTCCAAGATACACCCCCACAGACACACACACTAAATAGGTTACATACACTTTTCCTCTAAAACTTAATTTAAAGCCATGCTATTTGACTTAATATCGATCTTTTACTTCATTGTCTTGGTTTTCCAAGAAATTAATTTCTTAGTTTTCTTTGTTAATTACCAGTTCCTTGACTCTACATTTTAAATAGTTACTTTAAAGCCATAAAGAAACAAATGCATATCAAATACAAATGATGTTTAGTAAAAGCAAAGTAAAACCTTAAATTATTTATTAAATAGGCATTTAAATTAAAATTTTAGATATGTCATCATCTCATTATTGTCCAACATTAACTTATGGAGTTCCAAATTAATGGATTAAAATGTGGTAGTTGTCTTGTTAATTGTACCAATTGTACTACTAATTAAAAAGTAAGAGCCGGGTGTGGTGGCGCAGGCCTTTAATCCCAGCACTCGGGAGGCAGAGGCAGGTAGATCGCTGTGAGTTCGAGGCCAGCCAGCCTGGTCTACAAAGTGAGTCCAGGACAGCCAAGGCTACACAGAGAAATCCTGTATAATAATAAAAAAAAAAAAGTAAGCGCTCAAACAATTACTTCAAATACTGCATAAAAATATTTCTGTATTTTTTGTTTTTTATCTCGCCCAGATGATACCTTGTGATCATACTTTCTTTTGAAACTTGCTCATCTTTTTCTCCCACTTTTTTTTTATTACTACAGAGTCTAGCTATTACATTAGGTTGTTGTGCCCTTGGCTATTCAAATAGAATCTTTTTGTTCTTGGGAATACAGTACAAAAGACAAAACACCCATCTGTTTCCCCTTATTTCTTGCTAGATGCACTGCATTTGGCATTCCAGATGGCTGTACAACATCCATTATCCCCTCAGCTGTTGAGGACTTTACCATGTAGATTATCCCACAGGGAAATACTGCAGTTTCTCTACTTTACTTTTTTTTTGTATTTTTTAACTTCCCTTTCTTTTCAACTAAGTTTGTCAACTAGCATTCTGTACCATGCACCATATGAAGAGGCACTAAATGTCTTTCTTTGTCCCCTTTATTAGCAGTTTCAATCTAGGCAGAAAATTTCTGTCTCTGGCTTTATAATCCAATTTCTTATTTAAACTCATTTAATTATGGAATACAGTGGCCTGGAGATCAATGGAGTTGTATCCAAATTAAAATGCCAGAATATTTCTACTCTCTTGATCTCTAATACTTACAAGTCATTAATTTATGCAAATATCCAATTTCTCATTCTTATAGTTCAGTACTTGGTGTGTGTGTGTGTGTGTGTGTGTGTGTGTGTGTGTGTGTGAAGACAGACAGAGAGAAAACAAGAGAGAATGAGAGACAATCCTTTCAATGAAGGAATTGTATGTATTCTACATTTTATATGTTGACTTAAATACAGCACAAATTTTTGAGAGCCACAGAAGATCTATACTCCAAGACTGCATGAAACAATTTTAAGAGAATGACACCCCATTCCCAAAAGTGGGGTACATGATTTTTGGTCACTCAATGAGTGATGGACATTTGTCATCATTTATGGGGGCTTGATCATAAGTAGTTAAAGGTATTGGTCAGGGAAGAAGCCTGTAAACATGGTTACATGCAAGGATTTCATTCTCTTTCTTTTTCCTTCCCTTCTCATTCTTTTCCCTTATCTAGGGTTAGATGAAAATTATGGGGATGGGATGAAAAAGAAAAAGAGAGGATATAGGAATTGTAGAATAGGATTGATTACTGAAACCACTTTTAAACAAAAGAACAGCACCATGCCAAATATTCTACACTGGTGTGGATTTTTGTATGCTGACAAATATAGGTTACAACATACTGTTCATATGTTTCAACTGTCGTTTAAATTATTGTACCTATGCAACTCATTGAAAAATGCAATGTTGACTTCCAGTCCTTCTGAACACTACTATTACAAACTGTTTGGGATAACTAAAAAAAATCCAAGTTAGTAGTCATTCAATTAAACTTGTGATCTTGTTAGGTACTAGTTTAATTAATTACATAAATAAGCTTTATTTATTCTCCTATAGATGTTTTCAAAGTTAATCAGATAGTACAGAGCTAGAAACAAGCAACATTTGCCCTCTCCGACATACTATAGATAGGTGGTCTTCAAAAACCTCAGACATCGATAGAATATGAAATTTAAAATTTTTTATGAATAATAAATTTTTTTTGACAGAAAAACATGTCTGCTCCAGGCAGGAGTTCCCTTCTTGTTCAAAGAAGATGATGGACATTGAGAACCACCATATGGAGTTTGCCTCACTGATCAAGAAACTGCACTTGCCTCAAGTGTTGACAGAAGTTTGCCAGAACTGCGCCTTTCTGCCAAAGGTCCAAGCACTGTAGAATGTTCTCTGGATGGAAAAGGATGAAGCATGGTGCCCTGAGATTGTTTCTCTCAGAAATTTTGGGCTCCAGATAGGGAGGGTAGACTTCAGAATGAGATCATTATCTCAAGATATCCAGTTTTGCCTTTTTTTGTAGAGTCATGGGTGCAGGTACAGGAGAAACAAAAATGCTGCAGCAAAGTGTTAAGTCTGTTTTAGTTAAACAGCTGCTGCTGCTTTAGCAGCAAATGGTGTGGGTGAATGTGGTTCACCCACACCTGATCAAGTTATAGCTAGAATGCATTTCCAGAGCCGAGACAAATGGTGGCAGAGGCTCTGGTATTTGAGACCGACTCAGGAAGTGGCAGACGGCAACCACTATTGTCCTGCTGCGACAGCCTGGACAGTAATCAAGTCTTGGAGTACAGTGATGAATTCTTCAGGCAGATTGAGGCCTTTATTTCCCTAGTGCTACAGTTCAAGATAAACAGCCAGTTTCAGATGATCTTCAGAGAAGTAGGTGGTGCGCTCATGTGTATGTGTTATTTCATATGAAACAGGTATTTACAAACATTTTGGCAGTGCGAAGGGTTTTGAAGATGAATGCATGTTTTGGGCTGTGACTAGGAATCTAACAATGCTCTATTTACATGGAGAGAGATAACAGGTGACACAGGCTCACACGACTCACCACCTGTAACCTCTTTGAGGCTGTGTCACTTGGTCCTGAGGCAGGCATGGGAACAAGGAAAGAGCTTTGTCCCATGTCTTATGTTCTCAGGATGAGATTTTTAAATCTTGAATTTGAGATTTCTGGGGTTTGAACATGCTCCATCTCAGCTAGTTGGTGTGAGATCCCCTGGAGGCACAGTTCATGAGACACACAGCTCTCCAAACTGTGGACAAGCAGGGCACAAAGGAACTTCACAAGGACAAGGAAAGCAACTCCTTTATAATTCCAGCTCTACCAAAAAGTAGGTCAGATACTCTGGGCCAGTAGGCTGAAGAGATGGATGCTCCAATGTTGCAGAGGACTCTTGAGTGACGGTGTAGGCAGCTAGCAGTCTCTGTTATTTCTATAGTTTTAGAAGTTGCTTGCCTTGCAACTCCCTTTTACTCCAGTATATTTATCTTTCTCAGGTTTATAATGAGGTCGAAGACTAGATAGCTTTAGTCTCACAATTAAGCTTAAGTTGTTTAGTACTTAAGAAAAAAAAATTTACCTCTAAAAAGTTGTTTTTAGATAGATTAAAAACAAGTTAGGGAAGATAGCAGAGTAATTTCTCCAAGACTGCCAAATAAAAATGGACTGGACATTTTTAGTGTAATTATTATCTAACAGGTTTCATAATTGTTTATAGTGTATATAGCTTATTAATGTAAAAGAAAGAGCTTTTTATAACACTGAAAGGGGTAATGTTGAGTGGTGTTTTCCTATACTGTGTAATGATTGTTTTTGTTTTTTCAAATGTTGATTTCTGTACCAGCAGAGAGATGAGTTCACCAGACTGTGGTATTTTTCAGCATCACCTGTCTCAATGTTTTGTAAACACACAATTCTCTCACCTTCTGACTGCTTTAATAAGGAGATGAACAGCCTATGGCAAAGGTATATGAGAATAAGTATGACTTCTTGAGAGTTAGGAATTCTAGGGGGTGGGGGAAGGGTCAAAAAGATTCACCTACAAGTCCTGAGGGGAAGTCGGACTTATGATACTGAGGCAAGGTAAAGAATCATCTGCAGAATACAGATTAAACATAGGTTATAAAGGCTAGTTGGCAATAACAGGACACTAAGACCTAAAACTATTGCAAACAAGTGTAAGTCTTTGTGTCATTTTTCAGGGCTGGGGTAGGCATAGAAAGTCTGTATGATTTTAGGTACCAGACAAAACTCACTATATCATTGAAACATGAGAAAGTGGTTCACATCTATGGAAAAAACAGGTGATAGTGAAGTTAAAAACTACTACGTCATTAGAGAAAAGAAGGGCTATTGTGCCTTGGACTGCTTTTATAAATAACAGTGAAAAATATAGCTATTAAGACATACTCAAAAATATAAAGGAACTGAACACAGACATATGCTTATGTTCACATTTATATTGAGGGTTTGTAGGTTTGTCTCTTAGAATAACAGCCATTTACCTCTTCAAGTTTTATTTTTATTTTAATAATTAATATAAATATATCATTTATGTATGCCTTATAAATAAAATTAATTAAGTTTAACCAATCACAGTTATATGGACCTTATATCGTGAAATGTGTTATTATCCATCCAAGGACAGGTAATATTTCACTGTTTATTTAATACAAACTTCCTGGATTGCCTGTACATCTTCTAAGAAGATCTTTTTCAACTGTTGGGAAATACAAAGAGATATACCTTAAAAGTAGATTAGGAGGATGTTAATTGCTTACTGTTTTGCTTCACATTATTATTTGTGTTAGCAATTAAACTTAGAGTTATAACCAATATGATATTGTATTTTTAAAATTAACATATTTCAAATACATATTTGGGAAGGTTTTTTATGGAATTCAGAAGATAATTTGTCTTAATTAAATGCATTCATAGAATTAGTGACAAAAATATAACATGTCATTTTAAACATAAAATAACCAGAATAATAATGACAATTACAGATTTTAAAAAGTAATCCTTGGTTTGATAACTAATTTATTTTATTTTAATAATTTATCCAGATTACAACTCAGTTGTTATCCCCTCATTTGTATCTCCCCATTCCCCACTTGCTCCCTCTTTTACTCTATTCCCCTACCGTAGGTCTGTGACAGAAGGGGACCACCTCCTTAACAATACGACCACAGCCTAGTAGTTCTCATCCTGGTAGCCTGCTTATCCTCCCTCTGAGTGCCACCAAGCCTCCCCACCAAGGGGAAGTGGTCAAATAGGGGGCACAGAGTTCATATCTGAGTCAGTCCTGCTCACCACACAACTGTAGAGAATGTGCTGCCTATTACGTATATCTGAATAGGGGGGTCTAGATTAAGATTATTGCATGCATTGTCCTTGGTTGGTACAGTAGTTTGAGCAGAAGCCCCTTGGTCCAGGTCCACTAGCCTTGAAGGTCTTCCTGTAGGTTTCTAAGACATTCTGGATCCTTCTATTTCCCCATAACTTCTCCCATAACTATCTCAGCTAGAGTCACAATCGGAAGTCCCAGCATCTATCCCAAACTAAGTAATGACTTTCAGGGGACATCCCTGTTGGGCTAGTGTCCAATTATAAGTGAGTATATACCATGTGTATCTTTTTGGGTCTGGGATAACTCACTTATGATGATCATTTCTACTGCCATCCATTTGCCTGCTATTTGCAAGATTTTCTTGATCTTAATGGCCGAGCAGTATTCCGTAGTGTAAATGTACCACCATTTCTTTTCCATTTTTTGACTGAGGGGCATCTATGTTGTTGCCAGATTCTAGCTATGAACATGGTTGAGCAAAAGTCCTTGTTGTGTAATGGAGCATCTTTTGCGTGTGTTCCAAGGAGTGGAATAGCTGCGTCTTGAGGCAGCCCTATGCCCAGTTTTCTGAGAAAGAGCCAGTTTGGTTTCCAAAGTGATTGTACATGGTTGAACTCCCACCATCAATGAAGGAGCATTTCCCTATCTCCACATCCTTGCCAACATGTGCTGTCTTTTGAGTTTTTGATATTAGCCATTCTAATGGGTGTAAGATGGTGAGCATTTCTTTTCTTTTTTTTTTTCATTTTATTTTTTTCCTTTTTTTATTAATTTATTCTTGTTACATCTCAGTGGTTATGCCATCCCTTGTATCCTCCCATTCTTCCCTCCCTCCCATTTTCCCCTTATTCCCCTCCCCTATGACTGTTCCTGAGGGGGATTACCTCCCCCTGTATATGCTCATAGGGTATCAAGTCTCTTCTTGGTAACCTGCTGTCCTTCCTCTGAGTGCCACCAGGTCTCCCCCTCCAGGGGACATGGTCAAAGGTGAGGCACCAGAGTATGTGAGAAAGCCATATCCCACTCTCCACTCTACTGGGGAGAATGTTCTGACCATTTCTTTTAGTGCTTCTCAGCCATTCGATATTCCTCTGTTGAGAGTTCTCTGTTTACTTCTGAGCCTCATTTCTTAATTGGGTTATTTGATTTGGTGGTGTTTAATTTCTTGAGTTCTCTATATATTTTGGATATTAGCCCTTTGTCAGATGTAGGGTTGGTGAAGATCTTTTCCCAGTTTGTAGGGTGTTGCTTTGTTCTGTTGACAGTTTATGCCTTACAGAAGCTTCTCAGCCTCATGAGGTCCCATTGTTGACCGTAGAGCCTGGTCTGCTGGTGTTCTGTTCAGAAAGTTTTCTCCTATGCTAATGAGTTTAAGGCTATTTTCCACATTTTCTTCTAACTGATTTAATGTCTCTGGTTTTACATTGAGCTCTTTAATCCACTTGGATTTGAGTTTTGTGCATGACAATAAATATGGATCTATTCGTATTTTTCCACATGTAAATATCCAGTTACACCCACACCACTTGTTGAAGATGCTATCCTTTTTCCATTGAATAGATTTTTTTTCTTCATCAAACACCAAAAGTCCATTGGTGTGTGGATTTATTTCTGGGTCTCAATTTGATTCCATTGATCAACCAGCCTATTGCTATGCCAGTACCATGCTGTTTTAGTTACTGTTGCTATATAGTACAGCTTGAGATCAGAAATGGAGATTCCTCTGGAGGATCTTTTATTGTACAAGGTTGTTTTAGCTATTTTGGTTCTTTGTTTTTCCATATGAAGTTGATATTTGACCTTTCAAGGTCTTTTTAAAAAATGTGTATATAATTTGATAGGGATTGCATTGAATATGTAGATTGCTTTTGATAAGATAGCCATTTTTATTATGTTGATCCTCTTGATCACTAATTTTTATCCCAAAGTAGATATATCATACTGAAAATCATCTCCAAAACTTCTGGATCTTCTGTGAAATCTGTTAGCATTAATTAAATACATTAGCTAAACATTACATGACAAATAATAATGAAGATATAAGAATGTAGCAGTAATGATTTTGTACAAACAATTTTGTGACAAGTAACTGAGAAAGGTGGTTTAGAAGGAGGAAATTTTCTTTTTAGCTTAAGGTTTTAGGTTTAAAATGCGTAGTTGATTAATCTTTGTTTCTGGGTCTGTGGTAAGTGAGAAAAATAGAAAGGTGGAAGCTTAAGTTGGATCAAGGCTCATGTCAGCAAGAAAGGAAGAGAAGGACAAGACAAAACAGAATCTAAACAGTGTGTTCCTGAGAAACTAGACATGGCTCAGAGGTTAAGAGCACTGATTGCTCTTTCTGAGGTCCTCAGTTCAATTCCCAGCAAGCACATGGTGGCTCACAACCATCTCTGTGATCTGATGCCCTCTTTTGGCCTGTGGGTGTACATGCAGGCAGAGCACTGTATACATAATAATAAGTAAATCTTTAAAAAATGTTCATACAAATGCTCCTTATTTCAGGTACTCCTGGTGTGTACTCATGTCTGGCATGTTCTTTAATCAACATTGAAATAAATTTTAATAGGAGAAATATTTTGCTAAGAAGAGACAAAATACACATTTTTTTAACAATACAACACAACACAAACAAGAGTAGACAACACAAACAAGTAAACAAATTTGATACAAGAAGAGTGAAGAGCCGATTCAATGTTTTTCACCAATGATGGAAATAATTAGATTAGAGTATTATATTCTTGAAAAGAATTGAAATGGCACATTCCAATATCCCTACTTGTAAATTGAAGCAATGGTATTATGTATTAAAACAATGTTCTCGTAAAATACTTTTAAAATATGGATTTGAAAATATAAATGACTTACAGTTAAAGAGCTGCACTAATTGTGATACTAATATTTATATGTATATATGTGCGTATGTGGAAATAATTGTACAATTTTCAAATATTTTGACACCCAATACAATTATATTAAAACTTTTTTAGATATCACATGCCTTTGCTTAGGAGGAGTTCTTACAAAATCTGGGATTGGAATATCTGAAAACTTAATAAAGTTATCATTTGTAATCACATATGAAGTATAACACAGAAGTCAAAATTGAGTAAATTGTTTTCTTTTACTTAATCCTTACTGCTTTGTTATAATTTATGTGAGAAAACGGGACAACCTAATATATATCTTAGTATGCACTTTTCTCATTGTCAACATTCCTATACTCTTATGCTTTTTAAATAAAAGATATTTCTTCAAGTGTCAGTCTTTGATATCGCTGAGTATAAGTAAAATAGTTTTTTTCTAAATTCTCCATGTATGTTTGAAACTATCCACTATGTATTTTGTAAAATAAATCTCAACACATTTTATAATCTAAAATATAGTGACTTGTTAAGGCAACATAATCCTGTGAATTTCCCAAAGCCTATCCATGCATACATGGGGACTTCTCAGGGAAGAAAAAACACCTGATTTTAGATAACAATACCAAGCAATATGGAAAACTTTAAAGTTTATGGACATCCATATAAATATACTAATTTTAAAATATGTTCTTACTAATATTTATATACATGTGGGTTTTTTAACAGATTTTGCAAATGTAAACATTTTTTCAAATGCTTCGCAAAAGATGATAAAATGTTATTTATCATAATAATTCATGTAATGATTAGAATAACTATTTCCAAAAAGTTATAATCAATGATATTTTAATTCATTTACATGAACAATATCCACTTAATTTTGATGATATATCCTTGAAACCTACAATTTTCTTGCTCAATATCTTGGTGCTGCGGTTGATTCCAGTTGATACATATTTTTAAACAGAGTGAATGGTGTGTTTATATATTTCTGTGCTTAGAGACAGGGAGAATTCTTGTTTCATCCCATGTTTTTCCAGCCTCTGAGATGATAGATGCCATGCAATCCAGAACAATACTTTCTTTTGTGTAAGTTGGCAGTTTCAAGGATTTATGAAGGATACTCTCCAGCTAGTGAGATGAGAATGAGGCCCAATATGCTTTAAAACCTAGTATAAATCAATGTTAGTGAAAGGAAAACCTGAAAAAAATTCTATAATCTTATAAAAATACCCAAACATTTGTGATTTTTATTTTCTGCACCTCACCATGTGGTGGAAAGCAAAAAGGAGAGAAAATAAAATTGCAATTCATAATCTTGACTGGCTTCTGAGAAGTCATCATCAGTGACATCTGAAAAAATTGAACACATTGCAATAAATCAATTCTTCTTTACTAGACCTTTCTTTGATTGTTTTTACTTTGAACATGATTGTAGGATAAGAAAGGCCGACAAGGAGAAACAATATGAGCTTTGGTCTTGCATTTAAGTTTCACATCCATTACATAATGACTTAGGATATTTAGATCAAATTTCTTAAGTAGTAATAATCAGACTCTAATTATCATTTAGTTGCCGATGTATGTCTCAGTCTCTTATCAATGTTATTATAACAATCAAATTTTCATTCAGAAGATATATCATAGTAAGAAACCATAAATGTTTGTTTTGGTCAAATAATAATAAGATCCTCCATTTTTACAAAATAGAAAACTACCATGAGAATGACGAAGAACTTTTACATTTTCTCTCCCTTAGTTTTCATGATTTTAGATTCCTGACCACTTACTATGAAATATATGGCACAATGAAGAAACTAAAATAAAATATCTCGACTTTCAGAAAAATTGAACTGCTCATACTTTCCAGGATCTCAAGAAAATTCTACTTTCGAGTTAAAGGTTAATTTGTTGAGTGTTCTATTAAATACCTTTATGCTATGTCAAATAAGGTTGTTTCAACTTTTTATTACAGTGTACCTTGATAAAATTATTTCATGTGAGTAAAGGTAGTTTCAAATATTGTTTAGTTATTACAATTGTCTAAATATACTATATGACCACTTAAAATTGGGTAGTTCCCAGCTGCTTGTAATTTCAGCTTCAAGCATATATGGCATCTACAGCCTGCATTCATACGTGCATTCATGCATGTAGATATACATACACTTAAATAAAAATAAGATAAAAAATTTAAAAGTAAAAATATTATGTCATACCCATAAATTGGGGAGTCATCTGAGAGAAAAGATTCCTTATATCTATCAATGTTTATAAATGAAATAATTCACTATGCCATCTATCAATGAACAGATGAAGCAGAAAAGATTCTTATTAAATAGATAGTGAACTTAAATAAAGCAAACATATGATCTGATAGTTTTAGGAAATAAATATGACGATATTGAATGGGTTACGAACAAGCATATGTGTGTGTTATATGTACTTTATAAGTAAATAGGTAAAGAGGAAATATTATTGTTCCTTACAGCTATGTCAAACATTCTTCACACTACTTTCCCCTCCTCTCTTCATCTCATTTTGCATTGTCCTCCCTTCCCAAACCTAATTAAATTCTCCTCTTTTTTTTTATTTGTTTCTTCATATCAACAGTTTGTTTACTCCCCTTATACCCTCTTCACAACAAGCAATAATATCACACCTTATTTCTATCAGACATCTCTGGTCTTCTTGCCTCTATAATTAAAAGCTCACATGATTGTACAAGATTCTAATAACTCATTGTTATCTCAATATTAAAGTGATGAGTGGGAAACTTTAATTTTGGATACAACATTAATTTACTTTCATGATATGGGAAAATGTTCTCCAGATTTCAAGCACTAAGACCTATATATCTTTAGGAAATTATTACTCAAGTGAGACAAATGCCATTAAGATAGTTTGTAGTGAATTAGAAAAAAAATTGTTACTGCAATGAAGAAACTGATAGACTTTATTTCTAAAGGCAAAAAGCATGTAACCAGATTTTGGGAGGATTCAATCTAAGATAAAGCCACTCCATTGTTTTAATCTTTAGTGAGTTACATCATATGGTAGGAACATGTAGAAGATAAAGGTCACATGTTGAAAATTAGCAGAGGAATATGACAAGCATAGTCCACAGTGTCCTTGGTAATATCATGTTCAAAATACTCTGAATGTCTTCTACTATGCTCCACTTCTTAAAATAAGTTAGAAATATCCACAATTTCTCCTGATTATCAACTCTACACACAACAACTGTATTAAAAGATTATAGCAAAACATGGTACATCTGTATAAAAAGTATTTGTGTATAAAATTATAAATGTATATTAATAGATTATTTATATTTCCTCTAGAAATAACATAAAAGTAAATTAAAACATCAAAATTATAATTATAAGATTTTAACTGGGTAAGGTTATATTACATATTTTATTTTATCTATCTTCCCTTCCCTTACCATTTTGTATTCTTCTGTTTTACCCCATTGAGACCAATTGTGATGTCCAATTATTCTGGTGTATGAGGCCTTTCACCAGGAATGGTTGGTTTACTCATCAGTCTATACTACTAATGAATACTTTCCTTTCCTCTCACAGCCGCTAAGAATTGCCAATATCTCCTAGGCTAGAGTTGGGACTTCACTCATAATACCCTCTGCATGATTAAGATCCTGTTTAGTATTATGTGGTGAAGAATATCACAATCACAGTAAATTCACACTAGCAGGTTCACTGCCATGTCCAAAAGAAACTCTTTTGTTGTAGTCATCTGCCTCCCATGCCTCTTACCCTCATATTACACCTTCTTCAGCAATGATGCCTAAGCGTTTAGAGGAGTGGGTATATATGTTCCATTTTTTAATACTATGACTATTTAGAGAAATAATAGTAGTACACTTAGGGTCTATACTCTGCCTAGTTATAAGTAGTTGGTTCTGAAATGGTTTCAGGTATGGGTTTTATCTCTTAAAGTAGAACTTATATCAAATCATAAAGTGGTTGATAAGTCCCCGATGTTTGTTTCATCACTGAACCAGTGGGTATGTCTTTCTAAGGGATTTATTACTATAATTCTCAATGTTCAGCATAGTTAAGTCTGATGATTAATTTCTTCCAATAGCATGCATAATCCTTTCTATCTCCATGAGATTTAACCAGTAAGGATGAAGCCTTTAGGTCAGTAACAAATTTTATCTGTATTTTTACAGATAAATAATATTTACAAAGTATTGTTTTGATAATGAGATAATGATGTAGTATCAGACCAAGAAATAGAAGTCTACTACAGTCAGAAAGGCTTGAATATACGAAGAACACATCTACAGAGACATCTCTGCCTAATGTTTTTCTTTCTTTGATCCAGTATTTTCTTCTTGTCATTTCTTTGTTTTTGGAAAGATAATGAATATTCTGTTCTGTTATGTTAGAAGCATATAATTTGATTTTACAGGGTGTTATAGTTGTGAGGCTGATGAGTTTAGGAAGAGAATTATCTTTAGTCTGTTATAAGTGACTGATCATACGTAAACTGTGTTCCGAGAAGTCATCCCATAGGAACAATGTTTTATCTTATTGAGGGTGTCTTTCTCATATAATATATACTGATTATGGTTTCTCCTCTCTCTACTCCTCCCAGTTCTTCCCCATCATTCTGAGGGATGACTTTTCCGTGGCATGAAATGACGAAATTGTACTTACACATTACTGTCCGGAGAATGATTAAAAGTGTGAATTAATCTGTTCACACACATTAAAAGTGTGATTAAATCTGTTAAAGAAGGAACATAAATTAGCATTAGAAAATCTCCTTTGCATTGTAGTTGTGTCTTCTAGATTGGAAACACAGCTACAATTATATAACTTCATTGAAGAAAAAAAAACAGCCTTATCATACAACTTCAAAATACTGACTTGTTCAATGGGCTAGGGTAGAATATAACCATGGTGTTGGTCTGCTTTTAGTGTCTTATTTGGTGGAGGACAGTGTTGCTCACATCTCTTCGGGACAAGTCTCAGGACGCCCGTTCTCAAACTGCAGTGTTCGTATATTCACACGAGGTTGACAAAGATCCTTGGAATCCTTATTTGAAATATTGAGGAATCGAGTAAATGTACCTATGATAGATTTTACTTTCAAAGTTTATATTAACTTTATTTGACGAAGACAAATAATTTAAAGAAAAATGCTTTACCGGTGCTATTCTATATTATTTTATCCTAACTTCAAAATGTTAGTTTCAGAAGTGATTATGGGAATATGACATTAGTAGCCAATTCAAATGTTATGTTACTATTACTTTATTTTTTCCTTATTATACTACACGTTTTCTTAATGTATGTTAACAGTACTCAGCTATTTGAAAAAGATGTTTCCACACATGCACACAGCTTGCGTTGTATAGATCCAGAAGTTCTTCCTGCCCCCTGTCCCCATTCCCTTGGGCACTTTTCCAAGTTCCATGACTGTGATTCTCCTTTGCTCCAGGCTTTTTGTTTTGCTCTGTTTTGCTTGTTTCCACCCAGGTGAGAGGCATGCAGTGCTTTTCTGTTTATGCATGCTCTATTTTACTTGAATTCAGAGGTTTTCGCCCCTTTCATTCAATATAAATATTTTCACAAAGGCAGTAATACGTGTATAGATCATTTTCACAGTGTTGCTTATTTATTTCCTGTACTATTGCAAATGATTTATTTTATTTTTTTTTTTATTCCCACAGCATCAAGTAATAAACACAATTTTGGGCCTAGAGAAGTGATTACTAATAATATCTGCAATTAACAAAAAGATATGCAATTTTCCAAACGCTCAGCAGAGTGGCTGATTCAGTTCATACACTGAATGCTATTTCTGTAACGCTAATTTAATCGATATCTTTACTTGTAAGATTTGCTTTGCATCTTGAGAATTTCCTTTGTGACTTTTTAAGTTGTGTTTTGACAATCTATATGTATATTTGCACAGAATTCAAAAGGTCAGGGGAAACAGGGATGTGACTATTCTTTCACACCATGTTTCTACTTGCTAAGAAATAGCTTCAAATATGGTAACTTGGTAAATGATGGGAAACTTAAGAGAATTTTTATGTGCAGTTTTCTGTAAACACACTATTGATCCTGAACCACATGAGGCCATTTAAGAAAACATTTAAATAACTAGGATCTTGAGCATGGGAACTCACGTCCTTGTTGATAAGAATAAATACATGTAATTTTGTCCATGTGTCTTATATTAAAATAATTGCACACATTATTTTTATTATGCTTATTTTAATTCAAATCATGTTGAAAATTAAATCTGTAGGTAGATTTTTATTAAAGTTATGTTACCTGTATCTGGAAAATGTTTTCAGATGATTGAAAATATATCTCAAAAAATCCTTCAACATTTAGAGTATAAACATGGTTGAGCATATGTCCCTGTTGTGTGTTCGAGCATTTTCTGGGTATATTCCAAGGAGTGGGATAGCTGGGTCTTGAGGAAGCCCTATTCCCATTTTTCTGAGAAAACGCCAGATAGCTTTCCAAAGTGGTTGTACTAGTTTGCATTCCCACCAGCAGTGAAGGAGTGTTCCTCTCTCTCCACATCCTCGCCAACATGTGGTGTCATTTGAGTTTTTGATCTTAGCCATTCTGATGGGTGTAAGATGGAATCTCAGTGTCGTTTTGATTTGCATTTCTCTGATGCCTAGCTGCTTTATACACAATAGCCAGAACATGGAAACAGCCTAAGTGTCCCTCAGTAGAAGAATGGACTAAGAAACTATGGTACATTTACACTATGGAGTATTACTCAGCTATTAAAAACGAGGAATTCCCGAAATTCGTGGACAAATGGATTGACCTAGAAATTATCATAATGAGTGAGTTCACCCAGAAGCAAAAAGAGACAAACGGTATATACTCACTTATATCAAAACACTAGTCCAAGGGATATGTACCATGAAAAACCTTACTTACCAAGAAAGTGGGTCAGAGGAGAGGACATCCTATTGAGACTTTAGGCGAGAGTAGCATGGAAGAATGGGGAAATAACAGGACCCACAGGGTCCTGGAAACCTACAAGAAGAACTTTAAGACAGGCAGATCTGGGTCCTGGGGTCCTCCTCAAACTAAGGCACCAGCCAAGGAGAAATAGGCAGTAAACTTCGAACCCCTACCAAGACCTAGCCGACGAACACGATATTCTCCACTGTTGAGTGGAGAGTGAGATCTGATTCTCACGTGAACTCTGGTGCCCCTTTTCTGACCATGTCCCCTGGATGGGGAGGCCTGGTGGCACTCAGAAGAAGGATAGCAAGTTACCAAGAAGAGACTCAATAATCTTAGAGCATACATAGGGGGAAGAAGTCTCCCTCAATCACAGACATAGGGGAGGGGAGAAGGGGGGAAGTGGGAGGGAGGGAGGAATGGGAGGAAACAGGGGAAGGGCTAACAATCAAGATGTAATATGAATAAATTAATTAAAAAAAAATAAAATAAAAAAATAAAGCATGCAACCCAAAAAAAAAAAAAAAAAAAAAAAAAAAAACAACATTTAGAGTATAGAATAAATATTTTAAAAAATAAATGTGGTAAAACATAATTATTGTATCTATGAACATAATATATTTATGGAAATACATATTTAATCATTCTATCTTAACAGACATGAAATGAATCAGAAGACCATGTTATTATTATTATTATTATTATTATTATTATTATTATTATTATTGCTTATATTACCTTACTCAACATGAAATAGAGTACCTTCCCATCTTATAAATTTTGAGATGTTTTTTTAATGACCACTTTTTTAGAAAAATCAATATATTAGCTTTTAATTTGCTCAATTTTTGTTAGTCTTGAAGGGAGAATGTGTCTAAGTGTGGATAAAACATGTTTTGTACTTATAATTGGAGAGACACAAAAAAAGTGTGAAATTAGTGTTTGTAGCCTATCTTATAAAATGATTGATTTGGAAGCAGAAGTCTCTTCTTTTAAGACATTTTAACAAATACTTATTTAGCCTATATAAAAAACATTTTAGACATTAAAACTATTTTTTCTAGAAGATGTCATACTATAGCAAAATATGCATGTGAATTATTTAAAGTTGAGAAATTTAATATTCTTTTTTTAGTTTCATTGTGAATAATAGGAGGAAATTGTCCCCCATAAAAAAGAGGAGGGGAAATAAACATATTTCAATGAAAATAGTTGAACTAAAACAGCTTAAATTTTACTATATAAAACTTAGCATAGAATGTTAGCAGTTTGATTATGCTGTAGTTTTATTATCTCCAGTGACTAACAAAGTTTTGAACTAGCTAATATGTTATTGGAAGCACTATAATTTGGTTAATTCAAATTTCTAAAGTTTTGTTGCAGTTTGAATTTGTATGTTCTCAGCTAATGCAAAGGAGAGATGCTGAACAGCTCAATCCATATCACTTTGCTTGTCCAGATGTGATTTCTTTTGTTCTCTTCTGAAAAAAAGACCTCTTCTCCAATGAAAAGATATTTCAGTTGTTTGTCTTCACAATTTTGATTCCTAGGGAAGCAAATATTCTTTTATATTTCCATAAATTTATATAATATCTGGTATTTATAAGAAAATTTTAGTAACTGAAATAAACCACAGCATGACATTTATAAATATAATGATCTGTAGATAGTAGATTCTATGAAATAGAATCTAAGCAAATGCCAAAGAGATTTTCCAATTGCAGTTTCAGGAGCATATTAATGCATTTAGCCTTTAGGTTTGAACATCTGACTTCAAACCTACTATCTATCAGCTTCTATTAGTACATATTAGAATTTTAAAAATATGTCATGCATGAGTTGTATAAAATAATAGCCTAGGATGCAGAGGAATTTTAATCCATAAACATGGCTGTTCTGGCAAGGGATCACATCCAAACAACCATTTCATTGCAAATTATGTCTCTCTAATTCTTTTTATTTTTAAGTTTTAATTTATTATTTGAGATTATAATACAATAACAATATTATGAGTTGATTTTATTTCCCCTCTTTCAAACACTCCCATGTGTTGTCTTCAGTAATGGAAACCTGCTCTTTTTGTAAAGAGTAAACTATATTCTCGGCAATGGCCTGGATTGTTTGGGTAGTTCCCATGAGACCCCTTTAGCCAAAAATCAATTAATTGGGATTCTTTTCAGGGACAGGAAGCTTTATTTCATGATGAGGTATGTTCATTTGGAGCTTTTATCCCGCATTCATCAGGCAGTTTCATTTATACTGTCTTCACATATGTGTATATTTTAGGAATTTTCTACTGTGTTAGGTTTGCATGCTACCCTTCAAATGGCTCTGTCCCTCCCCTTGTTCCCTTCCTTGTATCTTTCTTCCCTCTCACAGCTTGATCCTCTGTTTAGATTGGCTGGTAGGATTGGCATTTTTTATTATATTCATCCTATTGATGAATGGGAATGGGAGATCTTTCCATCTTTTAATTTCTTCTTCGTTTTTTTATTCAGTGTTTGTACATGGGAAAAAAAGGCAATGCACACATAAATAAGCACTGGAGAAGCTAGCAAAGTTAAACCTATGGCTTACCTCTTCGGTGGGATGAGGTGCAGAGCTGCCCTCCCTGGGATGTCAGGAATGATGTGATTTTACAACCTGGTGATCATTTGCTCTCTCCTATCTTTGTATCTCCTGTCTCCTTATCTCCAGAATTCACTTGTATTAGATCCGTTTCCCTTATAACCTTGAACATTACTTCTACCCATAAAAACCTATCCTAATGACTGCTGTCACATGTACTTCACAACAGCCTAACTGGCTTCTGTGTTATTTAGGGACACGGCAATGTTGACAACCACAAATGTTATGTTTACCTCAACCAAGCACCATAGAACCTCAATCTTGGGCGTTATCTCTGAGTCAACGGTGCCTATTCTTGTGAGAAAAGCCATATGTATTTTGTAAAGGATTTTAATGTAAACATGTTTTAGATTGTTGTGCAATCGGAGCTGAGATAATTAATATCTTAATACTTTTACTCCTAAATTGTGCTGTGCCTAATATGGCTAAAGTAAAAAAGTTCAGGGACAAAATCTGGACATCTAGATGTCTTGATCCAAACGAGTTACAATAAAATCGGGCTCAGTCAGTTACACTCTTGCCTCTTCTTGGATCTTTTTTCCTGCTGCTGTGAGTCCTACAAGCAACCGCCATAAATGCCTTACAGTTTTTATGATGCAACTCTTTCACTTGTTTGGTTAAAGTTACTCCAATACAGCTCATGTGTTTGAGGCAACTTTTACAATTGTTGTTTTTCTAATTTCTTTCCCAGTTCATTTGTCATTTTTACCCAAGAAGGCTGCTGGTTCTTTTTTAAATTATTATTTTTAATTTGCTTACATTATACTACAATTGTAGCCCCCCTCACACATCACCTCTCATTCCTCAGAAAGGGGAGCCCTCTTCTCTTACCATCTACCCTCAGCATATCAAGTGTTATCTGGACTGCCTGTGTCCTTTTCCTCTGAGGTGTGGCAAGGCCTCTGTGTCTGGTTGGTGGCGGGATGTTGGGGGTGTGTGCAAGTAGCTGGCACCGGAGTCCATGTCAGAAGTAGCTCGTCCTCATCATATTATGGGACCCTTAAGGGGGACTGTGCTGACTATCTACTGCATCTCAGCAGAGGGCCTATGTCCTCACCTTGTATAATCTTTTTTTTTTTTTTTTTTTTTTGATGCATCAATCTCTGCAGCAGTCCCTGCCCCCGCCAGCATTTGTTGTCCTCCGTTGGTCTTCTGGTAGTGATTCTGTCCCCTCCGGTTCTTCTATGGCCCAGCTCTTCCCTAAGACTCCATTTTCTCCACCTGGAAGTTTAGCCATGAGTCTCAGCATCCGCTTCAATTGCCTGATGGGCAGAATCTTTCAGAGGACCTCTGTGGTAGGCTGCATTCTGTTCATTCTCTTCAACCACTTCAGATGTTTATCCTCTTTGCCCTTCTGAATGAGAATTAAGAATCCTATTTGTTATTTGACTTCTTTTTGAATTGTATTGTATTGTGTTTATCTGGTATTATTTTGCTAATATCCTATTATAAGTGAGTGTGTGTGTGTGTGTGTGTGTGTGTGTGTGTGTGTGTGTGTGTGTGTCTTTTCTGGGTTGCATTACCTCACTAAAGATGATCTTTTCTGGTTCCATCCATTTGCATGAAAATTTCAAGATTTCCTTTTTTAAAATAGCTGAGTAGTATTCCGTTGTGTAAGTGTACCACAGGTACTTTGTCCATTCTTCAATTGAAGGACATCTAGGTTGTTTCCAGATTCTGGCTATTACGAATAAAGCTGTTATGAAGATAGTGGAGCAAATGTCCTTGTTGTATGGTAGAGCATCTTTCAGGTATATGCTCAGGAGTAATATAGCAAGGTCTTGAGGTAGAACTATACCCAATTTTCTGAGAAAGCTCCAGACTGATTTTCAAAGTTGTTGTAGAAGTTTGCACTTCCACCAGAAATAGAGGCGTGTTTCCTTTTCTCTATAACCTGGCCTTGAGTTTTTGATCTTAGCCATTCTTGTAGGTGTAAGATGGAATCTCAGAGTAGCTTTGAGTTGTCTTTCCTTGATAACTAAGGAAGTTGAGAATTTCTTTAGGTGTTTCTTGGCCATTAAATATTCCCCTGTTGAACATTCTCTATTTAGCTCTGTAACCCATTTCAATTTGGTTATTTTGTTAATTGGTGTTAATTTCTTGAGTTCTTTATATTCTTGATACGAGCCCTCCTTCGCATGTAGGGTTTGTGAAGATCTTTGACAACTCTGTAGGCTGCTGTTTTGTTCCGTTGACAGTGTCCTTTCCCTTGCATAAGTTCTTCAGTTTCATGAGGTCCCATTTATTAATTGTTCATCTTAGAGCCTGAGCTATTGGTATACTGTTCAGGAAGTGATCTCCTGTGCCAGTGAGTCCAAGGCTTTTCCCCACATGTCCTTCTAAAAGATTTGGTGTGTCTGGTTTTATGCTGAGGTCGTTAATTCACTTAAGCTTTTGTTTTGTGCAGGGGATAAATATGGATCTATTTGCATTTTGGTATATGTAGACATCAAGTTAGACCAGCCCCATTTGTTAAAGATGTTCTATTTTTTCCATTGTGTGGATATGGCTTCTTTGTCAAAAAAAAAAAAAAAAATCAAGTGTTCAAATGTGTGTGGTTTAATTTCTGGTTCTTTAGTTTGAATCTTTTTCTAATTCTCATCAGTGAGCCTTGAAAAATCTTGATTAACTGAGTTTTTCACATTGCAATCCTTTTCAAAACTTTTTTTTTTCATACTGGCTCTAAATTTGAGGTAGCCTCTCTTTCTACGCATTTCTCCTTTCTCCAATTTTACTATATATTTGTATATGTATATTGGTAATGACACATAGAAATTAATGTACATTTTGAAAAATAAATATTTCACTCTAGAATTATAAGACAAAATCAATAGGCTTGTTTTCTATTTATAACTTATTTGCTAATTTACATATATTGTGTGGTAATTTGTGTTATATGACAATGAAATGAAGTTGAATCTGTACAACTAATTATATTAAAAATCATTGAAAACATACATTTCACAACTTTTACTATTTTCTTAGATATACACAATCTAATTTAATAATTTGAGCTCTGAATCTCCAAAAGAATTCTGTCCAATTTGTTGATTGCTTCAAAACCACAACTATTCATTTAAAATATCAATTCAACTGTTGTCACAAATGCTATGAAAGACCTTAATACATTAACTATTATAACTGATTCATTTTATATGGTATATGATCAGTATATGATCTACTTCAAGTGCAAGTAAATCTATTAAAACCATACATTACATTAATTGCAAAGAATAATTTGGAAGCATATTTGTGTTAAATGCTTGTTATTTCTCAATTTCTCAACAAAGAGAAAATGCCTTTTTAATATAAGTATGCTGAAAACAACAGGGAAGAAACAATTCCAGATGGATGACTGCTGACAAGTGCACTAACAATCTGTCTGACTCAGACATTAATTTTACTCCCAAGGCTAAATATATTAGTCATTCTTGAGCCAGAACTTGTTTTCCAAGCACATTTTGCTTATTTTCTTAAGATGCTACAAGTTTGATGCATCAGCAGTAATTCTTCCCTTGACCTGTTAGTAACTTAATTCTTTCAAATGCTATAATTGATCTCCATTTCACTTGCTTTCATTTACCTGGAACTGTCAGAATTCTTTCACTGTGAAGTTTTTAGCTAGATTGCAGACTAGTATATAAAGATAAGAACTTATGATTTCACTTTAATCCTTTTAACTGAAGTAAAGGTTTATTTGGATATATATATTGAAATAAATGGCAATGTGTGAAATTCCATCTTTTTTTAAGATTAATTAGTCTAAATATAATTATGACAGCATATGCATACTTGAGTAACCACATTGGTCAGTATTATAATTTGTTACATGTTTATTCCGTTTTTCTGTGATAGGATATTTAAAGTATGTAGTATTTTGTTTTATTTTATTCGGGATTTCAAGACAGGGTCTCTCTGTGTAGTCATGTCTGTCCTAGACTTGCTTTGTAGACTAGGCTTGCCTTGAACACACAGTGATCCACCTGCCTCTGCCCCCCCCCCCAAGTACCTGAATTAAAGGCTCTGAGAATGTAGCATTTTAATTCCTTCCACCTGATGTTATTTTAATGAACTGGAACTGTTTGAGAAGTGCATTTCTTTCATGAATTAAACATAAACATTATTCTAGTCATTCTTCACTATTGGTTGAAAAATATTATCTGTATTTTTGTTATGAATTATATCCTCTACTTTTTAAATGTTATTTTAAATTATTGGTATAATATTCTGAAGTAAATAAAATAGTTTGAAACCCATTTCACCTTAAAAATATTTTATCAATGTATTCACTATCTCTTTTAGATTGTGCTTGGTTAGAGTTTAGTGAAACTTTTTTTTAATGGAAAATGATTGGAAATGTTCTTCTAGTTTTATAGATTCCTGATAAGCCGTCATTATCTAGTCAGATAATTTTATTTAAATATTAACCAATCAATAAAAGTACTTTGTCAATTTGTTAACAAAACTCATGTGGATAAAATAAACTTCTAGTGTTGCTTAATTTGTCAAAATCATTCCTCAATCAAAGAGGTGAATGTTATTTCAATAATAAAACAGCCTCTTTATAATTGATAAAATTTTCATATTATACGTTCTAACTAATGTACCCCTTTCCCAAATACTAATTGATCTTCTCTACATTCCCACACACTCTATTTCTTTCTGTCTTTCTTTAGAAAACAAACAGGCAAACAAAAAAGCACAAAGCATAATTGTAAAAAAAAATGCAATGAAAACATAAGAAACACACACACTCAAGAAAATATGAAATAAAAAACACAATATACAAGCAACGTCTAGTAAGATTTTTTAATTGCCGTACAAAGCAGTACAAGGTCTACAAAAATTTGCTGTCTCTAGTCTCAGTAGAAGAAGATTCACCTAGTCCTACTGCACCTTTATATACCAAGGCAGGTTGATATACATGCTAGAGCTCCCCGTTTCTGAGAAGAAAGAGAGGGGAAAATGGGGAAAGGAGAGGTGACAAGGAGAGAGAAGAAGGAGAGGAGAGAAGAGAAGCTGTGACGCAAATGTAAAGAAAATAATTTAATTAATAAAACACTATTGAACAGTGATAAAAAGTACAATATTAAATAATTGTAAGAACTCAGTTGGGAATGACCTCTTCTATATATCCACCTCTTCTTTTCAAAATCTCAGAGAACATCATGGAAGAGTGGGAGAAAAATTTATAAGTGGGAATATTATGACTTTTGGACATGACATGGCTGTTGATTGTATTAGTTCAAAGCAGCTATCATTATCTGCCCAAGATTAAGAAGTCATAATTTCATCATGAATTCAGGAGGAGCTCCGACCACAACAATGGTGGAAATTGGCTGCTGAGAGAGAATAAACCTCTTCTACTAATTTGCTACTACTGCTACATTGTCCATGCCCAGATGGATGGCCCTATATCCATGAGATATAGACACTCTATATGTATTCTCTAAATTAAGCTAGGGAGAAAACTAAGATGCATGATGAAAGATAGGATGGGGCATGCTAAGATCACTGGAGGTATGTAGTGGGAGATGGATGCAATCAAAAAACATTAATAAAATATTATGTAAACCATAACTGGATTCAGCAAAAACTGCCTTTCCTATATCTTAGATAATATGTTTAAAGATAACAAATTTCATAAACAAACATGCTTACTACTTCTGACATGTCTCATTTTAGGTCCTAAAGATCTTACTACCTTCAAATAGTCTATAAACTTTACTACATGGAACCTTCTCCAAAATTGACTACATACTTGACCACAAAGCAAACCTCAACAGATACAAGAAAATTGAAATAATTCCTTGCATCTTATCAGACCACCATGGATTGAAGATGGAACTCAAGCTGGGCATGGTGGCACATGCCTGTAATTCCAGCACTAGGGAGGCAGAGGAGGATGGATTGCTGTGAGTTCGAGGCCAGCCTGGTCTACAGAATGACTCTAGCACAGCCAGGACTACACAGAGAACCCCTGTCTGGAAAAAAAAAGATGGAACTCAACAACCAAAGAAATAATCAAAGGCCTACAAACTCATGGAAAATGAACAACTCCCTACTCAATGACATCTGGGTAAGGGATGAAATAAAAAGAGAAACTAAAAACTTCCTAGAAATCAATGAACCTGAAGACACAACATACCCAAATCTATGGGACACAAAAAAAGCAGTGCTAAGAGGAAAGCTTATAGCACTAAATCCCTTTATAAAGACACTGGAGAGATCCCATACTAGCAACTTAACAGCCCACCTGAAAGTTCTAGAACAAAAAGAAGCATACGCACCCAAGAGGAGTAGACAGCTGAAAAATCACTAAACTCAGGGCTGAAATCAATAAATTGGAAACAACAAAAACGATTCCAAAAATCATGAAACCAAGAGGTGGTTCTTTGAGAAAATCAACAAGATTGACAAAACCATTAGCCAAACTAACTAAAAGGAAGAGGGAGAGTATTCAAATCAACAAAATCAGAAATGAAAAGGGAGAGATAATGACAGACACTGAGGAAATCCAAAGAACGTCAGGTCTTACTTCAAAAGCCAATATGTCACAAAATTCAAAAACCTAAATTAAATGGACAATTTTCTTGATAGCTACCAACTACCAAAATTGAATCAAAATCAGGTAAACAAATTGAATAGTCCTATCACACCAGAGGAAATAGAGACAGTCATCAAAAGTCTCCCCCCCAAAAAAAAAACACACACACAACCAGATGGATGTAAAAATTTTTTAAATTTATCATCTAGTCATTAGTCTATATGTTCTCTCCTCCATATTTGAATCATAAAATTATTCTTAGTTTCCAAAGCATTCAAGTAGATAAAGGCTTGAATTACAATGCATAGATGGATAAATGAAAGTTTCAAGGGTTCCCAGTTTACTCTGACAAGTTTAGACTTTCACTATCAACTTAGTATATTAAAAATAATTTAACCATGTACTTTTGAATATAGTTGTATTTCAAAGAAAATAATCTTTACCTTTTCTACAATTACTTAAACAGACAAAATACTCATTTTATAATATAAATTAAATTCATGTTGTATTTTGTATGTGGCTTAATTGATTTTCATAAAATGTTTAAATATGTATTGTTTCCTAAACTCAGAGACACAGAGACAGAGTCAAGGTAATCTTTAATATTTTAGCAGTAGAGAGATTGTGACCTTTGAAATGTGTAAAATAGTAGTTGGTATGGTCTTAATGAATATTGATTTAAAGAGTGACCATGAATTTGAAGGAGAGTGGAGTGTACTCTGTATACCATGTTGTGTCTCAAATTCCATAAACAGATTTTCCTTGTCCTGATGATTTCAGGTTTGAGCGCCATAGCTAGTTTATATGAGGAGAGAACACAGGGATCAATGCTCACAATACAAGCACTCTACTAAATGAGTGACACTTACAGCTCCATGTTTATGTTTTAATAAAACGATTAAGACAACTTTGCTGCTAAAATTTTTTGACAGTGAAATGTAGAATTATTATCATGATACAATGCTAAAATTGTACATAGCACTGAATAATGTATTCTTTAGGTTACCCATTGTTATGTGGGTTCAATAACAATATTCCATCCTCTATGCATAGTATAGTGATGAAAACTACAAATACATCTGTATTTGTATTAAAAGTACAAAAATTATTCCAATGTGTTTTTGTTCTTTACACATTTGTTTAGAATTGTATTCTTCAAATTTATCAACCTATTATTTCCTATCATTTATTCATACCTCATATTCATGCCATTTCATTGGACAGAAAGTATCTGGCTATTACTATGCAATAAGTATTTGGATGCAAGTATCTACAAAAATGTGCATGGAAAACACAGAGGACATTATCTCCTTAGTGAGAATTGTGAACTTCTCTGTCTAAAAGTTGATATCTAGCTTAGTGCTCAAAATTCTGGAATTTTCCTTTAGATCTGCCATCCTAACTGCTCATTCGATTCGATCAGCAACAATTGGACTCAATTGAGGCATCAATTGATATGTCACAGTTCCATGTACAGATTGTAAAGACAGTAAGCTGTAGTTGGATAAATCTTACAAATGTTTTCAGTGATATCAATTTTATAGGATGTATTAAAAAAAAAAAAAAAAGTCTGACACCAAGAATTAGGCCATGCTCACTTCATGTCATGTTCTCCGAGAAGCTCATGATGTCATACATGAATAGAAGGTATGCAGTAAAATCACAACTTGCTCATTCATTTTATTGATGAAGGCTTCTGCCTTCCTAGAGGGTTAAAAATAGGAATGTAAAATCATATGCATGAACATCTAAAATCAAGCCACTAAAATTATATAAAAATTAAGAAATATAGATTCTGTTTATACTTTTATGAAATATAAAAACAAATATAAAAACATTTTGGTCATTTTAATCTTTTCAAAGGGAGAAACAATGCATAATATTAATAGAAAACTTTGGTAACTCAAAGGTTAGAAGGTTAAGATAATAAAATACATAATAATACAACTTTTTCCTCAAAGGCTCAAGGGCAACATTTAGGCACAAACCGTTACTGTGTTAAATTACACAATCTGTCATCAAGTTACACATGAGTGAATTTAATACATTTTACTATATTGGCCCACCAAATCTAATTAAGCATCTCATTGCTTGATTTTAAAATGTTATTTTTATCATACCTTCATCTTTCTGATATTTCTGGTTTTTTATTAACATTACATAGATATGTGAAAAAGAATTTCTAAAATAAAACACTAAGCAACAGTACATTATATTCAAATATAACTATATTCCATTTAATTTCCTTACAAAACATAGCTTAATTAATAAACAATTATTGATATAAATTTCTGCATAAATATGTTACATACTATTAAATTTTAAATTAATTTTAAACAAGATATTTGCACTGATATTTCCATAAATCACCGGATAATGTAGAAAATATTATTTTAATTTTTATATTTTTTAATATTCTAATAAATTAGGTCATCTCTTAAAATAATTTGGCAAAGGTTTGAAAAAGTTTTTGAGGCTAATTTTTCAATGTTAGAAATTAGCTGAACATATTTTGAAATTATCACGGTTGACATTTTATTTATACTATTTTCTAGATAATTATCATGTCAGAGTACATGCTTACATTGTGTTTGTCACTGTCAAGAAATGTATGGGAATTTTGTATATCTTGTAATGTAATATTATTATATAACAAAACTATTTACAGTTATAAAAAGCTTATGCCTACAACAAAATGTCCTGTGTTAAAGTATGTTTTATCAGAGAAATCTAAATGGGATAGACGGAATTTTCTGTTCTTATCTATTGGTACCAAAATATAGGTGAATAAGCAACATGTTTTTGAGTGGATATACAATATATTAATTATATATTTAATTCTACTAGTTATGGGCTCAGCTATTTTAGGTGTCAATTAAGTGAGCTTTATCCTAATGGATATTCAAAAAAAATAGTGTACAGCATGTTATTTTCTTTCAGATTAGCATCTTTTATTATGTAATATGCATTGCTCATCCTTCTAAGAATTTCTATGGTTTGGTAACACATTAGTTTTAGTTCTGCAAGTACTGTGAATAACTGAGAGAGAAGCACGCAAACACTCCTAAATCAAAGCTAATGAAAATAATATAAAGGGTAACCATTCTGATCTTAGTATAAAATGTGTATGTGTATGTGCACTGAACCTGTATAAATATGTATAAAACTTAAATTTTTAAAAATTTCATATTTACAAAGATAGAAATGTCAGAAACTTTGAATTAATAATTATACACAGTGTAATATGACAAAATTAATACACTCTACCCTTGGCATTTCCATAGTTAAAAATAAATGAATATAATATCTATAATGATAGTATTACATTATCTTGGTAGAGTAGTTTGTCAGATCAGCTACTGAAATGATGCTGGTGTCTCTGTTTTTACACTTGTGCATAAGCCTGTGCTTAGCATTCATTTGTAAGTTTTTCACTAGCATAGCTTTTCAACTCATTGGTATAAGGTCTAAGTGATGTCATAGATGGTTCTTATGGAATTAGGATGTTCTACTTTTAAACTCTCAAACTGCCTTCCAAAGTGGTTGTACAATTCTGTTTCCCTACCAGAGATGAACACAAATGTTTGCCATTTCATATTCTGTGCAGAATCTCATGTTACAAGGATTTGAGATTTACTGTGCTGGAGAAATGCCTGAAAGGTCTGAAGCATTTCCTGTTCTTCCATAAAACCTGGGTATGTTCAAACAACCACACGCATGTGTACTGCCATCTGTATTCTCAGCCCCAGAGGATCTGATGTTCTAGCTTGGACTCTGTGGGCAAGGCTCGCAGGTGGTACCAGACACACATCTTGGTAAAAAGCACCTAAACTTATTTTATTAATTTAAAAAATCCTGTGAGAGTTTGGTATTTTCACTAATGTGCATTAAGCGGTATCTTGATATTTTAATTGGCCATTTTCTAATAATATATGATATTGAACATCATTTCATGGCAACCTGCTACTGGTACAGTTACTTTAACTCTGCATTACATGTGTGATCGTGCACATGATGCCAAAAGTCAATGTCAGGTGGCATTCTCAGGTACACAGTCCAGCTCAGTTCAGATAGTTGCTCTCATTAGCCTGCAGCTCTCCATTAGACTAGGTTGGCTACCAAGTGAGAGTCATTATTTCTCCTATCTGTCCTTCACCAGAGCTTTAATTAAGTGTACGTGCTTAGTTAGGGTCAAACTCAGGATCTCAAGCTTAAAATGCAAAAAACTAACCGGCTGAACAATGTTCTCCATCCACAAGGTTTTATGAGATTTAGAATAATTTTGTAGAATAAGATTTAAAACAATTCAATAATAATTATATTTCTTTATATTCCATATTTACTTAATGCAACTATGAATTCATAGTTTTACCTCTGCAGTTTAAATTTGATAGGCTATTTATTCTTTCCTTTCTGTCTTTGCTTTTTTTTATGAGGATGTGATTAGAAATAGCATGATATATTCACATTTACTATTTTATTTGGAACATGATTCCTGGTGTACCAAGCTTATGACAAAATTTTATTGCATCAATACTTTAAAAATGATTCTACCCTTCTTTTGAGGTTGGACAATTCTGTCAATGAGACTATTAAAACATACAGTTCCATGGACCGGCTCAGTCAGGTATAGGTTGTTGGGAACAGGAATTCTTGGAACATTGGTGGGCAAAGATAGGAGAAGTGACAAAAAGAGCAACCGAGGGGTGAGTTTGCATCTGGGTGTATTTTGCAGAGAAGCAGTCTAGATTGTTATACATACATTTTGAAAACAGGGTGGCGGTGGTTGTGGTGGTTACAGTTCTCACCGAGTAGATTCAAGGAAGTCAATGAGCATACACAGTACAGGTACAGACTGCAAATAATAGTTTTGTCATATTTTGAATTACAACTTTAAATGAAACAATACAGGGTACAGAATACACAGCAAAGACGTCATCACTCTTAAGTTACTGCCTAGGTATTAGTATGCACGTGCTCCCTTTGTCCAGGGCCGATGTTCTTTCATACATGGAACTTATGCCTAACACCTGTATGCAAAGACAGTTTTTTCCTTAGTTCTCCTTTCTAACATCTAAGCACCACTGTCTGGAGCTTTCCTTTGAAACACTTTATTTCTTTGTAAGCCATAATATAAAGTATTGACTAATAAATAATTTTCAGTGATGCTTCTTTTAATAAGTGGAAGTGAAGTAGAACTGCTCCGGCCCTTAACGGTCTTTGACTGCTGACCCAAGTTAAGGCCGTCTCATAGCAACATGGTTATGCCTGAAAAGTCCTGATTTGGGAGTGAATTAGAGTTAAGAAAGAATAGAGACAGAGTCACAGTGAGAGAAAGAACAATGCAATCTGTTACTCCTGGCAGGAACATCAGCCCCATTCCAGGAGGATTCCCTTGGTGGAGGTCACAGCATCGGGTTGTGTAGCACTTGGCACACAGATTCCACTGGATGGGTTATGACAGTACAGCCTATTTCCATGAACCTTGGTTACATCCCAGAACTAGAAGGTAAGTCCCTGTTGCTGAAAATAACACACACTTCAAATACAAAGGGCCTAGAAATCCCAGAACCATAAATACATTGAATGCACTTCTATAAGAACTAAAATTCATGGTACTAGAGGAAGATTTTTTGCTTGCAATGGAGAAAGGCAAATAACAGCCCCACTGAATGAAAATGATTGTCATGATGACTATGACCCACATCAATGAGCACCATGGCACAATCATCCTACAAGTCCAGGAGTAGCACACAGAACTCGGATATAACCAACAGCTCTATATTTGTATTTAAGACCCACACAGTAAGAAGGAATTTACCCAGCTTATCTGGAAGACTGAGAAAAAAAAGGAGGTTGGAGAATCTTCCTCATCTAAAAACAAGCAACAATTTAATACTTTATGGAAATGTTAGTCTGGAATAGGGTCATGTTTCAGTCTCAAGAGGCAGAGGAACTTGTAAATTTCAGTCCTGTAAAGGTGAAATCTGTATTACAATGAAGACCCTAAAATGTTAGATATGTCTGATCCTTAGGATACTAGCAAATGAGAGCTACAAGTAGGGTGTGGAACCAGATCCAAAGAATGAAGTGCCTTACAGTATAGAAAGATGGATGAAGTGGTCAATCTGAAGAATGCTTTGACATCAGACACAGATATCTTAAATAGGATTTGTGTCAATGGGTTTAGGTCTTGATTTTGTCCAGTGTTTTCTCATTATACCCCAAGTTTTCACTTTTAGGAAGGTAATGTATAGTCTGTGCCACTAAGTGTTAGGAACACGTTGTCTTCTGTTCCTTGATTTTGATTTTATAGGGAGTTAGTATTCAAAGGTTGTCTTGAGTCTCAGAAGAGATATTAGACTTTTAAACCGTATTGAGACTGTGAAAAACTATGGAGACTACTGAAGTTGGTTGAATACATTTTGCAGTATGATATGGTTATAAGCCTTTGGAAGCCAGGAAACGCAATGTGGTGATTTTAATGAGAACAGTCCCAATAGTCTTATATATTGGAGCACTCAGAGTGCAATGGTTTAGAAGGATTAAGCGATATGACTTGTTGGAGGAGCTATGTCATTAGGTGTGGGCATTGAGGTTTGAAAAACCAAAGCTACTGTCAGTCTTTCTCTGTTTGCTCCTTGTGGATCAGGATATAATCTGTCAGCCCTATGCTTGCCTCTCATCCTGCTTCCCGCCATGAGGGAAGTAGACTACCTCCCTAAAACTGTGGGCAAGACCCAATTCTGTGCTTTCTTTTATAAGAGTTGCTGTTTCTTCATAGAAACAGAACAGTAGCTAAGACAGTGGGCTAGAGGTATTTTCTTTTTCTCTAGCTCTGTAGGTACTGATAAATACCCTAGGACATAAGCTTCTGTTAAAATAATTTCTCATGAAGGCAGATCTTGTTGAGAAATGAATGTACTGGAATATTTCTTTTTATTTATTTTTAATTTTTTACTCTTTACTAAGAGAGCCCCTGGGCAAAAACTCACTAGTATGAGAGTCTCAAAACTCACGGCAGTCTTTTAAGGTCTTTTCTCATAGATGTGTATGCTGAACTTGCAACTCTTTGTGATTTCAAGTTAATATACTCTGTACATTAATGCATTTTTGAGACTATTTCTGTCAGTGATTTTTTTTTAAAAAAGATAAACCATGATTATATATTTCCATTTATCTGTCAATCATTTAGGAATATTTTACGTACATTTTACTTTTGTAGTTGAACTACGACAAATTGCTAAACTTTCTCTTTATTTATGTCAGTAGTCTGTCAAATTCTAAGGCCCTTTTTATACCTGATTAAATACTGAAACTACCATTCATTATACAAATGAACCAAGCTGTGATAAATTTCCCTCATAAGTGTCTACTTAGTCACAGATGTGTAACAAATGACCATTCACAAATTTTCATGGATTTTCATATTTGGTGTAACACATATACCCTGAGCTTCCCTGCAGTTTCATTATTACTCAACCAATGTGCATCTACACTGCTGTTCTCTGTCACAGACCTGGCATGCAGTAATATGATTTGTGCCACATGTTTTCAAGCACTGGCTAAAATGTATCATCCAAATGTACATGCATGCTGTCTTTCAAATGAAGTTTGCTTTTTTTCAGAATTTGCAAGCCCAGTGAAGGTAATCCATGTTTTTTTAAAAACATTTTTTTTAAAAAATCAAATGTCTTAATTTTATATTTTTAAAATTATATTCTTAAATTTGTGTGAAAGACAACTATTTTGCATGCTGCACAAAATGTGTGCAAGTAGTAGTTCTCTGGATAGTGGCTATTTCTCAGAGATTTGACATATCTAACATATATTATTAAAATAGTAAAAAAAATGGTTGATCTAATTGATAAGCCTTATTTGGTTAGAAAACATATATGACTAGAAATGTCATTATTTGAAAGATTTAAACTTCCTATTAAAATATGATTTTTGGAAAGGTTTTTATAAGTCAGAGACATCAACATTTCAGTTTCAAAATCTCACCTCATTTGAAAGTCCTAAGCAGATATATATGAGCACTTTAAGGAGAGCATCTAATTTGGAGATTAGGAAGCTAATAATGAAGCTAAAGAGAGATACGTGGGCACTGCAGATGCGGGGCAATATCAAATCACATTTAAAAGAGCCAGGAATTATTAAAAGAGAATGGAAACTTCACCAGGAACCATGAGTGGTGCTAGCCTTCCCTACTGTGGATCAGGGAAAAGGATGGCATCTATTCTCAAAGGATGGTGAGAGAGAAGTGAAAATGTCCAGGGGCTTCTGGCTTTGACGGTCTCTGGAGAGTTGGATATGACTTTCTCACGTACTCTGGTGCCTCATATTTGACCATTTTCCCTGGAGGGGGAGACCTGGTGGCACTCAGAGGAAGGACAGCAGGTTACCAAGAAGAGACTTGATACCCTATGAGCATATACAGGGGGAGGAAATCCCCCTCAGGAACAATCATAGGGGAGGGGAATAAGGGGAAAATGGGAGGGAGGGAAGAATGGGAGGATACAAGGGATGGGATAACCATTGAGATGTAACAAGAACAAATTAATTAAATAATATATATCTTGGGGAAAAAAAAGAAAATGTCCAGGAGTATTAATATAAATTGAATCAGAAATACAAATATAGATATACAGTCAAAAATATGATTTAGATTTCAGGAGAGGAGCTCCACAGGCCAGATCAGATCTGTATGTATAGAAGATAACTGAGGCCATGAGACTATTTGATCTCCCCTAAGCACAGAGTAAGAGTAAAATGGTTCTTGCGCAGAGACTTAAAGGCCTATAGAGAAAATAATCCTGGAAATGAAAGGAAGGTAAGCATCAATATTAAACAGTTATACCTGATAGCCTTGCAGCTGTATTGTGGTAATGGGTTATTCAAATGTTATTTGTTTCATGTGTGAGTATATTTGCATGTGCTTATGTTTATCATATGGGTATGAGTCACAGGTTGAGTGCTAGAAACTAAATCCCAAGTACATTGCAAGAGCAGCAAGGACTGTTAACCATTGAACTATTTCCCCCGGTCCCTACAGCAACTCTCTTCATAGGGAAAGGCAATCCATAAAAATCTATGAGCATCAGCGAGTAAATGAAGATGTAGAGTACCTTCATTTTGCTGAGAAGTCTCTGGGGGCCTGGCCAATGACTCCGCACACAGAGACATGAGCCTAACAACCTGAGATCCATCCGCTGGAACCACGTGGTGATGAAATAACCACATTTGAGTTATTATCTGAAATACGTGCATACACACTCCCCCCCCCCACTATGAATAACACACATGGCCACAAAAGTTAAGTGATTTCCAGTGTATGTATGTATGTATGTATGCACTGGATGAATCTTACTACCTTGAATACTACGTTCTCACGTTTTTTTGATTCAATTGATCCTCATGAATTTTACTCCTGGGAACCTGGACCTACAAGTACATCCCATTAAACTCAACTCTGACTGTGTCATGTGAGGAGTTATTCTCACAATCATGGTTATTCTTTTTTTTTTTTTTTTTTTCAGTTTCTTAGAAACAGATAGTTGGATGTTGTATGGGACTTTTTTCCTCTCTTCGCTCTCAATTTCAGAAATTGTGGTCTGTCACCCTAATGTTCTAGTGTTTTGTCAGCTGGCTTAAATGTTAGAAAAATTTCCTGAAATAATTGAATTGATTTAAATCTATGATGTATATTGTGTTAAGACTGCCATAAAGCCAGAGACAACTGTCCGCTGAGTGCATCCTGGGTATTATCAGCATCAAGATGTTCTAGGTATCTACCTAATGCATTTTATGCCCACACGCTGACTGGGCACCCTTATCTTTTTCCTGAATTGTAATAAAAGGTGGAGTGGAATTGGTGTTTTTTGTTTGTTTGTTTGTTTTGTTTTGCTTATTTATTTGTTTTATATATACCTTCCACATTCTGAAAGTGATGGGTACCAGTTGGGTGTGATAGAATGTTCTTCTGTTTGGGAGATTTCATCCATTCCTGTACTGTATATTATGCCCCCTGTTTTTCACATTTTATTTTCATGATGTGGTAATGTTCACAGGCTGTTTTAAAAGTAGCAATGGACACATAATTTTAGTTGTCATAATTCCTTCAGTCTTATCTAACAGAACACTGTAGAAGATACAATTTTTACTTTATTGTTTATTAACATTTCATATAATTGTACACAGTGCCATGTGCATTCAAATAGAATTAGCATATATATGTGTGTGAATAGGCATATATGTATATAGTTACATATTGAATACAAATATATATGCACTTTCACTGCATATTTTAAGTGACTTACATTGCTAAAGCTGTGTTATAATTACTTCTTATTACAATTTTAAAAATGCACAAAATAGTTAATATGAGTGGTGACTAAGTCTTTATCATAATTAGTAAATTTTTACTGATTTGCTTTTCAAAATAAATAACTTCTCCAATGCCATATTAGAAACATATGTAAAAAACATACAACATAAACTGCTTTGCACTATAATGAATTTTTATGACATTTTGTATCAAATACTTCACATTGTGTGTCTTTGAACTGCATCTTAATATGATTCTCAGTAGACAGCGATGCTCAGTAGGTTCACATTGGGAAAGTTTACACCATTAGCATACAGCTATACAAAAAGAGAAAATTTGACCTAACAAAGCTCATAAAGGTGGTGTTTATTCCCATAAATATGTGTATACCTGGGAAAAGGACGACAAATTTAGACAAATAACTATAGACACTGTTCATGCTATTATGCAAATGTTAAAAGTGAACAGCTGGTAGAGTGAAAATATTACCATGTCAAGTATTCAATAGTCAGGATGTTATGTAAACACCTTTCTAAATGTGGGTAAGTAATTTGCTTAAATCAAGTGCTTCAATCTACCTTCATAAACAAAGAATGATTGTTTGTTTTAGATTCTGTTTTGTCTAGAAGGTAAACTTACTTATATAATTCTTCAGGAAAAGTTCTATAATCACTCCAAATATCAATTTATTATAAAGGTCGTTAGAAAATACATTACAACATGATTTTATAAGAAAATATTATACTGAAATTTAAAATAAAAAAGCATTAATATAATGAAAATACAAGTAATGGAGAAGCCTGAAAACTAAATGCTGGAGAATTTTCATTTATTTATTGAATATGAAATGATGTAGTATGTGTTTGAGACTTGAAATGTTAGGTACTAGAACTTACTCAGAATTCTGTTGTAAGTATATAGCATCTTTGTGTTGTTCATGTGAAAAAAAAAAAGGTTGCTTAGTTAAACAGCCTATATGAAGCCATGCAAATATAAAATGCATGCATAGTTTCCAACTCTATCAAGCAACACAATTTGATTTTGGTTATTTATATGATAAATGATATACCAATTTTGAACCAAGATACAAAGGACATTTTAAAAGTTTATATTTAATAGATTTATTAACTCTGAGTATAGAATTTATCAAATAAATGAGTACATTTTCAATTAAAATATGAGCATTGCTCTAGTCTTCACAAAGTTGATCATAGTTAATTTGGTATTCTCTCTATCTCTTTTTTCACACTCTTTCGTTCTTATGCCTTATGCCCTCCTATGCACCCCTATCTTGTTTGATCTATGACTGATGCATTTTGACAAATTAGGTGACATAAAAGGCAGATTGCTATTTGATGAAAACATAGCTTACTTTTCCCTCTGTAAAGAGTCATTGGTCAAAATTCTAACTCAAGTAATTAAACTCCTAATATTCTGACAGAGATTTATTGTTTTTTGGTATTAATCATAAGGCATAATTACAAGATTATCTTCTTATATAACTACTACTACATATATTCCTATGACTTATTGTTTATAAAAGCTAAATGCTTTTATAACTTGTCAATTGATATATGTTGGGTTAAAGAACATTTATTTAGTATTTTAATTAAACATTTATTTATCTTTTACATATACATTTGTATTATTACATATATAAACAATAAACTACCTTCAGCAAGAAAAACAATGACAAAAATCAGGAATTAAATAAATGTTAAATTCTTATTGTTTTGGCTATTTGCATTTGACAGCTTTGTAGAAAACATCTTTCCAATCTTGGTGTGTCTAAAATTCTGAATGCATATCAGTATCATATCTCGTCATTATCAACTTAAAACATCTATCTATTCCTAAAAACATTGTAACCCCTAAACAACTAAGCTCGATTGCAAAACTAAACTATCTGATCTTCAACCCCATCAGAGACTTGAAAGGAATAAATGGTGAGGATGTGGAGAATTAAGAACATTTATTAATATCAGATATTACAAAGGATAGATTAAAAAGATTCCACAACTTTAAAAATCACATTGAATAGACTGAATATGGAAATAAATAAGAAAATAACCTTAAAAATAACTTTCCCAACTGAATTGCTTTGATGACACCTGTGGAGATAGTGCCTAAACGTTTGTAACTCCACATCTCCATGTTTGACAGCATACTAAGACACTGAGTATTACTAGGAGTTGGATATTTAATTCTGAATTTTTGTATCATTTGCAAATCAATTTAATTAAAGAAATACTTATTTCTAAAACAAATTTTTAAAAAGTCTTGAATTATACATATTTCAAAGTGATATCACTAATATTGCCTCTTTCAAATAATAGTGTAATATGTTCTATAGCACAGTACAATAAGTAATGTATACCTGTAATATAGTAGTATCACTCAGTATATTTCAATATAATATAGTTGTTTTATCTCCTTTGTTAAAAATCATGTGACTGTAGAGGTGTGTGAGTTTATTTCTAGTTCTGTTTGTTAGTTTGTTTGTTTGTGTGTTTCCTATTGCTCTGGAGCTAAAACCATACAATGGAAAAAAAAGGCAGCACGTTTAACAAATGGTGCTGGTCTAAATAAATGTCTGCATGTAGAAAAATGCAAATGGATGCATATTTATAGCCCTGCACAAAACTCAAATCCAGGAGGAACAAAGCCTTCAACATAATACTAGATACACTGAATATATTAAAAGAGAAAGTGGGGAAGAGCCTTGAATTCAGTAGCACAGGATACAATTTCCTGAAATGAACACCAATAGCTCAGGCTCTAAGATCAACAATTTCCAAATGTGATTACGTGAAACTGAAAAGCTTCTATAAGGCCAAGGGCTTTGTCAATAGGATGAACTGACAGTCTACAAGTTTGGGAAAAGATCTTGACCAACCCTACTTCCAATAAAGAGCTAATACCCAAAATATATAAAGAATTCAAAATATCAAACTCCAACAAATTAAACCCCTGGATTAAAAATTGAGGCAGAATGCTATACAGAAAATTCTCAACAAAGGAATGATGAATGCCAGAGAAACAATGACTAAGATCAAAAACTCAAGTGAAAAACAAAAACAAAACAAACAAACAAACAAACAAACAAACATACTCTGGTGCCTCATATTTGACCATGTCCCCTGGAGGGGGAGACCTGGTGGCACTCAGAGGAAAGATAGCAGGCTACCAAGAAGAGACTTGATACCCTATGAACATATACAGGGGGAGGTAATCCCCCTCAGTCACAGTCATAGGGGAGGGGAATAAGGGGAAAATGGGAGGGAGGGAAGAATGGGAGGATACAAGGGATGGGATAACCACTGAGATGTAACAAGAATAAATTAATAAAAAAACACTCAAGTGACAGCACATGCTAGTGAGGATGTGGAGAAAGGGGAACACTCCTTCATTACTGGTGGGAGTGCAAACTTGAACAACTACTTTAGAAATAGATCTGGTGCTTTCTCAGAAAACTGAAAATAGCTCTAACCGAAGACCCAGCTGTGGCACTCCTGGGTATACACTCAAAAGAAGCTCCACCCTACAACAAGGACACTCAACTGCATTCATTCCTCACTTACTTAACAATAGCCGGAATCAGGAAACAACCTAGCTGTCCTTCAACCAAAGAATAGAAAAGAAACCGTGGCACATTTACACAACGAAATGCTCCACAGGCATTAAAAACAAAGAAATCATGAAATCTGAAGGCAAATGGATGGGACTAGAAAAGATGACCCTGTGTCAATTAACCTAGACCTAGAGAGACACACATGGTATGTACTCACTTATAAGTGTATATTAGCCATATTCCACAGGATAACCATACTACAATTCACAGACCCAAGGAAGATAAGTAACACGAAGATTCCAAAGGTGGATGTTTATCTCTCACTCTGAAGAGGAAATAGAATAGACAGAGGTGGTGGTTGAAGAAAAGGAACAAAGAGGAGAGGAAACACATAGAGCTAAGATGGTGGTGATCAGACATCGGGACAGGGGAGGCAGGAGGACAAAAGGCCTGTAGAGAAAAGAGAAACTGTGGGCAGGAAACCTGTGACAAGCTCGACACCTAAATCAAGGTAGGTTCCTGGGGGATATGAGAGGGACTCTAACAGAGACACCTAGTAACAGGGGCCTCTGACTAAACAAGTTTCCTAATTGAGGTGGGAACAGGAACCACTCACAAAAACTTGGAGTTAACATTTACCCTGCCTGCAAGATAGAGCATATAGAGCAGAGGTTGAGGAGAGTCTAAGGCCTGGTCCAACCCAAGTCCCACCCTATGGGAGAGAACCAACCCCTGATTCTATTAATGATATTATGCTATGCCTTCAAACAGTAGTCAAACAGAATTGTCCTTTGAGAGCTCCACACAGCATTGCTTTGAACCAGATGCCGAGATTCACCGCCAAACATTGGGTAATGCTAGGGAGCCTTGTGGGAAAGTGGGAGGAAGGCAAAAAGGACCTTTAGATCCTCTGGCCGAACTTCCCTGCCAGGCCATAGGGGAAACTGATAAGCTCAGCCCTGATATGACTTGATGAGCTGGGGAGGATGGGAAGGAAGGCTCCCCTTTTCTGAGGAATACTGGAAGGGGATGGGAGACAGGAATGATGGCACTTGGAGGTGAAGGGGAATGTAGCTATGAACAGGATGTAAAATGAATAAATAAATAAGTATACCTAAAATTTAAAACAATATATAATTGTCATTCAAATTTTGAAGTAGGTAAATAACAGTACTGACAAGCAAATGAAATATCCCTGCTTTTTAAGGAAAAGGGGAGTTAAAAGTAACTTTTCTTTTTCTTTATTTATATTGTTTTTATATACTTTTTGTTGAAAATATATTCTTTTTCTCATACAGTGCATCCCAAACACACTTTCCCTTTCCATCATCACTATACTCCTCCTAGAATTTCATTGCACTAGGTTTCTTCTATATTGCTTCCCAGATGCCTCCCAATTCCAGCTGTTTCTTTTAGCACTCTCTCTCTACACCCCATGCCTACGTAAGACCTATTCTAATTTAATTCTGCAGTATTGAGTCACTTTTTATTGTTTACTAAGGATTTTGCACAATTCTGTTATACTCCCTAATATACATAAAAGCTTCAAGATAAAAATAAAAATTCTGAATTTAAAAATCCCCAGTGCATTCAATCTAGAGAAAAATCCAAGAGTACATTTGTAAGTATGATATCAAAAACTTTAAGGGGACACATGAATGAGATGACATAATTAAATAAGTTAACACTGTGAAAAGTATTGAACCCAGCCTCCATTTTGAATCTACTCTTTATAAATTTCTTGACCTTGGTATCATGTATATCATTGGTGTCACTTTAGTGTATACTAATATGTTCCTAGGAAAAATTTAATGGAGCAACATGGCTGCTCTGGCAAGGGATCATATCCAAAAACCTTCTATGTCTATTTGATCTGGCTCTAACGCAGGCCTACTTGGTAATATGTTATGATCTATCTAGAATATAGACACATCCTTAGTACATACATCTAATCCCAAACAATAAAGATAGGGTTAGTTTATAGAAGAGAGGTTCTGTGTTCCTTTCAACTACTTCACTGTCCATTCACCTTTCCCTTCTGGGTGAGATTTAATCATCCTTTCTTGGGCTTTCTTGTTACTTATCTTCTTTAGGTCTGTGAATTGTTGTATGCATATTCTGTGGTATCTAGCAAAAGTCATTTAAAGTGAGTACATATCATGCATGTCTTTTTGTGTTTGGGCTACCTCACTCAAGATAAATAAGAACAATAACTGACAAAGTAAAGATCATTGTAGCACCTTTACAGAGTAATTAGGAAGGAGTAAGGAATTTTGGGTAGAAAAGGACTATGCTTTCTTTTACTGGCTGGAACCATGAAGGCAGTATCAGAGAAGAAAAACAAGGTCCTGCTGTGCCAAAAACACTTCAGAAAAGGGGACGGAACTTCACAGAGTTGAAGCTGAAGTTTCTGCCGAGAAGTTTGCCCTGAAGACGTTAAAAAAAGGCAAGGAGAAGCACAACTAATAGAGCCAAGCACTGCCACAAGGAGTACAGGAAGATGTACTGGACTGAGATTCATATGGCTAGGATGGAAAGGAAAGCTGGAAACTTCTAAGTGCCTGTAGAAACAAAATTGGCACTTGTGACCAGCATCCAGGGTATCAATGGATATCGAACAGATCTTTGATGGCACCTCTGTTATGATCAACGCAGTTTTGATTAACATGCTAAGGATTGTGGAACAAAAAAATTGTGTTGGGATACCCCAACCTACAATCTGTAAATGAGCTCATCTACAAGTGAGGCTATAGCAATATCAGTAAGAAACGAATTGCCTTGACAGATTACTCAGTCTCTTGGCAAACTCTTCTGCATGGAGGATCTAATTCGTGAGCTCTATACAGTTGGAAAACACTTCAAGGAAGCAAAGAGCTTCCTGTGTCTCTTCAAACTATCTTCTCCATGAAGTGGAATGAATAACAAGACAAAGATCTCTGTGGAAGGTGGGAGACCAGGTAAACAGGCTTATTAGACAAGTGAGCTAAAGTGTCACCTATGGTATTTTTGTAAACTGTTCAATTAATAAACAGTAACATCTAACATCTTGGAAAAAGACAAGAAAAAGAAGAAAAGAAAATGTTTTAGAATAGATTTATACTGTTATGCTGTTTACTACACTCTAAATTATACTCTCTCTAATGTTCATAGAATTTGTTCTCCATTACATATTAAAAAACCAATGGTTCCTTCTATTTCCCCATTCTCCCATGCTTCTCTCATCTAGAGACCAAATAGGATGTCCTCCCTTCTGTCCCACTTTCCTAGTAAGTGAAGACTTTCATGGGACATGCCCCTTGGGCTAATGTCCAGATGTGAGTATATACCATTTGACTCTTTTTGCTTCTGGGTTAACTCACTCATTATGATCATTTCTAGAAACCTACAAGAAGAACATTTTGATGGGCAGATATGGGCCCAGGGCTCCTGCTCAAACTATGGCACCAGCCAAGGACAATACATGCAGTAAACTTTGAACTCCTACCCAGATCTAGCCAATGGACAGGACGTTCTTCACAGTTGAGTGGAGAGTGGGGACTGACTTTCACATGAACTCTAGTGCCCCATGTTTGACCATGTCCCCTGGATGGGGAGGCCTGGTGACGCTCATAGGAAGGATAGCCGGCTACCAAGAAGAGACTTGATATCCTATGAGCATACACAGGCGGAGGAGGTCCCCCTCAGTCACAGTCATAGGGGAGGGGAATAAGGGAAAAATGAGAGGGAGGGAGGAATGGGAGGATACAAGAGATGAGATAATCATTGAGATGTAATATGAATAAATTAATAAAATATATTTAAAAACAATGGTGTAGGCACTTAGCTATTTTGAGGTTCTAAATACTGATTATTCTCTGGAGATGTAAGTAGACAGCAGTTTCTGACCTTGAGGATTGTTTTATTTTTGAAAATTTCATAATTTAATCAAAAGACACAATACCCAGTATTTTTCAGTAATATGACTTAGGCTGTTATAACCTATGAGATCCTGAGTCACACTGATCTTTTGTCATGGGTACAATTTTCTATTGTGAACTTGTGACTTCTAATACATCAAGTGATCGAATACAAAAGTGAGAATGATGCTTCTTATTTGTCTATCTGCTTAATCATACTAATTAATAAGAAATATTTTTTATAATTACAGTTGGCAGTAGATTCTATTAACTCACAATAGGATAAACCAATATATTCTATGATATATATATAAAAGATTAATAAATAAAAGCTAAACATTAAAAGATTGTGTAATATTCAAAAATGTATTTAGAATAGTTTGCCTGGAATGTTTAAAGGTAAGGAAAATTCTATGTCTTATTTGTATGGCATATTAAATTGTCATACAAGTATGTCAAATGTCAAAATAAATTCTAATAATAAAGAACAGTACCTGTGTAATAGTTTGAATATCTGCATTCCATAATGCAACTTTAAAAAATATGGAAACCTCCTATTAAGGACTGGAAATTGAAATAAATCTATTATCTAACAAAAAAAAATTGCAATCATAAAAAAATCAGTACATTTGAATGATCTTATCAGTTCCAATCAATTCTGAGATGAGGAAAGAGTCTGAATAGTCTTCTTTGTTTTCCTAGATAATTTAAAGTGCAGTTGTCATTGAAGTTGCATTAAAGTCTAATGTCCCAATAGCCCTATCTTGTGAATTTCTTGCCACCTGTTCACAGCTGCTGAAAGCAATTCACTGTTTATTGTACACACATGCTTACACTTAGGCACATAGAGGGAACTAGTTTAATAGGGGCCCATGTGGAGAACTGAAATAGAACTCAGATTTCAGGGTTAATCGTGATGCTGGAGGGAAATTTTTTAAGAGGTAACTGTTGACTTAAAGTCTAGCATCTAGACCATTATAAGTTACTTCAAATCCAAGTGATAAAACCCCAGGTGGCTCTGGACTTAAAAGATCATTGCTAAAGTCCCTTCAGCTTCATGCAGATGAACTCATGTGGTTGTTAAGACTTGTACTAATTTCTTTAGGCAGGATACTGGACTGTGTACTTGTTTGCTGAATCCCAAGTACAGAAATTGAAGCTTTAAATTGGCATACAGTGTGACATCAAAAGCAGAGTCTCACATTAGGATGTATTTAAATCTCTTTAACATTTCTCTCTTATAATTGCTCTGACTTTTTTGTCTGTTTTATTTGATAGCATTCAGTGAACTGAATTGCTTCAGTGAATTGAGAAAACAGGAAAGAAATTCAGTGAAGGCATAATCTCACCCCTTGTGGCGTGGTTTCTGAAAAATCTTATATACATATTATATATATCTTATATATATATATTATATAATCTTCTTGTTATGTTTTATCTACCATCAAAATAAGAAAATTCCATGTTAAAATAGGTCACTACCATGAATGTATAGTACTTATATATTGCATGTTAAAAATTGTCATATTATTTAATGTTGGAATTCATCGATCGTTAGCTCCAGATTTACTGTTTTCAAATCCTGAAAGTATTTTGTATCCTCTGTATAGCTATTATGGAGTACTTCCCTATCACCACTACCCTACTCCTCAGAAAATGGGACAACCCTCACCACTCCAGCACATCAATTCTCCTCACGACTGAGTGCATCCTCTTCTCCTGTGGCCTGGAACCAGAGAGAAGTGATCAAACACAAGGCAACAAAGTTCATGTCAGAGACAGTCTTTGCTACACTTACTAGGGGACCTACATACAGCCCAAGCTACCAATAGGCTACAGCTGTGTTGGGAGCCTAGATCAAGTCCATGTATGGTCCTTGGTTGGTGCTTCAGACTCCACAAGCCCGTGTGGGCACTGGTCAATTCGATCTGTTGTTCTTCTTGTGGAGCTCCAGTTTCCTCTATGTCCTTCCAACCTTCCTCCACCTCTTCCCCTCTTCCACTATCCTCCCTTCACTCCACCCAATGTTTGGCTGTGAATCTCAGCATGTGTTTCAATCTGCTGCTGGGTGGAGCCTCTCAGAAGGCAGCCATGCTGGGCTTCTGTCTGAAAGCATAGCACAGTATCATTAAGTCTGTCAGGGGTTGGCTCTCTCCCATAAGGTGTGTCTCAGGTTGGGCCAGGCATTGGTTGGAGGGTGTCCTTTTCATTCTCCATGACTTTTTGTTACTAAGAGTCTTAGTGATTTCAGCCCTTAGTTTGATTATTTCCTCCTCCCTACTGCTCTCGTTTGTGGATGCTTCTGGTTTTGTTTGTTTGTTGTTTGTTTGTTTGTTACCCTAGAGTTTCAGGTGGGTACATTAAGTTGCTAGTCTGATGTCTCTCCAATTCCTTTATGAAGGCACTTCGTGCTGTGAACTTTGCTCCTATCAGTTTTTTTTTTCATTGTGTTCCTTGAGTTTGGGTATGTTGTGCCTTAATTTTCATTGATTTTTAGAAAGTCTTTAATGTCTTTATTTAGTTCTTCCCTGATGCCTTGGTCATTGAGTAGGGAGTTGTTCAGCTCCCATGAGTATGTAGGCTTTTTGTTATTTTTGTTCTTGTTGAAGTCAAGCTTTAATCAACGGGGGTCCGATGAAAAGGCAAGTCATTATTTCAACCTTCTTTTATCTGTTGAGGTTTGCTTTGTGGAGAGCATGGTATCAATTTTGGGGTAGATTTGGTGAAATTCCAAGAAGAATGTGTGTGTGTGTGTTTGTGTGTGTGTGTGTGTGTGTGTGTGTGTGTGTGTGTGTGTGTGTGTGTGTTTGGGTGAAATGTTCTGTAGATCTGATTCATGATATCTATTAGTTTATTATTTCTCCATTTAGTTTCTGTCTAGATGATCAGTCCAGTAGTGAGAGTGGGGTTTTGAAATATGTGAGTATTAATGTACTGGGTTTAATATGTGATATATGCCATAGTAATGTTTCTAATATGAATATGGGTGCCCTTGTATTTGGAGCACATATGTTGAGAATTGAGATGACATCTTGGTGTATTTTTTTTCCTTTAATGAGTATGAAGCATCCTCCATTTCTTTTTATTAGTTTTGGTTGAAGGTCTATTTTGTTATATATAAGAATTGCTACTCCAGCTGGCTTCTTGAGTCCATTTGATTGGAATAACTGTTTCCAGCTCTTTACTCTTAGGTAATTTCTTTATTGGTTGGGTATGTTTCTTATATGCAGAACAATGGTGGGTCCAGTTTTTTCATCCACTCTTTTAGCTTGTGACTTTTTTGTGGGTTAGTTGAGGTCATTCATGTTGAGAGATATTAATGACCAGTGCTTGTTAATTCTTGTTATTTTCATATTCATGGTGGAGAGAGAGGCGGGGTGGGGAGTTTCCTTACTCTTTGTTTTGCAGATGTGGCATTACTTATTCCCAGTGTTTTTCTGGGTATAATTAGCTTTCTTTTGTTGTCTTTTTCTTTCTAGTATCTTTTGTAGGGCGGGATTTGTGGATAAGTACTGATTATTGTAAAAGATCTTATTTTTTTCCATTTATGGTGATTGAATGTTTTTCTGGGTGTAGTAGTCTGAGTTGGCATATATGGTCTCTTGGTATCTACATGACATCTATCCAGTCCCTTCTGTCTTTCATGGTCTCTTTTTAGAAGTCAGGTGTAATTCTGATGGATTTGCCTTTCTATGTGTATTTTTTTCTCTTGTAGTTTTTAATATTCTTCTTCCTTCTGTAAATTTAATGTTTTGATTATTATGTGACAAGAGGATTTTTTTTTCCAATCTATTTGGAGTTCTGTGAGCTCTTGAATGTTTATAGCCATTTCCTTCTTTAGGTTGGGGTAGTTTTCTTCTATGATTTTGTTGAAAATATATTCTTGGCCATTGAGCTTGGAGTCTTCTTCTTCTTCTCTTCGTATTATTCTTTTTGTTTTTATAGTGTCCCAGATTTCTTGGATTTTTGTCTTTAAAACTTTTTAGTTTTAACATTTTTGACTGGTGTATTGATTACTTCAACCTTATATTTTATATTTGACATTTTCTCTACCATTTTTTCAATTTTGTTGGTATTGTTATATCTGCCATTCACGCTCTCTTCCCTGTATTTTCTAAATCCAGGATTTTCTCAGATTTTGGTTTGTTGTTGTTATTGCTTCTAATTACATTTTTAGGTCTTGAGGAGATTTGTTCATATCTTTCTCTAATTTGATTGTATTTTCCTGTAATTCTTTAAAAGATTTATTCAATTATTTCATCTGTTTGAACTTATTTTCCTGTATTTCCTTGAGAGATTTATATTTATCCTTCAAGGCTTCTATCATTTTCATCACCTCAGATTTAAAATCCTCTTCTTGTACTTCAGTAGTGTTAGTGTCTCCAGGGCTTGTTCTTGTAGGGCTGCTGGTTTCTGCTGGTGTCATATGACTCTGAATTTTGTTCCTTTTGTTTCTTCCTACACTGGCCTAGCCATCTGGTTGTCTTTGATGTTAGCCAGCCTGGCGGCCCTTCAGAGCCATCAATGTCAGTGTTCTAGGTGGGCCTGGAGTTCACAAGCAAGCACAGGGAGCTCCAAGCAGAAGGCTACTTACTAGGGCTCCCCACAGGCTTCCTCAGAATGGTAGACCTTGGGGGTTGGACCCCTCAACAAGTCAGCTCTGCTAGGTTGGCTTTCTGTGTCCCAGTTGGGCCAGGCAGGTGAGAATCAGGCTGAGAGAACTCACAGCTGAAGCAACTCAGGTGCCCTGAAGGCCTCGTCAGGAGGGCAGATGATTTGGTTGTGGCTCAAGTCCAACTCACCTCAGCTGGTTTGATGTCTTTGTCCTGGATGGGCCAGACCACTGAGGAGCAGGCAAAGAGCTCTAAGCAGAAAGCTGTTCCTGTGCCCCATGGGCCTCCTTGAGATGGTGGGCAATGGGGGATTGGAGCCCATGCCCTGCTCAGCTCTGCTGGGTTATCTGTCAGTGTCCTAACTGGGCCAGGTAGGTCTTTTTTACATTTTTCATATGAAGCTGAAAATTATCCTTACAAAATTTGTAAATGACTGTGTGAAAAATTTGAAGGGGATTATATTGAATCTTTTGATTGTTTTACTGATCCATAAGCATGGGGATCTTTTAGTTTTCAGATATTATTAATTTCCAATTGTCTTTATACTTGAATGTCACTGATTTTGGTGTATAGATATTTAGAATTGTCATATCTTCTTGATAGATTTTTCCATTTAGTGAATACATAGTGTACTTCACTATCCCTTTAGTGTAGTTTTTATTTGAATTTTATTTTGTCAACTATTAATAGGGCTAGATTGTCTACCTTTGTGGGTCAACTTGGTAGAATGCCTTTCAATCTTTTTACCTGAAAGTGATGTTCTCCTTCATGTTAAGGTATGTTGCTGGATAGAGCAGAAGGATGTATTCTGTTTTCTTCTCTAATCTTTTAGTTATTGTTGTTATTTAGTGAATTAAGGCCATTGATACTGAAAGTTAAAAATGATCAGGATTTATTGATACCAGTTATTGTGTTGTGGCCATATGGAGATTCATTATTTTTAATAGTGTTATTCTGTATTCCTTAAATTTTGTTTGGGATATTTAATGTCTTCAGATGGAAAATTTCTTTTTATTACCTTCTCTAGAGCTGGACTCTTAGATAATGCTTAAATTTTGGTATTTTTTTTCTCCAATTCATGTGATTGATCATTCCTGTGGTATAATAATCTGCGTTGTCATCTCTTAGAATTTGGAGAGCCTTACTTCAGGATCTTCTGTCTTATAGAGTCTCCATTAAACTGTCAGTTGTTATTTTATTAGGACTGAGTTTATATGTTAATTGGCCTTTAACCTTTACAGTTTTTAATAAAATCTTTCTTTTGTTCTGTGTGTTTATAGTTTTGATTGTTATATATCATGGGTAAATTTTTTCTGGTCCACTCTTTCTGATGTTCTGTATGCTTCCTCTATCTCGACATGGACTTCTTTCTTAAATTAAAACAAAATACTTCTGTGGTTTTGTTGAAAATATTTTCAGTGTCTTTGATTGCCTTTTACTCTCCTTTTTCCCCCTGCTCTTCTTATATATAGTCTTTTCATAGTATCTCAGATTTCCTGGACAAGGAAATTGTAATTGGAAGATGGAAAGGAAAATTTAAAAAATGTCTACCTAGCCATTTTGTCCAGTCAGTTTTCATGGACAGATTCCACCTTTCATTTCTTAAATAGTATGAATTCAGCATGAAAAAAGACCATGGTAAAATGATAAGCAGATGACTTGTAAGGTGATAAAATCTTTCAAATTGATTTTTTTTACACAAAAGAGAGAACAGTGTCATTTGCAGTAATTGTAATATACTTTCAAAAATGTCAAGTTATTCTTTGTATGATTTTCAAGGAGAACAGCAGTGATTTGGATAAGAGAAGATATACTGTAGATTTTAGACAAGTTAATGTGTTCATCCCATCTTATAAAAATAATTAAGTAAAACAGATCTGCATCTGGGTTCACTTGACATTCACGGAGAAAAATTTGAGCCCTGAGTCACAGGTGATTAGTCATATTTCATTCTATGTGCTGTTTGCTTCAACTTGGTTACACAGCTTGAGGTGTGATCTACTTAGTTAAGTAATTGCTTACATATGGTATTAATTTTCACCATATAATTTAGAATATAAAACCATCTATATAATCTATAAATACAAGAATGATATTATTTCAAGTTTTATTCATGTAAACTGACAGCTAAAGGTTTACATTTGTCATATTTCAATCTCCTAATTGGATAGCTGAAGAAAGCAATGAGGAAAGATGAATTTTTACATGATTTTATAGAAGGATCCAGAGCGTCCTAGAAGCCTACAAGTAGAACATTATGATAGGCAGATTTGGGCCCAGGGGTCCCCCTCAAACTAAGGCACAGCCAAGGACAATACAGGCCATAAACTTTAAACCCCTACCCAGATCTAGCCAATGGTCAGAACATTCTCCACAGTAGAGTGGAGAGTGAGATATGACTTTCTCACATACTCTGGTGCCTCACCTTTGACCATGTCCCCTGGAGGGGGAGACCTGGTGGCACTCAGAGGAAGGATAGCAGGTTACCAAGAAGAGACTTGATACCCTATGAACATATACAGGGGGAGGTAATCCCCCTCAGGAACAGTCATAGGGGAGGGGAATAAGGGGAAAATGGGAGGGAGGGAACAATGGGAGGATACAAGGGATGGGATAACCATTGAGATGTAACAAAAATAAATTAATAAAGGAGAAAAAAATTTAAAAAAAATAAAATAAAATAACCATTTCCAGTTTCCGTGTCTAACATCTCAATTCAGAACTCTCCCTAGTATAACTATATAATATGTTCAATACAATTACTAATGTTTCATATACAAACACTGAAAATAGAAGCAATGAAAATTTCATTAAATGAATTACTGAGAAATTAAACTGTGGTTTCCATTTTCTTATATGTTACTGGGCTATGTCAATGGATTCCAAACACTGCTCTAATGCCTGCTTTGTTTTCCATTAAAAGATACTACATTCACCTTTACTTTTTCAGAAAAGACAATATTAAAAGTCAACTTTCTCCTCTATCATTAATAATTTTCGTAATAAAGCCAATATCATAGAATGTCTTGTACAAGCAGTTTTATTTTCTAAAACTAATCGCCTTCTAGAAATATAATTAACCAAAAGCACATACATGAAAACACATTGTACATTAAATAGGCAAGGATAAGTGACATACATCAAATATCTAGGACTAATTGGAGATATTTTCCAGCAGAATCTTTTTTTAAATTGAGAATAGAGTTTTTCCTCACATAAGATATCCATTACGCCGGGTGGTGATGGTGGTGCACACCGTTAATCCCAGCACTTGGGAGGCAGAGGCAGGCGGATCACTGTGAGTTCGAGGCTAGCCTGGTCTACAAAGTGAGTCCAGGAAAAGCAAAAGAACATAGAGAAACCTTATCTCTAAAAGCAAACAAACAAAGATATCCTAATTACAGTATCCTCCCCCCATTCTTCCCCATTCCTTCTCTCCTCCCCTCTTATTTTTATTCACCCCATTTCTGTCTCTCATTAGAGCACAAACAAGCTTCTAAGGGATAATATAATATAAAATACACTAAGATTAAAAAAAAATCTACTTCTGGAGGAATCTTCTCTTTTAATTAGCTGAGTCAGGGTGATACATGGGTATAACAGAATGTAATCTAGAGGTATTTTATTGCTGGATTTGTTGTTGTTTGCTTGTCTTAGAAGAATACTATTTAGTTTTCCCCTAGGTCCATGAGCTATCTTACATTCTTGGTCACCCAAGCAGTAGGTGGTAAAGGTTCTAGCCTATGAAATATTCCTTAAGAACATGAAATTTTTTTGGTTACTCCCACCACTAATTTTGTGCCATGATTGTACTAACATAGCTTAGAGCAGGATATCATTAAGGATCAATGTTTTAGTGGCTGGGTTGATGCTTATGTTTCTCCTTTGATAGCATGCGGAGTACCTTTCTTTAAGAAAAAAAATGTTAGCATGTAGTTGTGAAGACTACTAGCTCAACTTCTTCATGTTAGATGAGTTGGGTATGTGTACTCTTCACCATTTGATATCAATTTGTGGAGAGCAACCCATGCTCTCAGCATCAGCCTGCATTATTTGGGATTTGCATGGGAACATTTTGTCCAACAACTTAATTAAGTAAAACCCAATCACTGTTCTGAAACCTGCACTTGGTGACAAGAGATGGCTTGTTGGAATTCTGTCTCTCCTATTAATATAAATATCATATATATATACATATATATATATATAATTTTCTACTGAATTATGTTAGTACTAACCTCAAATGGCCTTTCATTTTAGCTTGCTCTTCCTATATTCCCTACCTCATCCATCTCTTCCCTCTCCCTCCAAACTCCATTCTCCAGTTGCAGTTCACACCCTGCATCTATCCAAAACTATCTATTCTCTTCCCCTTACTTAGGAAATCTATTTGCCTCCCCACGTATCTTACTCTAACCTAACCTCTACTTACTATCTATAAACTCATGGATTGTAATTGGTTATTATGGAATATATATCATATTTATCTTTCTGGGATCGATTACTGTAGACCATCACAGGCCAAGATCCAGAGGCTGGCTTTCTGAGCTTAGAATAAAGTCCTCCCTCCTGCTGGAGGCATACTATAAAGACATTTTTGCCAAAAGGTGCCTTAAAACAGGCTCCTTTCTGAGAAACACTTCAACAGTTGCCTTAAATCTGTTCCTGAGCCAGTCCCTGGATGGTGTCCTGGGTATGCCTTTTGCAATTTACATACCAGGGCTTTAAAAAAACAGGGTGCCTTGAGTGGGGGTACTCTCTTGTCTCTTCTTTTGTTTTTATCCCCTTGACCTTGTCCCTTTTATCTTTAAGCTTAGTTTGAACTCTTGTTTGTAGATGGAATGTATGGAAGACAGTTCGTGAATTAAAACCTAGTGCTTGTTTCTTGGTTGCCTTTTTGACCAAGTGCAATCAGACACTTAGCCTTCTTTAAAGTCCAGGACTCATTTCCCTTCTCCCATACCCTTAACCCAGCCCAAAGAAGAGACTCAGACCCTCCCCAAGCAAACAAGGGTGGGAGCCTAGACCTTCTCCTCCTGAGAATGCATGGGGCCCACATTTATCCCCATTTGATTCTCAGCCCACTGTGTGGCTGGTTGCTATAAGCTTTCCCCACCTGGCTTCTCTAGAGCTCAGAGGAGCAGAGGCTGAGGGAAAATTCCTCAAAGGGGACTCGATTCTACAACTTACTTGGTGCAGGATGACTTTTTTCTAGTTCCACTTATTACCTGCAAATTTTGTGATTTTATCTCTGTAATGATTGTGTAATATTCTGTTGTATAAATGTAGCACACTTTCTTTTTCTATTCATCTCTTAAGTTTGTTCACATATTATTGCTAAGATCAATAATACAAATGATAGCTCATGCTGGTGAGGAGGAAGAGTAAAGGAACTTGTACAGCAAAAAGCTGTGTGGCAGTCAAATGGTATAAAATGAAATATCGAAGTTGTTTTGATTTTTATTTCCCTGAGAGCTATGGATGGTGAACATTTCAAGTGTATTTATGCCATTTGAGTTATCCCAAAGATTCCGCATCATACAAACAAGGACATTGGCTCAATTCTTAACAGCTTTATTCTTAACAGCCAGAATCTGGAAACAACCTAGATCCCTCAACTAAAGAATGGATAAAGAAACTGGTACATTTACAAATGGAATACTATTCAGCTATTAAAAACAAGGAAATCTTGAAATTTGCAGGCAAATGGATGGAACTAGAAAAGATCATCCTGAGTGAGGTAATCCATACCCAGAAATACACACATGGTATATATTGACTCATATGCAGTTATTATCCACATAATACAGGATAACTGCACTACAGCACAGAGACTGAAACAGCAACCAAGGACCATGAATGATGTGGACCAAGTCTCTCTGTTCAGATGTAGTAGCACAGTCTCCTGGTGGGTCCCAAAATGTGGAGAGTAGGGACTACTTCTAACACATACTCTGGCAGCCTTGACAGTCTACAGAGGAAGAGGTTACAGGTAGTACAGATGAGACCTGATAGGCTGAAGTCAGATGTTAGGGGAGGAGATTTTTCATTTATATCTGTACCTAGTTTTAATTTTTTCCAGATTACTACATTTTTTTAACTTCATGCTTTTTAAAATCTAACACTTTATTGAACATGTTTTGGAAAAGAAAAAACTTCCTTCATTCTGTATTGTTCATGTGTAAGACCCCCAGCACGGTGGTCTTAACGTGGAGACCCCCACCAAGAACCAGCAAGACCAAGGTTTCGGTTGCAACACGCAAGAGGCTTTATTGCAGGGGGATGGGTACCCGGGCGTCTCAGTCTCTGGAGAGGCTGGCGCGCCGAGCGAGTCTTTCGGGGGCCTTTTATAGGGATTTTAGCGGGAAGCGCAGGTACAGAAGCGAGAAGCATAGTTACAGGGCTCTGATTGGTAAATTTAAATGAGGCGAGGTTATGGCCCGGTCATCAGATGGGCTCTAGGAACAGGGGAGTTTACCCGTTCTCTGGGCCAGGTGGCCGACCATAAATATCTTGTTTGACAAGGACAAACTGTTTCTGTTATCTCGGCATGCTTTTATCTTTCTCCTCTGGGCCCCAGGCCTTATCTTATCCCGGGAACCTATTATTCTAGTCTTGCCTTGCAAAATAGCGTTACTGCTGCTATGCTTGCTATGGCGGGTGCACAGGGGAGGAGGTCTTACACATGTTTGTCCAAATAATTCTTAACTTTGCCACGAAGGAGTCTGAAGTTTTATAAAGTCTTATTTACTAATTGTTGATCTTAGTGCCTGTGCTAATGGTGCTCTGTTCAGAAAGTCTTTCCCTATGCTAATGGGAATTTTCTCTTCTGTTATGATCATTGTATTTGGATTTTTTCAAGTCATTTATCTATTTAAAGATTGTATAAAATGATAAATATAGATGTACTTGCATTATGTTTTAGGAATCCAGCATATTTGACCAGACACATTTGTTGAAGTGACTGTCTTTTCTTCAGCGTGTACTTGCCTTCTTTATAAAAATTCAGGTGTGCAGAGGTATGTGTATTTGTGTCCAACTCACCTTTTTGAAAGAATCCTATTCATCAATATACTTATTTTTATACCAACATGATGACTTGCCTTTAATGCTATAGATATGAAGTAAAATTTGAAATGAGGTATGGTGATACTAGTAGCAATTATCTTACTATTCAATATTGTTTTAGCTCTCTTGGCTTTTGTTATTGGTGGGGCTTTTTTGCTGTTGTTTGTTTGTTTTTCCATATGAAAATTAAAAGTGTCCCTTCATGTTATCTTTGAGATCAATAGGGTTCACGTTAAATTTGCATATTGCTTTTCAAGATCACCATTTTTGCATTTTAATCCTACTAATAAGTGAGTACATGATATATTTCATCTTCTGATATAATTTTCATTTCTTTCTCCAGTCTCTTAAAGTTTACATTATAAGAGCATTTCACTTGTTTGAGAGAGTTACTCAAAATATGTTACATATTTTGACACTATTGTGAGAGGTATTATTTATCTGATTTTTTCCTCACTCCATTAGTCATTTGTAGATAGAAAGACTATTGATGTTTGTGAGTTAATTTTATAATTAGCTACTTTGTGAAAGTGTTAATGAAATATAGGTGTCTCTGGGTTGAGAGTTCTTTTGGTCACCTATGTATACCATCATGGTATCTACAAATGATAATACTTTGTTTTCTTCTTTTCCAATTGGTATCCCTTGATTGCTGTCATTTAATATTATTATTTTAGGTAAGACTACAAGTAGTATATTGAATAGATATGCATAGAGTAGATAATGATATATTGCTTCTGATTTTTGTTGAATTGCTCTGAGTCTCTGTCAATTTACATTGAGGATGGTTATGGGCTTGCTGTAAACTGCCTTTGTTGTACTGAGTACTGATGTATACCCCTTGTATCTGTATTCTCTCCAAGATTTTATTAAGAAAGAGTTTTGGATTTTTTCAAAGACATCTTTTCATGTAATGAGATGATCGTACAGTTATTATTTTCAATTTGTTTATGAGGTAGATTACTTCTTTTGATTTACCTTGGTTGAACCATCCTTCCATTTCTGGGATGAAGCATAATTAATCATGGTGGAAGATATTTTCCATTTGTTCTAGGATTCAGCTTTTAAGTATTTTATTAAGAATTTTTGCTTCTATGTTCATAGGGAAAATTGGCTTATAATTCTCTTTTGTTTAGCAGACTATTTGGTTTGGTTTCAGAGTAACTGTGGCCTCATGAAAATGAATTGGCCAAGGATCCTTCTGTTTTACTTTGTGGAACAAGTTAAGAGTTTTGTCACTGACTTTTCTCTGAAAGTCAGGTGGAATTCTGTGTTAAAAATATCCAGATGTGGGCTTCTTTTTGAATATTTAAAACTTATTTATTTACTTACTCAGTTTATATTCAGTTTATAGCCCCCTCCATCTTCTCCTCATGATCTCATCTTTCCTTTCCTCTTCCTCATCCTCCCTGAACTCTTCAGAAGAGGGGAGCCCCTCAACCAACCCCAACTCATCAAGTTGCATCAGAACTGAGCACATCCTTTCCACCTGTGACACAGCAAGCCAGATGCACCAGGGTGATAGTGATCAAATGCAGGCAACTGATTCCAGGCCATAGACAGTTCCCGGTTCCTTTACTAGGGGATCCACATGAAGCCTGAGTAGAAATTCTGCCTAGTTAGAGGGTGTCCTCTTCAATCTCCATGACCCCTGCTACTAGATGTCTCAGCTAGAGTGACCCTCATATCCCCCCAGAAGCCTACTCTGTCTTAGGCCTCCATCTTGTAATAGAGGTAATATATATATATATATATATATATTTCTAGGTATTGGGAACTGACACTTATGAATGGGGACAGGTTAGGAGGGGACTTAGGTGTCTGTAAGAGGGAGAAAAACAGAGTATTGCACATTTATCCTAATTATACCCTGGAATTGGGGGGCAGAGAAGAGAATCCAGAATAGAAAGTTTTCTTATAAAGCTGGGGAGGAGCTAGCATTGTATTTGGACAAGAGGAAGGAGAGTGAATATATGAAACTCATCTACCTGCTCCACTGATCAACTTGCTTATCTATCAAGCTTGGCTGGTATGTTTCCATGGAATACCTGAATGAGTTAGGGTATTAAAAAACTTTTCTCATAATTTTCAAACACAATTCATGTAAACATCAATACAAACCATTGTTTAAATATATATATATATATTCAAATATAAAATAGAGTCTTATATCACTCTTTCTTATCATGAGAGAAAATCCTAGTTGTATATTCCTATCTCAACCCATTCTGTAAATTTGTGTAGAATAGTGCATATCTTGGCTCTTGTGGAATTTAATTTCCTGGAAATAGGAGACTGATTCTACCTGATATTGATACATTAACCACCCAGCACATTGTTAGTCCATGGTTTACCTTTCCCTCTGGAGGTTATTTATAGCAATTTGTTATTCATTCAAATGTTGACTTCAAGCATACTAGAATACTGAGTTTTGCGAAACTTTCTTTAAGTTGCTTTGATATTTCTCTTCATTTTGGTAATATTTCCCTGCAATTATTATTTTTTTATTTTTTGAATTTTTAAAATTAATTTATTCTTGTTACATCTCAATGGTTATCCCATCCCTTGTATCCTCCCATTCTTCCCTCCCTCCCATTTTCCCCTTATTCCTCTCCCTTATGATTGTTCCTGAGGGAGATTTCCTCCCCCTGTATATGCTCATAGGGTATCAAGTCTCTTCTTGGTAACCTGCGGTCCTTCCTCTGAGTGCCACCAGGTCTCCCCCTCCAGGGGACATGGTCAAAGGTGAGGCACCAGAGTGTGTGAGAAAGTAATATCCCACTCTCCACTCTACTGTGGAGAATGTTCTGTCCATTGTCTAGATCTGGGTAGGGGTTTAAGGTTTACTGCCTGTATTGTCCTTGGCTGGTGCCTTAGTTTGAGCGGGACCCCTGTGCCCAAATCTGCCTATCATAATGTTCTACTTGTAGTCTCTGCAATTATTGATACTAACTTTATGCACACAGAAATTTAGTAAAATCACTAAGATAAATATGTTTTGAGAAACATCAAAAAAGGCCTCAGAAGAAAGATACAATTAATATATGTGCTGTGTGACTTTTCCCTATCTGCATTCTTGTATCTATTTATCTTTCTGTAGGTGAAGAAGAGGTGCATTTGACATTATGTTAATCTCAATATTATTTTAAATTCAATAAAACATAACTGAACCTTTACTATATTTGTACTTCATTTTTGAAACCTGTTTAGTTAAATAACTTTGTCATTAAATACATGTTTTCTTTATATATCTATATATCTATATCTATATATGCATTTCATCCAGGCTTATTGAAGACATTCAAATATGTCTGTAAGATGAGATGAGACACTCTTTACATATTGTTTTATTTCAATATGCTTGCCCCCAAAAAACAGCTGCTAAAGCCATTCTGAGCCTTAATAATGTACAAATTGCCTCAGTTAGGCATCAGAGTTTGGCCTCCTCACTTGAATTCCATTCCAAAATCATTATGTTTAACTTAAAGAAGCTTATATATCTTTCTCAATAATTTACACCATTAATGATCTCCAACTACACATCACAAATTTCTTGATTAATCATGAAGTTTTTTTCATGTTTTCATATTTCCCTCCACATATAATAACACTGAATTTAAAATTCTAATAGAAAGGAATTTCTAGTTACTGTCTGGCTCATATATGTTTATAGTATTATTTTGAGCAATGCTATTGTTACTTTTTTCTTGGCTGCACTTTCTTTTATTTATATATTATAGAAGCTAATAGAAAAACTGAATCTCTTACTTAAAAAAAGAAATACAGTAGAATTATGTACTAATTATTCCTTAGATTATTGAATTGTCCTTGTTATAATGCCATGAAATTTTCAATACACAAGCATATTCATCTTCAAGTATAGAAAGAGCCAATTGACAGTGCATTCTGCATGGCTGTGGAGACAGTAGGGACTGTCTCTGACATGAGCTCTGGTGCCCCTGATCACTGCCTTTTGGTAGGGAGGCCCAGCAGGCACATAGAGGAAGGGGAAGCAGGCTATCTGCATGAGACCTGATAGGCTGTGGTCATATGGTGGGGGAGGAGGTCCCCTTTTGTCAGAAGTCTGGGGGAAGTCAATAAGGAAGAAGAGGAAGGGAGGGTTGGAATGGGAAGATACATGCTAGGGGATAACATTTGATATAATATGAATAAATTATGATAAATTATAATTAAAAAAAATAAAAAACCTTTTAAAAAAGGAAACAATGCCTACTACTACTACTACATTGGAATAAATTTGTAGTTTTAAATTTCATAGCATTCATTTATGAATTTCTGTGGTCCTGTTTGGTTCACATATGTTAAAAATTACAATAACCTTTAATGGGTTTTTCCTTTAATGATTATAAAGTATTCTTCTTTTTCTATCCTGATTAGGATTAATTTGAAGGCTATATTATCTGATATGATAATAGTAAATCCTGATTGTTTGTTTACTTGGCTTGAAATACTCCATTTCCATTCTTATACCCTAGGGTAGTATCTATCATTGGTCAATATCTGCCGTTCTTAAAAGATGCAAACATATTAAGCCTGCTATCTGATCCAATAGATTGGTCTCTGCCTCTTACTGGGGAGTTAAAGGTATTACTATAAAGAATCAATGAATAATGTATATTAATTCCTGTAGTTTTGTTTCTCTTGTGGTGTTCAATTTAACCTCTTTTTGTTTATTTTAGATCCCAGTAGCAACCGTGCAACCCCACTCCCTCCTCTTCTATCTTCTAATCCCAACCTCCCACCCACTTCCCCCTTAGCTTCTGCTCCTAAACCCCACCTCCTGGGTACTGACTTACTCTTGCTCACATCAGGACAATTCAGGGCTAAGTTTTTACTCTTTCACTAAGGCAAGACAAATCAGCCCTGTCAGTAAAATGGGATCCAGATGGCGCCAAGAGAGGCCAAGACAGAGACAGCACCAGTTTGAGGACAAAACATTCTATCAACTTCATATATGTAGCACCAGGCCATACATGTTCTTTATTTGGTGATTTTGTCTTTATGAGCCCCTCCATGGGCCAAGGTTACTTGACATTTTAGGTCTTTTTACCGTGTTCTTGACCCCTCCATCTCCCTTAGTCCTTTCACCAATTCTTCCACAAGACTCTCTGAGTTCTGCCTAATGCATTGGTTTTCATTACCTACTGGATGAAACCTCTTAGATGACAGTTATGCTAGGTCCATGTCTTCAAAGATAGCAAAGGATCATTAATAGTGTTAGGGATTTGCCAGGGACCAAACGGCCCGTGGCCGACCCCCACCCATTCAGCATCTGCAGCAAACATCCTGCTTGGCCACTCATTAGGCATACAAGGCATCTGGCTTAGCCCTGAGAAGAGAGTGATCCGATACTGAGATAACCACAGAGACATCCTGCTTTGCCCCACCTAGGAAAACCCCTCCCCCTGCAGATGTTCCCGGGGCTCAACCCCAGAAGATTTTGTACTTTTCCATTACTCTCCTCACTTACCCCTGCCCTCCCTAAAGCAGATTTTAAAAAGCCTGCCCTCACCTTCAATAAATGGCTCTTGACAAGCTACTGTTTCCTTGAGCTATGCCTCTCTCTTGCCCATTACTTTATCCACAGGTTGTGACCCCCCTCAGCCCCCCAATAACTGACCAGCCGGACTGGTTAGGGATTGGGTCTCTCCCATGAGATGTGTCTCAATATTGCATTATGTAATTGTTAAAATATTTTATCAGGTATGGTTACCGTGCTGAGTAAGGAATTAGTTGTGCTTACTTCCCTTCAGATTTCTTTTGTCAATGTTAAAGTCCTGGTTTGAATGTTTTTCTAAGGTAGCAATGTTTTCAGTTGGGAATATAGTTATAATTTCATCCTAATTTAACAATACTTATAAACTTTGATTTTGATCTGAAAAGATCTAATCCCCTAACCAACTAAACATGATTGTAAAACTATATTATCTGGCTTCAACACTCCCTCAGAGACTTGAATAGGAATAAAACTTAAACCTCTGGGTGAACTGGTAGTGCAGGTTAGCAGCTTCCAAAATGAACAAATAACTGAGACAGTTTATTGCCTGAGCAGTCACCCAACACGCTCTATAATGTTGGAGCCTCATCTTTGGCCTTTTAGCCCAATTTCTCTGCCAGGCTTATTTGTGAGGAAAGAACTATTGAGGTCTTGCTTACCCTATCTTGGCAGAGTTCAGCCATCAACTCTGCTTACATCTAAGCTTGTCCATTTTTAGGCAGAATTCTGTTTGTGGGAGAAATGAGGACATTTTTCCCAGTGTCTGGTTAGCCACATTTGAAGCCAACTCCATAAGGAGGTTCTTTGATGCTCATCGTCTTCTTTGAGTTTGACTGGGTGTTGTCAGGAGTTATATATTGTGTTTCATTCAGAAATTAAGACCCAACAAAATAGGAAAGATGTTTATTTAAAGTCTGACAAATACAAATAGCAAAATCACTATGAATGTAACATTTATATAAGTCATGATCATCTCATGGTTCTCTCTGCTGTATGTAGTTTGGTTACTTCATGTGTAATAAAATAAATATATATGTTAAAAAATAAAATAAAATTGGTACTCTTAAAATGAACAATACTTATAAACAAAATTCATATAAAGGTTCTATAGTACTTTCTACCTGTTATCCATGACAAATAAGAATCATTGTGGTTGTTTGTTTGTTTGTTTATTTATTTATTTATTCAGAGATATGGTTTCTTTGTGTAGAGCTGGCTGTCTTTAAACTCACTCTTTAGAGCAGGCTGGCCTTGAATTCACAGAGATCCACCTGCCTCTGCCTCCCAAAGTAATGAGATCCTAGGCATGTGCCACATCACCAGTTTGTCACTGAATCACCTGTCTGAATACCAAGCACAAGACATTTCATTTCCCATTTCTTTAGCAATGGGATAGAAGACACCCCTGTTTTTTCCTGGAATTTATTTTATCAATGGTACTGAAAATCCAGATTCTGGTCCTCATACTTTCCTAATTGAGCCATCTCTCCAGACAAATGTTTTTCCATTAGTTTGCTAGTTTGTTTGTTTGTGAATTAAAGAAAACAAAGCTATATCAGGGTCAGCCTGTAAGCTCATCAGGTGAAGCCATCTGCCGTTAGAACGGAGGACTTGATCATCAGAGAATACATGGTGGAAGGAGGAAAGTGATTCCTGAAAATTGTTCTCCGACTTCAGCATGAAGCTTGTGCATGTGCACACGTGCGCGCACACGCAGACACGCACACACCACACACCAATGGGTTGGGGGTGGAAGAGGGAAATGGAGAGGGATAAGAAGAATAAGAGAGAGAGAGAGAGAGAGGTATAGAAAAGCATAAAGTAACCTAAACAAGAGAGATTTTAACTGATACGGTTTCTTTGCATTTCTCACAAAGTAGAGGTCTTTCACTTCTAAGGAATTTGCATATCTGACAAGTGAACATGATGTATTTTTACCTTTTATATAGAAGTTAAATATTTGTAGTCAGCTAAATGATAAGCTGAATAGCTAAATCTGAGAACTGTTTTATATGTAAATACTGAAATATTTTAGTTGAAAACCACCTGTAATCACTTGTCTTATGATACATTATTAAGTTTTGAAAGAGTGGATGCTGAGAAAAGTCAAGATTATATAAAGCATGCTATTAATCCTCAGACTAAATCACCATATATCTCTCCTTTTAAAGGCCTCTTAAAAGATATAATAATTAATTTCTGTCAACATGTTTGGTGTAAATAGCTCCCCTTTGCTACACCCAGCAGTCTTCTGATGGCTTTCTCCCTATTTTTAAAGGCATATATGTCTAAGAGAGGTATCTTCCTTTATTATTACTGTGATAATTTCTCTAGCACATTAAAGTGTCAGAGCATCTCAGCACATAACACTTCCAGTGATTTTGTTTTGCTCCTTTATCTACAATAGACTCAGTACATCAGTCTTAGAATGGTCACAGTTTATTTGATTAGATTTCTACCCATTGTTTATTCTACCCCTAAAGAATAATTACTTTATTAATATTATTACATTCTGGAAAAAGTAATAGATACATGCCATACTCTGAAATAGAATAGATGGCATTTTTCCTTTGGTCTACTTAGTAGTTGTTTTGGCAAGATTATAACTAAATACCTGACACAAAGAACTTTTAAAGTTAGGCATTGTTCACATCATTAAAGGTATAATCAATATTTCAGAAAGTTGAGAACATAATAAGATACTTGCAGAGTTGTGTACATCCTGGTTCCATAAGATTCTGTCTCAAAAATAAATAAAATGTAGAAGAAAAATACCAGCTGTCATAATCAGCAATACAATAATATAAGAAAAATGAAAAAGAACATAAAAATGTACAGAGAAAAATTATTGAGTTTGACTCAAAACTTACAATTTCATGGCATTGTATAATTGAGAAAAGGTGGGACCAAGAATCAGGGTCCCAAGAAGCAGCCAGGAGTAAGAAACTCAAACGTGTATCTTGCTGATTGCCCTTCTTAAACTCAGCATTAGTTTTTCAAAGCAGACATACCCTTTCTAAGGAGTATGCTCATTTTGGAGTCAAACAACTAAACTACGATTTTTTTATTATTATTATGTTTCTTTTTTTAACATACACATTTGAATAAAATAAACTACATACAGCAGGAAGAACAACAATACAATCAGTAATTATATAAATGTTATATTCATAGTGATTTGACTATTTGTATTTGGCAAACTTGAAGTAGAGACCTTTCCTATCTTGTTGGGTCAAAATTTCTGAATGAAGATCAATATCTAACATATCTCATCTCCATTAAATTAAAACATCTATCTTGACCTAAAAACATCTTAACCCATAACCTACTCAGCTTAATTGAATAACTAAACTGTCTTATCTTCAACCCCATCAGAGATTTGAGAAGGAATAAACTTAAGTACGTGACTAAATCGGAAGGGCAGGTTAGCAGCTTCCAAAATGAAAAAATGACCGAGACAGTGTACTGCCTGAATAGTCACCCAAAACTCTCTATAATATTGTAGCATCTTCTTCATCCCTCTAGCCCAATATATCTGACACACATATTTTTGAGGCAGGACCTACTGAGGACGTGCTTACCCAGTCTTGGCAGAGTTTGGCCATTGACTCTGTGCATCTAAGCTTGCACATTTTGGGGCAGAATTCTGTCTGTGGCAGAAACAAGGAAATTTTGCCCAGTGTCTCGTTTGCCACATTTGAAACCAACTCCATAAGGAAGTTCTTTGGCCCATTTGATATTCAAAACATATGATTTCTGACTGACAAAGATTTCTTAAGCAATAATTGTTGCTTGTGTATTGCACAGTCCAATTTTATCACAGAAGTCACCTAAGGCTGTAAGTTATTTTCAGCTTTATTTATAGTCCCCAGTTTAAGAAAGCATGACTTCCATGGCAGTAATTTCAAATTCATAGGTATTTTACTTACATTAATGGAATAAATGTTTCATTGAAATTATAACATTTTTTCAGTACTAATTCTGCATAGTAACTGTATTTATATATGCCTTGTTTAAAATGATATAAATATATGTCTGTATTGTTCAAATTATATCATAACCAACTCTAAGCTTTATGTCTAAATCTGACAATTGCTGAATTTATATGTATTATATTTATCTACTAACTCTTCTTAATAATAATTGTTAATTTGAAATTGAATAATATTGTTTAGAAAATTACATGTTTGAAGTCTCCTTTATAAGAGAGTTGGCTTTAGTTCTTGCAAGATATAGACATAATGTTGAATTTTTAAGAAGAATGTTATTAAAGTGTAATATTTAGTTATACTAAACTAATATGCTGGTTGGTTTTTTTGTTACTTTGAGACAATCAACAATCTGGGGTCATCTTGTAAAAAGTACCACAACTGAAAAGATTCCTTCATAGGAGCAGTCTGTAGGCAAATCTGTAGAGAATTGTCCTGATTAATTGTCCAGATTGATGACAAAACACAGCCCACTATAGATGGTGCCACACATGGACATAGGGTACTGTATTATATAAGAAAGCAGATTAAGAAATCCATACAGATATGGCAGCAAGTGGTGCTCTATTGCAGTCTCTGTTTCAGTACCTTGCTCCAGATTCCTCTCAGTTACCTTACATGACTAGCCTTGTTGAATATTTGTATCATTTAAGCCAAGTAAACCTTGTAGAGAAATTTTAATCCAGTAGCATGGCTACTCTGGCAAGGGATCACTTCCAAAGACCTAGAGTGTGTGATATAGACATGGTTTTAGCATACACCTTTATTTCCTCTGGCTAGAATACACATCTTTAATCCCACTTGCTGGAACACGGACATGACTTTAGTACATGCCTTTAACCACAAACAGTGATGTCTAATTGAGAGACAGACAAAATGAAAAATCATAGAGAATATGACAGAATGTGTCAGAGATAGGATATGCTAATTCTCATGAGAACAGACAGGAATGAGAAGCTACTTAAGAACAGTATGGAGAGAGAGAGAGAGAGAAAGAGAGAGAGAGAGAGAGAGAGAGAGAGAGAGAGAGAGAGAGAGAGAGAGAGAGAGAGAGAGAGAGAGAGAGAGAGAGAGAGAGAGAGAGGAGAGTTGTGGAGACAGTAGTCAGTAGAGTAGAGTTGGGGAGAAGAGTACGATTCAGTGAAATTTGGTGCAGTTCACTTGATTGCAATTTAGTTCTGGAGTTAAGAGGCACTTTTTCCAAGCAGAGCAATTCAGTGAGAAGCCAATTGGAACCCATGTTGGGATGTTTGGTAGTTGACATCAGTTTGTAGTTGTATCTCCATGGGATCTGCAGTCTTCTCCAACATGAGAGGACACTTTCAAATAAGTGGAAGACACGCCTCCACATGGCACACAGAGGAATGGGAAGCAAGGCATCCAGATGAGACCTGATAGGCAGTGGTCATATGATGGGGAGGAGGCCTCCTTCTATCATAGGTCTAGGGGAGGGGAGTAGGGCAGAAGGGGGTGAGGACCTAGCAGGATGATACGAGTGAGTTGCGAACAATAGAGATGTAATCTGAATAAATTATAAAAATTTAAAACTAAATAAAATAAGGTAACACAGTCAAAAACAAAACAAAAAATGAATCAATAAAGGAAATAAATGTAGCATATATTTTTCACTGGCACTGTATTTTCTCAGTTAAAATAGTAAGTGGAAAGTTAAAAATATCACAGTATGCTTTCATTTTGCATCCTGCTACACAAGGTAATTAAACACATGGTTTCAAAAGGAAATAAGAAAAATGATGTCAACTAAGTCCTACAGCTAAAGAAGCACTATTATAAAAAAAAAATCAATTCTCAGAAACATAGGAAGCTCGCTTTCAGAAACGATAACAAAGCACATTGTGGCAACCATCCTAGTGTTTATTCATTTCTCAAAATAGTACAAGCATTTCCACAAAAAGACAAGTTATTCATTATGAAATTTCCCTAAGGAATAGATTTTCTCTAAGAGTCCTCCACATTTTTTCTTTGCAAAAAAGACCAATTTCAAAATAAAAGGTGAAAATGTAGCAAGAACAATTTAGCTGTTCTCAGCATGCATAATGCCTTTACAGTGTACATACATGGATATTTGAAGACCATTTAAATTATAATTTAAGCAACTGACTAGAGATTTTTTCACTGAATGTTTATCTGCATGGGACATTTGCAATCTCATTCATTGTGAACTGTATCCACTTACAGAGAGTGAAACTTCTATAATGGCAGCAGTGGATATTTTATGACTAGCAGTTACTCAAACTTCATGTAAATGAATGCTATGAAATTGTTGTCTTTTATTTTATAGTAAAACTTCCTCAAGTTCTAAGTCCTTAAAACATAATAATCACACCAAGAAATTTAGCATTTCATGAGTGGAACAATTCAGCATTATTTCAACAACTGCTGGTAGTAATTGTAGGCTTATGTTTTCAGACCCTTGTGTCACGACTCTAATTTGGAAAAGAACAGATATTAGTGTTTTTGAATATATTGACATGATTTTAAGTAGTGAAGGCATGTTAATGTAAAAATGGGTGCTGCAGCTGGAATAGGAGGAATATTTACTGCTCTGTAACTGAACTCAGAGACAGTGCTATTTGCGTCACAGATACAACTTTTAAAATGGTGAAATAAATATTTTTGATAGGTAATTCTTCTTCTTTAACTGTGAATTAAGTACCTTTGACAAGTTCTCCTATGTACTTCTTGGTTCAATAAGTAATATATCTTTCCAAATTATCAACCATTGAATGTGGTATCAAATATTTCACCAATATTCATATTACCTGTCCATTATATGTTTGGTTATCCATACATCCTTCATTTGTGTAAAAATATTCTACATTTCTCTATAAAACTAGAACATGATAATAATCTGTATTTCTCCACAATGTATTCTAGAATATAACACTGTATTTATGTAAATGATATATCAACTATTGTCTGGAAAATTTTCTAACAATTTTTACATTGGCAAAGATTAATCTATTACTTAGATACTGTCTCTGCTTGTATGTCCCTTGAATTCTTTATCTTTCACTTTGAAACACATAAAAAAAATTAAATTTTATAATATTTTTGAATCCTTAAAACTACAGAAACCTTATATTTTTGGTTGTGAGCCTAGAGACTTCATACCCTATGAGCATATACAGAGGGAAGAGGTCCCCCTCAGTCACAGTCATAGGGGAGGGGAATAAGGAGAAAATGGGAGGGAGGGAAGAATGGGAGGATACAAGGGATGGGATAACAACTGAGATGTAATATGAATAAATTAATAAAATATATTTTAAAAAAGAAAACTACAGAAACCTGTAAACAGGCAAATTAAGTTACATGAGCAATAATAAAACACAGAGAAACAAAAAACCTGTTTGCTAGAAATCCTTAGGCTATTATAGGAAAATTAGCATAACACTGAAGAGGATTAAGTTAGTTTGTCACTTCAATTATTCAACTAATAAGTTAAGAAACGCCCTTTCAATCAAATTAGCTATAATCACAAGAGAGACGTAGAAAAAAAGTATTAAATGAACAAATATAAATGCTATTATCCTTTGAAAGACCTAAATACAACTGTTCTATTAAAAGTGTATAGTCGTAAAATGACTCCTAATGGCATTTTGCTTTACTCCTAGATAAGTAGGAGCTGCCCTGCCATCATCGCAGACGCTTCCTCCTACCGCAGATGGGAACACATACAGACATTCACAGACAATCTACTGGTGAGAGACCTTAGAACACTGAGCACTAAAGAAGGTGTCTCTGTCAAACGCCTCACCTCACGGCTCAGGGTATTATGAGGAAGAGAAGACTGAACGAGGTCAGAACCAGGAATGATAACAAATACCAAAGAAACAAAGGCCTTTAAATCACAGTTTTCATGCACGTATGGTCTCATAGACACCAAGGCAGCATGCACAAACCCCTCACTAGTATGCACCAGATGGTGTTCTACAGCTAAAAGAAGCACAAAGGGCCTCATCCTGTCTCTAAAGTAATCTTGAATTTATCATCACTTAGAAAATGAAATTTTAATTTTCTTTAAGAGAATTTCACTGAGGAAGCAACAGCAGCAACAACAACAACAAAAAAATGAACTCCAAAGTATCCATGTGGTTTATTATCTTAATATTATACCAGTACTTTTGGAAAACTCTTACTCTTATTTTTGTTTTTATTTTATTTATATATTTTCTATTTTTAAACCACGTAGCTCAGTGTGTGTGTGTGTGTGTGTGTGTGTGTGTGTGTGTGTGTATGTGTGTTACTAGCTTAGTGTTTTCATGGGATCCCTAAGTGTACCAATGAGTGGGTCTCTGCATCTATATCTGTATCTGTTTTCTTTTTAAATTCATGTTTCTATTACTTGTTACATCCTGACTGAAGTTTGCGCTCTCTACTCTCCTCTTAGTCTCTGATTCCCACGTTCCCTTTCCCCCAGATGCACTGGTTCTCTTTCCCTTCAGAAAAGATCAGGTTGCTGGCACTTTTCCTTTTGTCTGTTTTGATCCATTTAGATGTGCTAGATTTTATTCTAAATGATTGTATATCCTGCAAGGTTGACAATCTATGTTAGCATCACTATTTTTAATGAAATCAAAAGAAAAATGATAAGTTTTATTACAGACACATATATAAAATTACTTCAGATTCATAGAAAATGATTATGTACTTAATTAAATTATTAAGTGTTATTTAAGTATGAAAAGTAAATACAAGTTATATTTCTCAATAATAATATATATTTTCCACAGTTTTTCCAACACTTTCAAATCCTAAAGATTCAAAGTAATGTTAGTTTTCTTTTAAATACATCTAAGTAAATCATGAAATGGTGTCATTCATTGTGATCAACAGTTAGTAGGTTCAACTGAAGACAGTGTGCTGCTCAAAGGAACCAATGGAATAGTACAGTCCTCTATAGTAATCTCTATGGCCATAAAAGAGGGATCTTCTTGCCAGGGACCAAACGGCCTGAGGCCGACCCCCACCCATTCAGCATTTGCAGCAAACATCCTGCTGGGCCACTCATTAGGCATGCAAGGCATCTGGCTTAGTCCTGAGAAGAGAGCAATCTGTCTCACCTGGAAGACCCCTCCCCTTGCAAATGTTCCCGGGGCTCAACCCCAGAAGATTTTGTACTTTTCCACTACTCTCCTTGCGTACCCCCGCCCTCCCTAAAGCAGGTTTTAAAAAGCCTGCCATTACCTTCAATAAACGGCTCTTGACAAGCAACTGTTCGCTTGAGCTCTACGTCTCTCTCGCCCATATCTTTAACTACAGGTTGCGACCCCCCTCGGCCCCCCAATAACTGACCAGCTGGACTGGTTGGTGGACTAGTTACATGGACTAGTTATTTGGCGCCCGACGTGGGACTCGAGGTGCGGGTTTCTCCCCGAACGGATTAAGGGACCGGTCCACAGGAGTTTTCATGACCAGCCGAGTTCGCCCGGCCGGCTTCGTCATTAGGTGAGTCATCCATTCGCATATCTCAAGAATGGGCCATTCACTGTCCAAGGAAGCAAAGTTCATAAGAGGCTTAAAGGACGTACTCAGAGAGAGGGGTATTAGGGTAAAAAAGAAACATTTGATTGAGTTTTTTGTTTTTATTGACCAGACCTGTCCCTGGTTCATGATTGATGGACCTACTATTCATTCTGAAAAGTGGCAAAAGGTGGGGTGTAAGTTTAATGCACTTATTAAAAAAGATGGTAATACAGCGGTGTCGAACAGTATTTTTTCTTATTGGGGCCTTATACGGGACATAATTGAGTCCAGCGAAAACGAAAGCGGACAGAGGCAGCTCCTCTCCGTGGCTGAACTCTGCCTGCGCGAATCTCTCCCTCCTTCTCGTGTTCCTTCCTGTTCCTCTTTGCAGGGTTCCTCTCTTATGCTCATTGACATGTCCCCTGATTCTGTTCCTCCTACATCCTCGGAGCCCTTAAAAAATCCTTCCCCTTCCCCCCCGCCGTCTTTATCCGTCGCTTCCTCCCACCTATGAGGACCCCATTTCCGCTATGGAACGCGGGTGTTCACCACTTTGTGCCCCTGTTTTTCCCCCAAAAAGGGCACCCTCTGTCCGGTCCGGTACGCCAGCCTCTCCTGTTCCCCCTCCGTCGGTCGCCCCTTCACGCGCCTCCCGCCATTCCGCCATTTTCCTTTCTCAGGCCCCAGATGAGCCCTTGGATCCGGATGCTGCTGCCACCCTTGAGGAGGAGGCTGCTCGATATCATTCCGATGATGGCCTCCTCCGCGCGGCGCCAACCTTTCCCTCCTCTACCTTGCTCACTCTTCCCCCTCCCCTTACTAAGCCCTACCCTGCCTCCCGGCTCCCGCCACCTTGTTCCCTCCCAAACTGCTTTTGTCAGACAGAGGCCCATCTCCAACACCAGATCTCCCATGCGACGAAGATTCTTCAACTTCAACAACGGCTTTCACTTTTAACAACGCGCCTTTCCTCCACAGCCCCGTTTATTTTCCCTGTCACCCGTTCCCAGAGCCAGCCCGCCCTGAGCGGGGCGAAAACTGAGGCGAAAACTGAGGCCACTGATTCAGGCGCTGCTTCGGGAGAGCCACCTGCCCCTACACCTTCCCAGTCGTCCGCGGCCCTTGTAGATTCTGATAGTGAGCATGATTCCTCAGGTTCGGAGGGAGAACAGAAAGGTGGTGGAACGGCTCCTGACCCTACCCAGCCTTTCGCGCTCATAATTTTTCCTTCCCTCTTTGCCCCCACAGGACTGCTCTGGCAACGGGCCCCTCTTTTTTGGCTTCATCTCCCCTCCTCCTCCACTAAGGTCCTTCCTACTTATCCTACTCTGGTTGCGTCTCTTATTCGGCAGGGGCGGGAAACGGCCACCAGGCTCTTCGGAAGGGACCCTCACTCTATTATCACGCCTTACTCGGCCACACAAATAAGGTGGCTTTTTCAAAATTCAGATGATTGGGCGGTCTCCTGTATTTCTTTTTGCGGCCTATTAGATAATCATTATCCCCCAGATAAACTAATTCAATTCCTACAGCGACAACCTGTCATCTTCCCGAGAGTCACCCGCTCCAGACCCCTCTCCCAAGCTTCCCTGGTTTTTACTGATGGTTCCTCTACCGGGGTCGCTGCCCTCTCTGTGGACGGAGCTATCCTGCAAAAACAAACCCCCCATACCTCTGCTCAGCTTGTTGAGTTGGAAGCTGTCGCACACGCCTTTACATTGCTTCCCCATACTCCCTTTAATCTATATACTGATAGTGCCTATGTCGCGTCCTCTGTTCCACTCCTCGAGACGTTTCCTCGTATTAAGCCTGCTACTAATGCCTCCCCTCTCTTCTCCCGTATCCAACAGCTTATTCTTTTGTGCTCTCAGCCTTTTTTTGTTGGTCATATTCGCGCTCACTCTACCCTGCCAGGGCCTTTGACTACACTTAATGCCCAGGTGGACTCAGCCACGCGCCCCCTGCTTTCAGGGCTGGCCATTCCATCCGCCAGCGACCCTGTTTCTATGGCCAGGGAGGCTCACGCCCTCCACCACCTTAATTCCCAAAGCCTTTGCCGCATGTTCTCCATCACTCGGGAACAAGCCCGGGCTATTGTTAAAGAATGCCAGGCATGTGTCACCTTTCTTCCCGAGCCACATACGGGAGTCAACCCTCGTGGCCTCATGCCTGGACAAGTCTGGCAAATAGATGTTACTCATTTTTCCTCTTTTAAGAAACTTAAGTATATTCATGTGTCTATAGATACTTTTAGTGGATTTATTTGCGCCTCTCCGCACGCTGGAGAGTCTACTAGAGATGTTATTGATCATGTTTTGTATTGCCTTATTGTACGATGGAGAGTCTACTAGAGATGTTATTGATCATGTTTTGTATTGCCTTATTGTATGCTGGAGAGTCTACTAGAGATGTTATTGATCATGTTTTGTATTGCCTTACTGTTGCCCCCAAACCCTTTACCTTAAAGACTGATAACGGCCCTGGGTATACAAGCTCTGCCTTCAAGTCCTTTTGTGCCCAACTGCAGATTAAACATGTTACAGGGATACCTTACAATCCCCAAGGACAAGGAATTGTCGAGAGGGCCCACCAGACACTTAAAGCAATGCTTAATAAATTACAGTTTTCCAAAGGAATCCTATATCCCTCTACAGCAGGGCCTCACCTGCTTCTCAATCATGCATTGTTCGTCCTAAATTTTCTACAAAAGGATGATCTTGGCCATTCGGGAGCCGATCGCCTTTGGCACTCTTCCACCTCCTCCACCTATGCCAAGGCTCTGTGGAAGGATCCACTGACCCACCAATGGCATGGACCTGACCCAGTCCTTATTTGGGGCAAAGGTCATGCCTGCATTTATGATCAGAAAGAACAAAATGCACGCTGGTTACCTGAGCGCCTAATCAAACCTTTTAACTCCCCTCTCCCAGGGAACTCCCCTGAGGAAAAGATGTAATTGTGCTCTTTTTTAGGATAAAAAAGATACCGCCAATTCATCATGTTGCTACTCACCGCGTCGCTCCTTTGCCTCTGCCTTCCTGAAGTGATTCTCGCCGCATTCCTGTGCCAACCTCAGCCTTATACAATCTATAACTTTACCTGGGTCATTATTAACCAAGCGGGAGATATTGTTAATTCCTCCTCCTCTCAGGGCATTAATTCCCAGTGGCCCGATTTACAGGTTGACCTCTGTGCCCTGGCCCTGGGAGGCCCCTCTTCTTGGGGCATGGAAGACGGTTTTTGGCCTACTAAACAATCTAGGCTCCCGAGGAGACGCCCCCTTTCTCTCGCTCGGTTGGTGGTCCCAGTCCCGGCTGCCGTAATGACCTGGAGAGCATCATGCTCCACAAAACCTTACACCAGGATGGGATTGCTTGGGCCGGAGGACTCTATGTTTGCCCGGGACCCTCTCATCGGCCCCGTCCTGATAACCACCGCTGTGGTGGGGCCCAAGATTTTTACTGTGCCTATTGGGGGTGTGAGACTACTGGCGACACGTACTAGAAGCCATCCTCTTCTTGGGACTACATCACTGTTGATTCCTGGGTTCATCCTCAGCCCTATGGTGAGGCCGTTAAAGACCTTTGCAATGCAGCTCGTTCAGTCACCAATGACTGGTGCAACCCCCTGACCATTCGCTTCACTGAGCCCGATAAACGTGCCATTTGGACGGGTCGTGGATTTAAATGGGGCCTCCGTGTTTATAAATCAGAGTACGATTTTGGACTTACGTTCAGGTTGCACCTCCTGAAAAAGGTACCCAATAAGGGCACAGCAGTGGTTGGGCCTAATCATATTTTCCATCATCCTGTTCCCGTTCCTGCTCCTGGTCCCCCGCCTAAACCCGCCACCCCCATGCCTCCCTCCCCGCCCACCCCCTCGGACGTCCTCCTTCGGTCCATTTCACCCCCTCCCTTCCGACCTACCCTCCCCGTGGGCCCCCCCAGTTCAGCTGATGTCATTCTCCAATTGGCAAATGCCTCCATATGGGCCTTGAAAAATGACTCCTCCTTGTCATTTCCTGAATGTTGGATGTGTTTCTCCCCCTCCCCGCCCTTTTACGAGGGTATTGCCCTTCTTTCCACCTTGCTCTTTACTAATGTTACCCCACCCTCACCGGCTTAGCTCCCGACAATCGCATTACCCTCCAGTCCGTTTCCGGCATAGGTACTTGCCTCCTGGGTCCCCATATGCTCCCTCCTCTTCCCCTCAGCAGCGTTCGCGCCCAGACTGTCATCCCCGACCTCTCCCTCCCCTACATTCCCGCGCCAAATAACACCCATTTTGCTTGTTCCTCTGGTTTAACCTCGATCGTCTATGCCCCTACCTTCCTTTCCTCCAAAGACTGGTGTGTCCTTGTTATTCTTCTTCCCCGTTTTACTATTCATGACCCCGACTCATTTTTAAATTTTCTGGAAGGGGGAATTTCCCTAACCCTAACCTTGCCTCCCCCTGGCTTACTACTCTTCTCCCCACCCTGCTCGGGCCCCTCGTTGGTGTTCTCCTTCTATTATCCTTTGGCCCATGGACTTTAAACCGTCTTACAGGGTTTGTTAAAAGTCAGGTTGAAGCTGCCACCAAGAATATCCAGGTTCACTACCGCCGCCTGGAGACTGAGGACCCAAATGAGACTTCTATTTCCATCCAGGAGATTTCACCTACGCCTCAGTCGGTTAACTATGGGCGGCCTTTGCAGTTCCCGAGGATGCAGAATGCTGGATGGCGAGCCTGGTTGTGCCCTCGGTGCCTTTGGTAAACCTGTGCAAGCCCTCCCCTATATCTTTTGGCCTGAGCCCACCTTGACCTGACCCGCGATAGTGCCTGGTAAGTCAGAGACGGAGCGATCGAATAAGTCTCGGTTATCAGACGTCGGTCGGTCCTTGGTGGGAGGACAGACCATAGGCGTGGTAAGATTGAGCATCGATCCTCTAGCAGGCTCAGGCCATCGCGAGGCCCCCTTTCCTTGGGAATTTGGCCGGTCCAGAATAACTGTTGTCCTGAAACACTTGGACAATAGTGATTCTCAAATATACCGCCATCCTGTAACAATGACTGGTGACCTCCTAAAAGTCATTCGCTGGGCTGTAAGGTCTCCCTCAGGCCAAAATAAACAAAAAGGGATGAGATGCCAGGGACCAAACAGCCTGAGGCCGACCCCCACCCATTCAGCATTTGCAGCAAACATCCTGCTGGGCCACTCATTAGGCATGCAAGGCATCCGGCTTAGTCCTGAGAAGAGAGCAATCTGTCTCACCTGGAAGACCCCTCCCCTTGCAAATGTTCCCGGGGCTCAACCCCAGAAGATTTTGTACTTTTCCACTACTCTCCGTGCGTACCCCCGCCCTCCCTAAAGCAGGTTTTAAAAAGCCTGCCATTACCTTCAATAAACGGCTCTTGACAAGCAACTGTTCGCTTGAGCTCTACGTCTCTCTCGCCCATATCTTTAACTACAGGTTGCGACCCCCCTCGGCCCCCCAATAACTGACCAGCTGGACTGGTTGGTGGATTAGTTACATGGACTAGTTATCTTCTGACATTTACACCCAGAGAACAAGAGGTTGGAAGTTGTCAGCTTTGTGCAGCATTTGTTGCTCCACAAAGTGTTTACTAGCATTATAGACAAATATCAACTCAAACAAAAAGCCTGAAATCATTATTATCTTTTTCATAATTCTCATGGATCTCTCACCTTCTATATTTTTCAACTATGTACTCCTCCAAATCTTCATAGACATCTGTGGGCCATCATAGCATTTATATCCTAGACTAAATCCCCGTGATATTTTTGACTATGTTGATTTGAAATTTTTTTTATGTCTTCACTCAATTTGACTATGCATGTCTGATATTATAACTGCACATTTTAATGCATGTGTGATGGCAGAAAATATTGGTTTGATTTTACAGAGAACCTTCCAAATTCAACACGTATTTATGAGCTTTTATCAAATTCTTTATTACTAAGGAAGACAAAATTAGGTCATTCAGTGTTAAAAGTTAGTGAAATTATTAAGTTAATAAAGGTATTTCTTATTTAAGAGATAAAATCCCCATGATTCTATCTTGATCTCCCATATCCTTACATGAATAAAAATTTAACTTAGTCAAATGAATTCAAAAGTGAACACTCTAGTTTAATTTTCACTAGTTAAAACCTATCTGTACTCCTTATGAGCTATGGCTTCTTTCATTCTTTTTATACATCACAGAAAATAAATATCTATATAATAGAAAAAAATGATAGTATCTGTTTGATATTTAAAGTTTTTGTGTTTATTATTTACTTTTCCTCTTGCAATAATATGGATATAAAATTATGTAAGCCTCATAATTCACTTTTTCCATCCTTAATTTACCTTCTGAACATAAAAATACATGCATACAGAAACATACATACACACATACCAATATAAATACATAGATACACACAAGCACATATACATACTGAGAGGAAATGCTTTTTAAGAATTTTCACATCTACATCTTTTATTACCTATTTTTAAATACAATTACATACTCACAGCATAATCAACATGTAGTTATTTTAAAGTTTTATAAAGGAAACTTTATTTTAGGCATATTCCTGTCAGCCTGCTATCTTTCTAGTCAAAGTACACATTAGCCATGTCACCTTCTATGGGTCGTTCTATCTTCTCTGCAACCTGTCCCTGTAAAGCTGTCCTGGTACAAAAAATCTAGTTAAAACACACTCTCTCTCAATGCACTACTGTTAAGTAGCTTCTCTTTCCTCTCCTGTTCTTATAAAAGTTGAGCATATCCTATCTCTGACTCAATCTGTCAAATCGTTCTATGATTCATCACTTTGTCTGCCCCTCAAATAGGTGTCATTTTCAAAGCGGCTTCTTCATTCTTTGAGCTAACATTATCTTCATTGGTGGTATTAATGACGTGTACTAAGGGCATGTCATTATTTCTTACAGATCACACTGTAATCCAGAGAATGTTTGTATTCCAGCTGGATTTCATAGACCTACAAGATCTTTCAATGTAATCCTTTGCCTGTGCAGCCTTTTGCTGTACTAAAATTCCTTTACAAAGGACATCCCCATGCTGCCTCTGAGGGTCGTGTCTGGGTCCTACTGCAGCTGGACACCTTGTTGAGTTTTTATCATGTTAAAAAAAAAAGTAATCTATTTAAGCTGTCTAATGAAAATTTTCAAAGTTAAAAAAAAAAAAAACAAAATGTGTTTGAAACTTGGAGAGATATCCCGGTTAATTGCTTGCCTCTAAAATATGACGACTTGATTTTGCCAGAAATTGCTTGAATTTCCAGTGTTAAATAGAGATGGAATCTATGAGATCCAGTGTCTTCCAGAATTAGACCCCTTCTCAAGCTTCTGACCAATGGGAGGACTTGCCTCACTTTAAAAAACTAACTCCTGAGGAATTATACCTAACGTTGGCATGTGGCCTCTAGGTGGTCTCACATGCATGTGTACTCACGTGAACATACATACACATGCACACTCAATATATACTTTTGAATATTATGCATTATTATAGATGTTCAAATGGCTCATAGGCTTATGCTGATTATGGCCACAGGGAATTCTTAGCAAATACTCCCCTTTCTCTCTAGTCTAGATAGCAATGCAGGGTATTAGGCTTTATTTTACAGCACAGCACTTGAAAGGTTACTGTCTTGACTTTTTTTAATCTCTCATTTTGTTAATGCATATCAGAGTATCCATATTTAACACTGTGCTCAAAGATTTATGTTATTTTTCCTTTTTCTATTTAATTTATTCTAGAACTCTAGTACTTTTGTTACATAAATCATTAAATGTTAAATTAATTAACATATTTTAATTTAAGTACAGAGAATGGAATATAAGAATTGAAATACTATTTTTCCTAAAACACTATGCAGGTAAATTCTTTTGTACCTGATGCTTGTATGAGCCTTGATCAATAATTCTTTCCATTATTCTTAGATTGAAACTTCTTGATTAAAAATTCTTTCCATCATTTCTACACTGAAGCTGCTATACTGAATTTAACATCTGAGATTGGGTTTCCTCTCTTTACACAAATCATACTTTCTGAATAGTATGTGTTCATATCTTAACCTTTTTATAATTCTTTAACTTGGGATTTGTTGTTATTTAGGTAAAGTTGAAGCAAATTCTTTTGCATTTGGAACAACATTTTATAACTTACTATATATCACAATAGATTTCATAATTCTACTGATAATGAATAGTGGCTTCTAGTTTCTTTCATGTTTTAATAGTGGTTTAATAATAGTATTAATAGTTTTGATATCTCTCTCTCCTCTCTTTTTATCTACACACACACACACACACACACACACACACACACACACACATGGGTGAACACACCCACATCCACACCTATATTATTGTTAGACTTCGGATGCCTAAATAGTTTTAATTTATAGATGCTGTCAAAATGTTATCAAAAATTAGAAATATTTACATTCTTAGAGTTATGAGAATAAATGACCTAGCATGAATAATAAAGTAATAAGAAAAGTTTATGATATTTCAATTTTATATTTATATCTTAATATTAAGTGAGAATACAGGCTTTGTGTGAATTTACTGGATAAATGGACTAGAAGTTAACGAGGGATGAGAAGGATTGCATATATTTATGTACTTAAGTAAATAAAAACCAAAACTAGGAGTAGAATTTCTACCCAATCAATTTGATCATTAAAAACTCTTCTATTCCTTTCAACATAGTGACAGTAGAATATTCTTTGATATTATTTAATTGACCCTAATATATCCAGTCACTTAACCAAATGTAGTACTAACATTTCCCTGGCATATTTGGCTTGGTACCCTATTTTGATTTTGATTCCAATAATTTTCCTTAAATATGGGAGATGTAGATGTAAGCAGGAAATGTCCCAGATGGAGTCTGTAGAAGATAAATAATGAATTGCATCTTGTATCACAGTTGCTCATAACCTTTCCCTGTCTCCTTGTGGTTCTGTTTTTGTTTTTGTTTTTCCTTCTGGAATATTTTACTGTCCCACTAATTTCAACTTTGGTACTTTAATAGCAGTGATTGTCACCTTTCTTTGTACTTAGCCCACTAATTGGGAGCAATATGAAGAAAAAAATCAAGATAAAATACAATTTAGTAGTGAAATTTGAATATCATAAGAACGATTTTGTTCATCAGGAAAAGAAGGGTAATCTTTAAGTTTTCTACCATTATCAAATATACATTGACATTTCATACATAAAAAGCAACTGGAAGGATATTAAGAAACCAAAAAGTAAGGCCTCTAGCTACTCTGTCATTGAACAGAAATATTTTCAAGCTTAAGCTGTAAGACACATAATGCATTTCATGAAGAAGATTTTTTATCATTTGCGTACATGTCTTCAACCTTTGAAAACAGTGACTTAGGGACAGTAACCAAAACAGCTCAGTCATAAACTAAACCAGTGTTCCTCACCTTCATTAATCTCAAGGCAATGCTTTGTATTTTTAACCAAAATTTTGGGTGTCAATAGTTTCATGGTTTAAATCTCCACCAAAGTTAAAACTAGTTCTGTCTTCTGCAAGACCTGTTTGCAAACCACAACATGAGACACAGATTTCAATTAAGTACACAATAACTTGTGTTCTACTACAGGTGTTATCATAGGCACATATTGCCTGATTTTAAATCATAGGGCAATTGTAATCCTAGTGGAATTATTTAAAGCAAAAAAAATTTTTTTTTGCTGTTCATCTCTGGTGTTCTATAAAAAAAAATTTCAACATTTTTAGCATCATTGTAATTTGCCATGAGTTTGATTGCAACATCATCAATCAGTAGTGTAATTACCCAATCCTCTTTCTATCAAGCACAACAACATGTATTGAAGACATCAGCTAGTGATGTGTTAAATTAATTGCTACTCACATCTCTTTGTTTCTCTTTTCAAAGGAGAACTTTGCTATCTCTAAGAAAACTTAGTAGAAAAATGAGCATTTTACTCTGATTAAGTTGGGAAAAGTAGGTGTATTTCTAATTTTTGCAAGTTTGAATTGTGTTTCTCATAGAAATTTGACTGATACAGGGATAATATGTATGTATATATAAATAATCTCTATTATTAAGAAAATATTCAATGGTTAAAGGCTTGAATCAGTTTCTTCCAGTCTTCATTATAATTTGTAGTAAATAATATAACAAAAATAAGATAATATGTAAACATTATCATTAAGAAAAAATGTGCTAAAATGTTTAGTGTTTTATTTGTAGTTACTAACTTTTGATACTCAGGGTAAAATGCCACAGGTTTTAAAATACCAAATGCAAATTTTAATATATCTTTTGTTACCTTACTAAGTCCTATTTTCTCCTTTTAAACTATTCTGAGTTTCTACTACTTTTAGTGCCTTTTCCTAAGTATCATCTGCAACATGTATATTTTCACCAGCATCGTACCTATTTAAGAACAACAATGGATAGCATTGTACATACTAATTATCACAAGATAAACAGTGATAGGCTGCATGTTTCTGTCACAGGATTGCCAGTGTGGACAGTAAAATTCACTGTGAATAAAAACCAAATTTTATATAAATGAGAAATAAGCAGTTTAAGTTATTAGGATAATTATTTGAGAATCTGTTCTGCCTAAAACTTACATTTTTCTTAGTGTTCTGCATTCTGTCTGAGAGTCCTATTCACTTGTTAAGTGCCATATAGTAGAAACAAAAGGGGAATATAAACGGACAAACTTTAGAATATGGTAAATATGATCCTACTCAATATATGTATGTGTCAGATCTGCAGTACTTTAAGCTTTTCTGAGTACAAGCACTTGGGTGGAATACCTGTGAGGACTTATGTAGAAAAAAAAAAGAGAGTTTTAAAAAGGTTAGTGAAAAGAACTGAAAATAAAACTTCCAAGCCAAACATTAATGAAAGAGATAACGCAAATCGAAATATAATTTTGAAATCTTGAAGAGGAAATGAAGGCTAAAGAGAGGGAGGAAGAAAGAGCATCCATTCAGATGAGCGGGGAGGTGTGGAGGATCCGGCAGGAATTGGGGGAGGCAGCTGTGATCCGAATATATTTTGTGAAAAGTGTTCTCCATAGAATATATTTTAAATACATACAGACCAAAACTGTATAGATGGAAACTTTCTATAAGTAACATTTTATCTATTTCTTGAATTTCAATACTGAACATGAGTCATAGTTAGACAGATACCGGTTTTGACAAGCTCTTATTTCGATGGGATTTTAATACTGTGTTTCACATAAACATTATAATTAACAAATTTCACAAAGATTATATGGAAATTCCTCTGTGTACAAAATTCCATAGATTTGTTTGAAGTATTTTATTATAGGCAACTTCTCAGCAAAGGGGGTGTAACACACAAATTATTATAGTGTAGGGGAGGACAAGTTTATAACTATAAATGGAAACAGGGCTTAAGAAAACCTGGATGTGAACATGTGAAAGGATTAGTTTCATGTTAAGAGATAAGAGGACTGAATGGAAGCTGACACTTATTTGGAGGCTGTTACCTGACATTGGAGCAAATTCTCAAGAACAGACACGCCTATTTTTCAGCACCTCATAGAACAAGAACTATAGAACCCATTATCCCATCCTCACTCTAAATATCTCCAGGTTGTCTGGAGCTATTTTATTTTTTTATTTTTATTTTTAAGAACCACCATCTACAAAGATTTTATCTGACCATCTGATTTGAAGAGAATTTGAAATGACAAGCACAAGAGAGTGATTGTGTGGTGGATAGGTAAAGAGAAGGGAAGGAGGTAAGCTGCCTGAGTGAGGGAAAGAAAATTCTTATTTTGAAAGCAACTGTTGATGTCAAGGGAGGGAAGACCTTGTAGGCCTAAATGTTAAGGTGAAACAGTAGAGCTGTGAGCCACAGTTCACTTTTCAACTTTATCCTCAAGAATTTTACCTAATACCTAGAAACTCAGACTTTACTTAAACTTAAAGATGGCACTAACACAGGATTTAAAGGATTTCACACAATTAAAGCCAAAATGTAGGATTTTTGAAATTTATAATTTACAGGATTTGAGATGAAGAATGTACAGAAAGGATATAGCATCCATGAGTAGAAGTGTTCCCACAAAATATTAGGTATTTCCTTATGAGCATATAAAGGTTTTTCAGAGGACTCACTATGGTTCCCAGCACCCATATAGGGCAGCTCACTCTGACTTCAGCCTGCATTTCCAGGGAACTTGATGCCCTCATCAGGCACCTGCCCTGTCATCCTACACACACATACATATGTACATACATACATACACACATACATACATACCCAGTGTATACACATACTCATAAAAATACATTTGCAACATAATGGGGAAAGATGAGCTGAACACCAGATTTTTGAAGTTTCTGTAGAAGTAAAATAAATTCTTAGTTTTCATACTGGCCATGGATGCCCCATAGCTCAGATTCCTAGGAGAGTTGCAGAAGGGTTCAGTATGCTCCTTCTCAGGACATTGGAAGATTTCTAGTACAATGACTGGTGACCTCGTGTGGTGATAGCTTACTAAATATTATTGATATTGTGAACACCGCATACAAAAGGCACATTGACTCTGCAGAATGAAATGTTTACTGCAAAACGGCCATAATTCAACACCACAGGGTTACTGATGGTTTTCTACAAAACACAGTGTAAAGGAACAGGACCTTACCACTTGAGTATTCCCTGTTTTTAAGCACTTTAAATTTTGTCTTTGACGTTCCTATTTCCTTCTAAACATTAAGAGTAACCTTAAGCTAGAAAATACATAAACAGGAATGGACTACAGATTAAACTGCTGTATTTAATTAAAAGAAGGAAAGTCACTTTTTTCCAAAATAGAAAAATATATACTGGTCCTTAGATGATAAATCTAATTTACCTAGCCCCATGGCCACTAAGGAAAAAGTGGGTATCTCATTTATCTTCATAAAAATTGAGAAGTTTCAATGCAGATGCCATTCTTTCTTTGTACAAAAAATTAGGAAATTTTATTCTTAGAATTGTGCTCATGTTGTCATAAAACATCTTTAAAGTGACTTTAAAATTAGGCCTTATGGAATCTGATTAAATTTGAATGTTGTTCACTTCATGTAAACTCGGAAAGAATTTCTTGGCTTTTAATTTCTGTTTATAGAGTTTAAATTGTGATAAAAAGTTTAAGTTATAGTAAAAGAAAGAAAGTTACACTACAGAAAAGGTATATAGACGTAAAAGCAAGTTTTACTTTATTAAATTATTTATTTACTTGATTGTTTATTTATTTATTTACTATCAGGTTGCCTTTAAGGTCAATTTTTTTTTTGCCCCAGAAAAATTGTCTCAGAATATTACCCGAGTGGATAAATATGCACAAAACACAATAACAGGCTTGATTCAGTTCTATTTGTCTTTAATTTTCTTGTTCTCATTATTTGAAACTATTCTGAGATTTGGGTGGTCATATAATTTATTTTAAGTACATTTAACTCCTTGAGCAGTCCCCAAACATATGTGAAGTGTTTAGATAATATTTACTCTCCACTTCTCTCCTTACATGCTTTGGGTCTGTTCTATAATTTCATGAGTCTATTTTGTGCTGCTGCACTGGAGTTCTGGCTCATCCACTGGAACATGGTTGTTTTTTCTTTTTTTATTTTTAATTACCCTTGTTACATTTTTAAAGCATCAATTAAGCAACCATTAAGTATATATTCATTTCTATCTAGACTGTGTACTATAGTACTATTATGAATTCATAAAATTTTGAATTATATGTATAATTTCTACAATATTATTAATATATTGTACATAAATAGTTTATTTGTAGTTTCTACTAATTAAATCCATGTATTTATTTTAGTGAAAAAACAGTTTATTTTAAACTTTAATTTTAACATATCCAGAGATCAGATGATTCAAATTGTCAAATAGTCATCATAATCAAATTAATATAAAATTATGTACAATTCTTAGTTGTAATTATGGTAAGACATTTTGTGTATATTTGGAAGTTGTTGATAAATACTACAATACGTAATAAAAGAAAGGATGAAGAGATAGTTCAATGGGTATATTCATGAATATATCACATATCCCTAAGTATATGTATATTCAAAAATATAACCTGTTATGTCCACATAAAGCAAATACAGATCTTTGAAAAACCTGTCTTAAAAACTAAAGGGAAAAGAGGTAGAAGGTATCTGTAGTGAGTCTCTAGCCTCCTATAGCACACATAAAAATCATTTATTCATCACTCATGAATATACCAAATATGTATCCATATAATGTACAAACTTATACAAAAACAAATTATTTGGAATATACTGAAATTTTAGAAAATTGTCTTCTTAGAATCAATATTGATTTCAAATTAAATTATGCATGAAGAAATAGATACATTATTAGATTCTATGATGGCTGTGCACAATGTGTACAGTGTGTTTAGGGAACAGAGGATCAGAAGCTGCGAAACCAACTAAAGTGAAGGAGCTGAGGAAGATAAAAACCACCCCCCATCATGGCTGGATGTCCCCCAGGTTTGGGAGTCACAAGCTTTGAGCATCCTGAACTCCTCCAAATATTTGAGCAAGACAGTAGGCCCCCTGGAGAACAGAGAATGGGGCAGAGAAAGCGAATCTGGAGAGCTGAGTCAGGCATGGGCTATAAACCACATAAAATGGTGTCCTGAAGAGACCAAACGGGACATCCTGGCAACTTTGGGTTTGGATATCTCTATCCACCCTATGCTTACCAACTTGGCCTGTCTGGAACAGGCCAACTTACAGACTAACAGACAAAGGTATGTCAGGTGTGGGCCAATACCCACATCAGATGACATCCTCAAGAGGCCTGTTGGATACCTGAGCAAGCAGCTCTGGCATTGGCTATCTCTCCACCTGCTCAATGTCTACTGGCCTGGCCTGTCTGGAACACAGAGAACTAACAAGCAAAGGTGAGTCTTAGTGGGCCATAAGTCTCATTGGCTGCCATCTCAACAATGCCTGTGGGTCACCTAAAAAACTTTTGGCTTGGAACTGTCTGCCCACCCACTGCTTACAAGCCTGAGGAGGACCAGAGCAACTTTTGGCGTGAAGTTATCTCAGTCTGAATGTCTCAGGCCTGAACCAACTGAGACACAGACAGGGAACTCAATAGAGCTGAGCTGGATGCAAGTTCCAATACCCATTGCCCACCGTCCTGAGAAGGACTCAGGAAAGCTCTAGCAAATAGCCTTCAGATTGGTATTTTTGCTGCCAGTTCCTGACCTGCTTGGCCCACATGGGACACACACAGAAAGTGAACACATTGGCGGAATTTCCAGGGCTGTCAACAGCAGAGACAGTGAGATGGATACAGGCCAGTGAAAGAAGACAATCAACAAAACCCAGAGCCATTGAACACTGCCAGAAACCAGTGATCCTACCACAGTAAGCCCTGGAGATATGAACACCCATGAAGCACAAGAAGATTTTAAATCTGAGGTCGTAAAAATGATAGAAGCCTAAAAGTAAGAAAACAAGTTACTCAAAGAAATACAGGAAAACACATTCCAATGAAGGGATTGAATAAATCCTATGAAGAAATACAAAAAAAAAAAAAATCAATCAAATTAGAAAAAGAAATTAACAAAACTGTTTCATACCTAAAAAGGGAATGAGAGAAAACAAAGAAAAGAAAATATGAGGCAATCAAAGTTGAAAAACCTAGGGAAGAGAACAGGACCCACAGATACAGCAATACCAACCTCAAACAGGAGACAGAAGAGGGAATCTCAAGTGTAGAAGATACTATTGAAGTTATCCATATATCTGTCAAAGAAAACATTAAAATTAAAAAGTTCCTGGTACAAAATATCCAAAAAATCTGAGACACTATAGAAAGACCAAACCTAATTATAAAAGAATAGAAGGGGATCTTGCTGCCACTCTCCACAGATTCTAGTAACTTCTACTCAACTCACAGTTTCCATGGCATCAGCTGTTAGACAATCCACACATGGTTGGGATCTTGTGGGATTCTGTCTTTGTAAATTGTACTTACTTCTTTTAACACAATGAACTTTTACTCCAATTATATTATATTAAAAAATACCTCTATTATATTTTGTAAACAAACAAACAAACAAAAGAATAGAAGGGGAAGACTCCAAACTCCCAAACTAGGCCAAGAATACATTTTCAACAAAATCATTAAGAAAACATCCCCTATGTAAAGGAAGAAATGCCTATAAGTATAGAAGAATGCTACAGAACTGCAAGTAGATTGAACCTGAAAAGAAAATCCTCCTGCCACATAATAATCAAAACGTTAAATGTAGAGCACAAAGAATGAATATTAAAATCTGCAATAGAAGAAGCCAGGTCACATGTAAACCCAAACTCATCGGAATTACTCCTGGCTTCTTAGCAGAGACTATGAAAGCCAGAAGAGCCTGGACAGATGGCATGCGGAACTAAGAAACAACAGCAAAACTTTCAATTACTATTGATGAAGAAAACAAGATATTCCACAAGAAAAGCAAGTTAAATCATTACCTAGTACAAATCCATCCCTACGGAAGATACTAGAAGTAAAACGCCAACCCAAGGAGGCTAACTATGCCCAGGAAAGCACAAAGGGTAAATAACGCACCATTTGTGAAACCAAAGGAAAAGAAACACACATGCACTCTCCAGCAACACCAACATAAAAACAAACAACAACAAAAACAAACAGGATCTAACAACCACTTGTCATTACTATCTGTCAACATCAATAGTCTTAATCGTCTAGTAAAAAGACAAAAGCTAACATAATGGACTGAAAAACAAGATCCATCTTTTAGCTGCATTGAAGAAACACATCTCAGCAATAAATATAGACATTAACTAAGAAGTAGGGCTGAAAAAAGCTTGTCCTAGCAAATGGACACAAAAAGCAAACTGGTATAGGCATTCTAGTATCTAATAAAATAGACTTTCAACCAAAAATAATAAAAAGAAATGGGGAAGAACAGTTCATATTCATCAAAAGAAAGAGACTCAGAGAGGACATTTCAATACTGAACATGTATGCCCCAAATGCGGCAGCACCCACGTTCATCAAAGAAACATTACTAAAGCTTAAACCATACATCGGACCACACACATTAGCAGTAGGAAACACCAGCACTCTACTCTCACTAATAAATGGATCGTCAAGGCAGAAACTAAATGCGGAAATAATAAAACTAATAGACCTCATGAATCAAATAGAACTACCTGTTATCTACAGAAAAGTTCACCCAAATGAGAAATATATACCTTCTTCTCAGTACCTCACAGAACCTTCTCCAAAAATTGAACATATACTTGGCCACAAAGCGAACTTCATCTCAAAAAAGACAATTGAAATAACCCCTTGCATATTATCAGACCACCATGGATTAAAACTGGAAATCAACAACAAAAACAAAAGAATGTCTACAAACTCATGGAAACTGAACACTCCCTAAACAATGACCTCTAGATGAGGGATGGGATTAAAAAAAGAAACTAAAGACTTCATAGAATTAAATCAAAATTAAGACACAACTTATCCAAAACCTATTGGACACGATGAAAGCAGTGCTAAGAGGAAAGTTCATAGCACTAAGCACCTTCATAAGGGCATTGGACAGATTCCATGCTAGCAGTTAAACAGTACACCTAGAAGTTCTAGAACAGAAAGAAGTGCACACAACCAAGAGGAGTAGACTGATGGAAATCAACAAACGAAGGGCTGAAGTCAATGAATTACAAACAAAAAAGAACAACTCGAAGAATCAATTAAACCAAGAGCTGGTTCTTTGAGAAAATCAAAAAGATTGACAATCCCTTAGCCACACTAACTAAAAGGCAGAGGGGGAGTACTTAAATCAACAAAATCGGAAATGAATAGGAAGACATAATGACAGATGCCAGGAAATCCAAAGAATCATTAGGTCTTGATTCAAAAAGACTCTATGCAATAAAATTTGAAAATCTAAATGAAATGGACAATTTTCTGGATAGCTACCAACTACCGAAATTGAATGAAGATCATGTAAACAAATTAAATAGTATGCTATCTTCTAAGATAATAGAAGCCATTAAAAGTCTCCCAACCAAAAAAATGTTGAGGGTTGGGTGGAATCATTGCCAAATTCTACCAGAACTTCAAAGAAGAGCTAATAGCAATTCTCCTCAAATTTTTCAACAAATGGAAACACAATAAATATCACTAAGCTCATTCTATGTGTTCACAGTCTCCTTGATACCTAAACCAAACAAAGACCCAATAAAGTAATAGAATTTCAGACAAATTTCTCTTATGAATATTGATGTAAAAATACTCCATAAAATACTTGCATAACAAATGAAAGAACACATCAAAAATATCATTCACCATGACAAAGTAAGTTTCATCCCAGGCATGTAGATATGGTTCAATATATGGAAATCCATCAATGTAATCCATCATATAAACAAACTGAGAGGAAAAAACACATTATCATCTCCTTAAATGCTAAAAAATATTTGACAAAATCCCACAGCATTCATGTTAAAAGTCTTCGACAGATCAGGGATACAACACACATACCTAAACATCATAAAGGCAATATACATCAAAGCTATAACTGACATCAAACTAAATAAAAAGAAACTTACATCAATTTCACTGAAATCAGGAATATGACCAGGCTGTCCTCACACCCATATCTCTTCAATATAGTACTTGATGTCCTAACTAGAAGCATAAGACAACTAAATGAACTCAAAGGAATAGAAATTAGAAAGTAAGAAGTCAATGTATTTGCAGATGATATGATAAAATACATAAGTGACCCAAAAAGTCTAGTAAGGAACTCCTATAGCTTATAAACACCTTCAGCAAAGTGGCTGGATACAAAATCAATTAAAAATTCTGTAGCCCTCCTTTATACAAAATACAAACAGGCTGAGAAAATAATTAGAGAAACAACACCGATACAATAGCAACAGAAAACATAGAGTATCTTGGTGTAACTCTAACCAAACATGTGAAATACTTGTATGAAAATAAAACACATTCAAATCTCTGAAGAAAGAAAATGAAGAAGATAAAAGAAGCTAGAAAGATCTCCCATGCTCACAGATTGTTAAGATTAACATAATAAAAAATGGTCATCTTATCAAAGGCAATTTACAGATTCAATGTAATTCCCAGAAAAATGCTAGCACAATTCTTTTCAGACCTTGCAAGAACAATTCTCAACTTCATCTAGAAAAACAGACAACCAAACAAAATCCAGAAAGGCCACGACAATCCCATATAATAAAAGTTCTCTGGAGGTATCTTCATCCCTGATCTTAGGTGTGGCAGAGAGATATGATTCTATAAAAAGATGAAGTAGGATAGTTAGATGTGGTCTCCAAAAATCTCACAGCCATGCAGAATACAGCATTTAAAAAGGCTTTATTATTTTAACAATTCACTGATAATGAGACAGGTTAACTCGTAGCAACACCCAGCCTTTTCAAAAAGGACGATGAGCATCAAAGAACTCCCTTATGGAGATGGCTTTAAATGTGGCTAACAAGCCACTAGCCAAAGTGTCCTCATTTCTACCAGAGACAGGATTCTGGCTAAAAAAGGGCAAGCTTTGGATGCAGGCAGAGTAGACAGCCAAATTCTGTCAAGAAAGACAAGGCTAGCAAGTTGTCAATAGTTGCTGCCTTACAAATATGTCTGTCAGATATATTGGACCAGAATGCTGAAGAAGATGACAGTTCAGGTTAAAAAAAAAAAAAAAGAAAGAAAGAAAATGTACCTGTCATCTTGTCATTTGGAAAGCTACTAACCTGCACTCCCGAAATACTCAGGTAATCAAGTTTATTCATTCTCAAGTCTTTGATGGAGTTGAAGACCAGGTAGCTTAGTTTTACAATGAAGCTCACTTGCTTAGGTGTTAAGATGTTTTTAGGTCTAGATAGGTGTTCTAGGTTGATAATGACAATATGTGATGGAGATTGATTTACATTCAGAAATTTAGATGCACCAAGATAGGAAAGATGTCTTCCTCAAGGCTGTCAAATACAAGTAGACAAAATACTAAGAATATAACATTTATATAATTTCTGATTATGTCATGGTTATTTTTGCTATAGGTAGTCTATTATGTATGTGTAATAATATAAATGTATATGTAAAAAATTAAAAATGTTTAATTAATAAAAGAAATGGGGTACAGAGATAAACAGAGAATTCTCAACAAAGGACTGTAGAATAGCCAAGAAATACTTAAAGAAATGCTCAACATCCCTAGTCATCTGAAAAATACAAATCAAACTACTCTGAGATTCAATTTTACACATAGCAGAATGGCTAAGATTAAAAACTCAAGTGACATCACATACTGGCAAGGATATGGGGAAAGGGTAAGATTCCTCCATTGCTGGTGGAAGTGAAAACTTATATAACCACTTTGGAAATCAATCTGGTGCTTTCTCAGAAAATTACAAGTTGTTCTACCTCAAAACCCAGCCATACCACCCCTGGGCATATACCTGAAAGATGCTCCACCATACATGAAGGACTTTTGCTCAAAAATGTTCAAAGTACCTTTGTTCATAATATCCAGAATCTTGAAGCAACACAGATGTCCCTCAATAGAGGAATGGATAAGGAAACTGTAGTACATTTACCAAATGGAATACTACTCAGTTATTAAAAACAAAGAAATCTTGAAATTTTCAAGCAAATAGGTGGGACTACAGAAGATCATCTTGAGCATGGTAACACAGACTCATTAATAAATGCATGATATATACTCACTTATAAGCAGATATTAGCCAAATAATACAGGACAACCACAGTAACAATGCACAGACCTAAAGAAACTATATAACCCTCGGAGAAGGGAGACCTCCTCCTCAAATATCTTACCCCATCAATCAAGTCTTTTCTGGACTGCCTGTATCTTCTTCCTTTGTGGCATGGCAAGGCTGCTCCCAAAGGTAGATGTGATCAATGTGTGGGGACTTGAGTCTGTGTATGAAGTATTCCCCACTCCCTTTATTATGGGACTCACAAGGGTCTGCCTCAGTATCTACTACATCTGAGCTGAGTGTCTAGCTTCATATCATGCACGGTCCTTGGCTAGTGCATCAGCCTCTGCAGCATCCCCCTCTTCTGCCATGATTTGTTGACTCTACTCGTGTCCTTCTGGAGCTACTGACTGCCTCCATGGCTTTCTATTCCCCAACTCTTCAATAAGAATTTCTGTGTTCCACGCTGGAGTTTGGCTGTGTGTCTAAGCATCTGCTTAGATCTCCTGCAGGTAGTCTTTCAGAGGACCATATATTTCATCAGTTAGCCATGTGTTTGACAGTGAAAATATTTATGTAGTCATATTTTTCAAATGTATTTTCACAGAATGTTCTTTCATGCTTTAAATAAGAGCTTGGATTGAATAGTGGTAACAATAGTTTTAAGAGAAGGTCTCCCTTCTCTGAGGGTTATGAAAGGGAGGGAGAGTATAAGAGAGAGGGAAGGTTGAGTGGGGATGTAAAGAGAGAGGGGGATACAATCAGGATGTAAAGTGAACAAATTAAAAATAACAAAATAAATAAATTAAATTTAAAAAGGAATAGATACATTAGTCAATGAGATTAAAAAGGCAGCTCAGAAATTGAAACAGAATTGTTATTCAAAGTCAAACATCATAAAAAAACAATTAATTTGAAATAAAATATTTTCATAACTGTCCATATACAAGGAAATAAGAATCTCAAGCTAAACCCCATACTTTATATACAAGGCAACAAAGTAGGTCAGAATTAAATATAAAATGTATAACAAAATAGATTAGAACATGATTTAAAACTATTGTTACCACTATCCAATCCAAGCTCTTATTTATACCACAAAAGAACATTCTGTGAAAATACATTTGTAAAATATGGCTACATAAATATTTTCACTGTCAAACACATGGCTAACTGGTAAAAATATATGTCATAGAGTAACACAAAACACATGAAAAACACACTCCTGGCAAGGGACTTTGATCTGGAATATACAAGGAAACTGGAAATATTCACAGACAGCAAAACATGTAAGAATATATATAGTTCACACATATTGCATATCAATGTAAAATTCATATATTTGACAATTTAAAATATCAGTAATTAGCAAAAAAAAAGGCTAATTTAAATATTGAGCGCCTAAAAAGGTATAGGAGGGAAGCAGAACACCAAATAGAATGGACCATGGCATATAATAATCAAAACGGTGATTGTATAGAATGAAAATAATTTTAAAAGAAGCAAGGGAAAATACCAAGCAATATATAAATGCGGACCCATTGGAATAACACTTGATTTCTCACTGGAGTCTCTAAAAGCCAGAAGCCCCTGGACAAATATTTTATAAACTCTAGGAGGCCACAGATACCACCAAAGAAAACTATCATTCATAATATATCGAAAAAATAAAAACATTCGATCATAAAACCAATCTTAAGCAGCATTTCTCTACTAATTCACCTCAACAGAAGACTCTAATAGGAACACTGAAAGATCAAGAGGTTAACCACAGGATATATAATCCTAGGCCCATATAACAAAAGAAGATAGAAAGGTAAACCATATAAACAAGATGAAAGGAATCAATAAACACTGCTTAGCGAATGCTCACAATATTAATACAAATCATTGTCAACATACAATGGCACCAACTATCAGGTTAGAGGAGAAAACAGGATTCATATTTCTTCTGCATCCAAGAAACATACTTCGCCGTCAAGGATAAATAATATCTCAGAGTAAAAAGGATGTAAAATATTTCAGGCAAATGGACCCGTGTTGCAGGCATATTTCAACATTTTAATATGTGACAAAATAGACTTCTAATCCCAATTGGAACTCTAGATAAGAGAAGCATGGGAGAAAAGCAAAGCAGAGGGATCCAGAGGGCCCTAGAAACCTACAAGAAGAACATTATGATAGGCAGATTTGGGCCCAGGGGTCCTGCTGAAACTAAGGCACCAGCCAAGGACAATACAGGCCATAAACTTCAAACCCCTACGCAGATCTAGCCAATGGGCAGGACATTCTCCACAGGGGGACTGACTTTCACACAAACTCTGGTGCCTCATATTTGACCATGTCCCCTGGATGGGGAGGCCTGGTGGCACTCAGTGGAAGGACAGCAGGTTACCAAGAAGAGACTTGATATCCTATGAGCATATAAAGGGGGGAGGAGGTCCCCCTCAGTCACAGTCATAAGGGAGAGGAGTAAGGGGAAAATGGGAGGGAGGGAGGAATGGGAGGATATAAGGGATGGGATAACCATTGAGATGTAATAAGAATAAATTAATAAAATAAAATTTAAAAATTAAAAAAAAGGAGAAAAAAAAAAGAAAAGAAAAGACAGGAGACGGGAGACAATACATATTCATCAATGGAAGACTCTAAGAAGATCTTGAAATTCTAAAAATTTATGAAGCAAACACAATGGCACCTAGGTAAACAAAAGAATCACTTTTTCACACTCATCCAAAGATAGTGGGAACCTTCAAAACTCCACTGGCACCAAAACATAGGTCATCGAAACAGAAGCTATACATAGAAATATTAGAGAAGAATGTCACAAAGGATATGGCTTCTGCACACATTTGCAGAAAATTTTGCCAAAATGAATTTTACCAACACTACATCCAGCAGAGGACTAATATCGAAACATATAAAGAAGTCAAGGAACTATATATAGAACCAAATAATCCAGCTATAGGGTGACATGCTGATCTAAACAGAGAATCTAGTCTGCAGACTAGCAAAAGACAAATAAATTTAAACACCAATCTAGCTATAAAGCATTTGACTCACAAACAGTCTCCCTCACTGGTGAGCACTCTATTTTTTAAACGCAGCTTTCCTTTTCTGGGTTCTACTGCATTTGAAGAGAGTGGCTCCCTGCAGCTCCCAAAGGAGAAAGCTTAAGAGATATGGTAGGCACTGTCAGGAAGTCATAGTCAGCCTGAACTGTTCACTGCATATGGACTACTATAGTGAGCAAAGGGGATGCCGGTGTACAGAGAATCTGTTACATTACAAAAAAAAAAAGTTCAAACCATAAGATTTTAACAGTATAAACAAAGTGTTTATTTATAACTATTGTCTTACATAAATAGAATAAAATTTGCTTCTGCCAAAGGACTCATTTTTACCTCTATGGGGGAGTAAATGATTCTATAGAGAATGTTCTTTCTAGATAGGAGATCAGAAGATCTAAATGCCTGATTTTCCAACTTCACTAAATGAGGTCTATTGTTTCTCAGTGTTTGTAGAAACACTCAGAAAGCTGCCGGTAAGTCTTTGAAAATCCTTCAGTGGATGTTGCAGTATTTTCATGGTGTTTAGTGAAGATTCTTGGACAAAGTGGATACCTCGAATTCTTTTGTAAACTATACCCAATTACTTACAAAATAAGCTGAGGGACTGACAAAAGAGATGCTGCCAGGGCAGGTGAGAAGTGGGGCTTTAGATGTGAACTGTTGCTCAAAGGCTCATATGTTTTTCAACACTTGGTCCACAGATACTGGTACTGTTTGGGAAGGATGTGGAACCTTTAAGAGACAGAGCCTTGAGGCATACCCTGAGGCTTTCTAGGTAAGTTCCACTTCCTATTTTCTCCTGCCTTCCTGATTGATGATGCAATGTGACCAACTGAATCTCCCTGCTCTGTAACTGCATCTTCCTAGAGTGGAGCAGTAGCTGAGGGATTTGGATCCTGATTTGCGTACAGGAGACAGAGAGAAAACCACTAGTCCTGGCATGGGCTTTTGAAAACTAAAAGTGAGCCAGACTCACACACCTCCTTAATCCTCTTTTAACATTCTACTGTATTGGGAGCAAGCATTCAAACATATAAGCCTCTGGAAGCCACTGTCATTCAAACTGTGACAGCACATTTGTCATAGTTAATGCAACTCTATGTTTTTGGAAACCAAAGCGCATTCCCAAACATGGCTAATATTTCCAGAGAAGCCCCGTTGATACAAGTGCCTCAAACAGTATAACACAAAAACACTAAAGTATACTTCCCAGGGGGAACACGGCATCCTCTCCTTTTCTTCAATCGTGCTATAAACTAGTCAAAAATATATTTATGAATGCTTACTTTTTCTTCTCCAAATGTAGAATTTGTATGGATTAAGGAGATAAAATCTCTCTGAATACTGAATCCTTTGTGGAAGTTCCATCTGCGGCTAGTGTAATACAGATTTATAATTTATTTTTGTGATTTCTATACTCTGAGAAATGAAAAAGTAGTTTTCTTTAAAAAATGTCACTAGGTAAATCAAACAACTTGGGAAAGCTCATGTGCAGGAGTTACTGGCCACCACAAAATAGACTGAAATTTTTTCTCTTTTCCTTTTTTTAAAAAAATTAATTTATTCTTGTTATATCTCAATGGTTGTCCCATCCCTTGTATCCTCCCATTCTTCCCTCCCTCCCACTTTCCCCTTATTTCCCTCCACTATGACTGTTCCTGAGGGGGATTACCTCCACCTGTATATGCTCATAGGGTATCAAGTCTCTTCTTGGTAGCCTGCTATCCTTCCTCTGAGTGCCACCAGGTCTCCCCCTCCAGGGGACATGGTCAAAGGTGAGGCACCAGAGTACGTGAGAAAGTCATATCCCACTCTCCACTCTACTGTGGAGAATGTTCTGACCATTGGCTAGATCTGGGTAGTGGTTAAAAGTTTACAGCCTGTATTGTCCTTGGCTGGTGCCTTAGTTTGAGTAGGACCCCTGGGCCCAAATCTGCCTATCATAATGTTCTACTTGTAGGTTTCTAGGACCCTCTGGATCCTTCTGCTTTGCTATTCTCTCATGCTTCTCTCATCTAGAATCCCAATAGAATGTCCTCCCCTCTGTCCCAGTTTCCTGGTAAATGAAGGCTTTCGTGGGACATGCCCCTTGGGCTAATATGCAGATATAAGTGAGTATATACCATTTGAGTCTTTCTGCTTCTGGGTTAACTCACTCATTATGATCATTTCTGTTTTTCTTCTTTGTTTTTCTTGTGTGTGTGTGTGTGTGTGTGTGTGTGTGTGTGTGTGTGTGTGTGTTGTTTTGTTTGGGTAATTTCTGTTATTGAGTTATTTGATTTCTATTTTTCAAAGGGCAATATACTTGGTGGCGGTGGGTAGGGATTGGGGAGAATTAAGAGGAGCCATGTCAAGGGAAAATATGATAAAGATATATCATATGAAACAAAAATGGAAAAAGTCAGAGTAAGAGGAGTAGAAGAAAAATAAAGTCATATTTTAAAACAAGATAAATAGTTAAACAGATTAGTATTTAAAACATCAAATAATGTTTATCCTATATAAACAGCTTTTGGTTTCTTCATGAACAGTATATTTTCAAGTTGATTCTAATCTTTATGGTGGTAGACACCAAGAATGATTTCACTGATAGCTGCCACTTTGCTCTGATGAAGTGAGATCTCACATTGTCTAATGTGGCACTTTGTAAGACAATCTAATGACACTGCTGCTAATGTGTGACTTCAATTGAAGCCTTATCTTGTCTGCCACTTTACCTTGCCCATCTCTGAGCCTTTAGCACTGTAGCCTTGCTATCTGTGGGCGATTTAGGTACAACTTGTAATCCCATTGATTTCTTGAGTTGTTTGTCCAGCTAGATAGATATCCTCATCTTGGAGGAAATAGTAGTGTGAAATGCTCTTTTCAGGTCAGGATGAAGGAGGATATATATTTTATTCGTAGAATTTTAAAGCAACCTCTTAAATTCTATATTTAACTTTATTTTGAAAGCTTTTCGCTATTACAAAAATGTTGGTCATATTTATGAGAAATGTTGCTATTGTTTATACCTTACAAGTAGTAAAATTACCTGCATCCATGAAGTTATAGGTTGTTTAACATATTTATTTTAGTAATTATATAAAAAGACAAATAATTACATGTGATGCTCCAATGCACCTCAGAGGCTTGAACTCAATTTGTACAGATGGCTACCTAAAAGAAATTGGGGTCGTTAGCAAGCTCAATCCAAAGATCATTCAATTTCCAAAATGGAGTAATTACAACTGATCCTTGAAGTAAAATATCCCATGTTTCACATGCAAGATAAAAATTGGCTTTTTATACTCATTTTGCTAATGTTTGTTTGAAATTAGGGAAAAATCATTTTACTGTGACAAATATATATTACATATATAAGGTATGTATATTACATATGTACATTATATATACATATATATGATATTTGTTCAACTTTTTTGCTGTAAAAAAATTAGAATTTTCAACTACTTCAATGTTTATAAATGCAGTAACTATAATTAATTAATGGAAAACCAGCAATGGGTTTCTACAGTATAAATATGGATTGAAATTCCAGGAAGAAATCCTCCTGTTTTTTATTATTTTCTCTCTTCTTCCTCTTACTCTTCCTTATTTTTCCGCCCCTCCCACCCTCCCTTCTGCTTCCCATCACAGAAACAGCCCTTTAACCATGTTCTTATGCATGATTAAGTCCAGAAAATAATAGAATCCTGTGATCTTGTTAGAAGTTGAATCTCTGAAAATCATAAACAAAAACAGTTCTACCAACAACAAAAGCCTCGTGTTCTCTTTTATGTTTCTTTTGGTGCTCTGATATAGTTACTTCATGCTGACTAACAGAGGGACGATACAATATTTTATACATTTTAGATCTAAATTAATTTTTCCTAGTCAACTATGTATCCCTTCACTTTACTCACATAAAATAGCATTTTATCACTCTATTTCCCCATGTATCATCCTTTTCAAACACTGAAAAACTTTAATTGCCACATAAAACATTATCATCACCAGTTAGCTTTCTTGGACTCTAAACAGGATCTTGGCAGTTTCTCTCATTTCCCAAGAAATCCTGTTCTAATTTCTACTGAAAGCTAATTATTGTCCTTTTCTCAGTATACCGCTTCTGAAGGAACGCATGTGTATGCAACCTGCAGCTGTTCTAAAAATGCTTACCTCTTGTAATAATTAGACTGATTGCTTACAATGAACATTCCTTGAGTTCTGAGGCTCGTGAGATATGCTGTCACCTCAAATATTGCTTTGTTCATTTATTTGATTTAATCGGAAATGTGTTTCTATCTTGTATTATATATTGTGGTTCTGGGTTCTAATTAATATATCATAATTGAGACTCTGTTTCTGTGATTTACAATGGGGACTACAGAATTTTAATTTCAAGTGACTTACTTACTTTCATATTGAAAGATCCAAAGTATCATAAACTTTGCTGAGTCACTATATCCTAGTAATGTAGGTATCTAATCCATAAAGGATCATCATATAATTGCTCGATTTTGGTCTGAATGAGGATACATCAATGAACAAAACTAGATGGAGAAAAGCCAATGAGGCCTCAACCCTACCTAAAAAGGCTATGGAAAAATAAAGGAAATTCCAATTGGAGAGGTATTCCTCTCCAGAGAAGGCCAAACTAATTGATTGCCCACTGTCAAATGGTCATTTTTGAAAGCATATATACAAGTCACAGTATAGAGTTAAGAAGGCTATTTTTGTTTTGTTTTGTTTTTCCAGACAGGGTTTATCTGTGTAGCTTTGGCTGTCTTGGACTAACTTTGTAGACCAGGCTGGGCTCAAACTCACAGCAAATGCCTGCCTCTGCTGCCTGAGGGCTGCCCCACTACTGCCCGGCCCAAGAAGGCTATTTTGAGAAAAAATATATATGCACACACATATATGAGCATTACATGAGCTTGTAATAACAATTTGTGAAAAAAAAGGGTATGGCTTATGGATTTGAAGAAGAGTGGGGAAAGGAATATGGGGAAGTTTGGAGGGAGGAAAAGGAAGGAAGAAATGTTATTAAATTATAAACTCAAATAATAAAAACAAAACAAAAAACAGAACAAAACAAAATTACTACCATGACCACCAAAAGTGCATCAAAATTAACATTTGAATTAGTTATGGTAAATATTTTTCTATAATTAATGCTTGTTAGGAATGTTAATGTAAAACAACTTTAAAGAAAAATACTTCATAATGTATTATCTATGGATCCAGGGCAACATGGCTCATTGGATAAAGGTAATTGCCCACAAGTAAAATGACCTCTTGTAGTTAGAATTTAGTATCTACACTATAAAAGGAGAGAATTTACTCTAGCAGAATTTACCTCTGACTGCCACATATACAGCACTGCCATATGTACACCATCGCACACAAATAAATAAAATGTAAAATTTTGATATAGGATATAGAAATTGTTATATCTCACCTCTAAACTTTTCCTACTAAACTTATTATATTAAAGAATAGCTGATATGTGTCTTTGAAAGTCCATGTCTAAATTATATTAGAAGACTCGTAGCCATTTTCAGATCCCTTATATATCTGAGTGCTTATTCATAAGTATTCGTGTGTATATAGGAGTTTTTTTATCCATAACATTATTTACTAAATAGTTCTTGATTTTAGAATGTCATTTAATAATATACAATAAATGCATAATTCTAAATATATGCAGTTTAATATTTTAAGACATATGTCTGAAAATCTCTTTCTAATATATATTCATACATTTGCCTGGTTGCGTATGTATCAATATACCTTATTTAAGAGCTATTCATCATCTATCTTTCTATCTATTTGTCCATTAATAATCTATTGAAACCTTGCTGCTGGGGAGATGGATGTTTTATCAATGGATAAGGCTCTTCCATCACAAACGTGAAGACCTATGTTTGAATCCTCCAAACCAATATAAGACTGGGAATAGTAGCATGCATCTGTTATGCCAAAGCTCCTATGTTGAGATGGTAAGGGGAAAAAGGGTAATGTATGGAAGTTCATGGGCCAACAAGGTGGCATTAGCAGTGGAGTAGTAAGGTATGACAAAATCTTGCCATAAATAAGGTGAAAGACCAATACCAATGGTTATTCTCTTAATTTCATGTACATACCTTGCCATGTTCATACCTGCAGGCCTGAGCATGCATGTATACTGCCCTCTCTCACTAGACTAAAAAAAGAACAAAGGAAAAGTTTTAAGGAACCTTGTCAACAGGGAGCTAATTAATTTGACAACAGAGTAAAAATCAATGAATTTCTACTCTGAAATTTGATATTCTTATATACAAACATTGTCTCTTAATAATAACATACAGATTACCTTTTGATGTACATTTGTCCAAAGTATTTTTCAATAATATATTTAAACTATTTGATTTTGTGGTTATATAACACACACACACACACACACACACACACACACACATATATATATATATATAGCATCCAATAGTGTTTCATACTTACATATCAATATTCATTTTAGGCAAAATTCTTTTGATATATCTTTCAATATTATGATATAAGGATTTTAAGTATCCTTATACACTAACACTTTTCCTAAGAGTAATATTTTCAGAGTACCTATTTATCCTTTATTATAATTTCTTAATTATTAACAATTGTTAATCTCATTTATGATTATTTCTAAATATAACTCAGTGTGCTTTTATCTGATACACAAATTTTATCCCTTTTCTATATTTTAGGAAATTTCACAACAGCAAGAGATAGTCTTATACCTTGGTGTATAATCCTCAAACATTACTAACCTGTAGCTATACGATGATCTACTTACCAGATATTTTTAAAATGGCATCATTTTCATGAACAAATGACTTTATAGAAAAAATTATGAAATTTCCAAATTAAGACCTCATATTTCATGACACATTAAGTTGAAATGCATCATTAATTTGCTTTAATCCCTGAGGGAAAGGATGTCTACATCACATGGAGATTGCATATAGAAACCTATCTTTCTGATTTTGACACTGAAACAATAGTGTAAGAGTTTCAGGTTGTTACCTGTGCAATTCACTTCAAGTACTGTCAAGGCTGTGTGAATATCATCTATGCAGAGCTGTGCTTCCTTTCTTTTTTGTGCGTGCATGTGTGCGTGCGTGCGTGCGTGCGTGTGTGTGTGTGTGTGTGTGCATGTGTGATGATTCTAGCATAAGGATAATTTGTTTTTTTTCCCATGAATACAAGTTGTCATTTTGATTAGGTACTTTTTCTACACAGTTATTACCCTCTCTTTGTTACTTATAGCCATCTATATTTTTTTCTTCACCCATCCATACCATCACTGAAATCTTCTCTAAGATGAGTAATATAGTACAAGACTCTAAGAAGCAATTTTATGTATCCATTGTGCTGTTCCTAGTTTCATGTTAGAGGTTGGATCTTGTTAATGCTATTTTTAATTCTTTATGTATTTGTTTATTTATATAAATATTTTGTAATCCCACCCATCTATTTAATTACTTTGATTTTGTTGTATTGCTTTCTGTCTGTGTTTGTATGTATGATCCTAGGTGGGTTAGAGGCCCCTGGATTTGGTAGGTAAGTGTTCTACCATTGCAAGCAGACTTATTTTTCTATTTCTTAGCATATAGAAACATTTAAAGATGTGCACACTTTAAGACTGTGTGATATTCATATATTTATATTTTGAGAAATTTCAATTATATTCTTGAAATTGCCTATAATAAAAACCAGGTAAACCGGGGGGTGGGGTAAATCATTGAGCACCTGTATAATGTGAGAAAATTATGAAGCAATCACTACAAACAAAATATCAGCCCAAACAGTAAAGGAAATGTTGATTTACTTAAGAGTTACCAATTTATGTAATACTAATGTTCTTAATACAGATGTTTATAACATCATTAAGGATGTAGGAACATAAGATTGGGAAGATATGTACAACCAAAATTCATATGAAAACATAAGCCAATATAATGCAAAATATGACACAACATATCATGTTGTATCTGCCTCTTTACTTTTTTCTGAATTGGATGTTCCAGGGTTCACTTTTATTTCCTCTGCAGAACCAAAGGCATTAGTCATTAAGGGTAATAAGATGTTCTGATATGCTTACTTAGCTACTAGTTATAAAGTAGATTAAATACCGAAATATATTTATCTCAACACTGTATATAAGTGAATAAAAAATAGATAAAAATTTACTCATTCGTATATTCCTCTAGGTGGTTATATTCGAAAATTACTCCAAGTAATTCAATATTTAAATTTTAGAATAACTACACAATGTATAAAACCAATTCACAGATAAGAAATTACTACTAAAAAATCTTATATTTTAAACAGGATTCATCTGGTTAAGTAATATAAAAGGATATAATTACCAAATGAGATTTAAGAGCAACAGCAGTTATAAAATAACAGTTAAAATACTAGCAAATATATTAGCTTCTCTTATAGAGAAGGCAATTGTAAAAATCAGCAAACCCAAATTTTGTAACTTTCATTGCAGCAATTTCAACATATAAATTAGAAAATTGTTTTGGGAGGTAAAACACTAAACAAGGCATAGTGTTTTTCCAGCCACTCAAGTCATTTCAGAATGGATGAACAAAGGTAAATGGATTACTTGATTAGGTTGAGCCAGGTCTAGGCAATTCTTGCTTTACAATAAAAAGAAAACACTGTGATTTTCTTTACTTAAGTGGATATTGACTTCTATGATAGTGAAGATCAAGATTTATTATCTCAAATGATAGTCAGCAAGACTAGCTGATAGCTATTGACTTGAGGAAATCACAGCAGGCCGCTGAACCACTGTTGACCTAAAAGAATGATTTTCTAGTCTGTCACAGCAGGGCAAGGCTAATCGTACATTAAAATAATGGGCCATGCTAGAGACAAGTACAATTAAGTGTTTTTTAAACATTTATTTGGCTTGTGATACTTCTCTATATTACACTATAAGATATAAAGCAGTTAATTGTAGAATTGGAATAAAAATTATCTGTAATGATATGTGTCCTTGTAACAAAGAACCAAATTCTGTTATAAGCAGAATGTGTTTGCAAAGGGACCCATTCCAAATGTGGGCAGTTTGTTCCTAAGGTAGCTAGGTAAAATAATATCCAAGTGGAAAGGTCTTATTTTTTGCCTTGCTTTTACTTATGTTGCCTTCCCTTCGTGCTGCCATGTTCATTTAACCTGTTCATGTCTTACTTCACTGTAAGTCCCATTGCTATTAGGATCCATCACTGCTATCAGAATCTACCATTTTCATTCATCCAATGTACACTAAAGAAGACCAGTTGTTCTCCAATGATATACTCTAAGACATTAGACTCAGATTGGGGCTATGGAGACTATTGGAGGCATCGAGTTTATTGGACTGAGCAGCTACCTGGTCTCAGCCTCAACAGTGTGATGACAGCCATTGTTGGACTATCTAGGCAGCATCATGTAAGCCAATATAATAAATCTTCTTGTTTTATGTATGCATTCTGTGAGAATCTGTTTTTCTGAGAACCCAACAGGTACAGCACAGTAAAAACTAACATAGTAATGAATAAGCATTTGGAAATTAATATAGGCACCCAATTATTAAAAAAAAATAAAGGAACCTGAAACAATGTAAAAGATATATTAATTATATAATCTAATAAAAAGACAAAAAATAACAAAGGCACAATATCTTATCATATAAAAATAAACAGAAATGTCATCCATATGAGATGAATGACGTCAAATCACTGAATATATTAAGACCAAATACATTCAACAACCAAATTTGTATGTATGTATGCATTTATGTATGGTCTACTTCATATATTTTTTCAAATGAAGTATGAGACATGAATTTTGTAAAGACACAGATTCCAGTCATTTCTTTAAATTTTTGCTTTCCAGATCATACCAAGTCTTTTCATATACTAATTCCGTGATAGCATGGAAACACATCTTTAAACCATGCACAAGACAAGCATGTATTGCCTCACATTTTTTTTAGCAACATGAAGTGTAAAGCATGAATTATTTACACAACATAAAATACCTTTCTTTTTTTTTCTGTTCTCAACAGCATAACAATTTTTTAAAAGTATTAGTACATAAAAATAGAAATAAAGTAAGTTGTTTCCAGTTTTGTTGAAGTCAAATGAAAACTGATTATTTGAAATTGTCTTATTTAATCAAACAAAGCACAGGATAACAAGAATGACTTTTTCTTCCTTAGATGAAATCATATTTCTTGGTATACATTTACATGATCAGATCTATTCAAATGGAAGGAACATATATACTATGTGTATGTACACATATACACAGAAAGTGGGTTTGTTTTTCATTGTTCTGCTATTCAATTTACTTGTCATAGTTATTCAATATTGTTTTACTTTGTGTATCTATGATAGATAGTTCTTAGAATTAAATAAGGCTCACGCCTGCCAGTAGGAATTTAGCTAACACATTAGGTATAAATCAAGATTATGATGATAATTGACCAATAAATGTATTTAATAAAAAAAGAACAATGTAGAATTTTCCAATATAATTTGTCTTTCAGACAAATCTATGTAGCATTTGACAATTTGTATTAAAAAATAATTTTATTCAATACTTTTCAAGTACAACAAAAAAGTAGTAAGTGGTAGTGATAATGTTAGTTGTACCATTTGAACCAAATGTAGATAAATGCTGCAAGAAATGACTGCCCAACCTTGAGTACGCAGAATTCAGAAACTTGACATGCAAAATAAGCTCAGTAAAGGTCATACTGCATTCCCGCCTGCAACATGTGCTGGGACAGTGCTGGTGAAGAACTAGTTGGAGTTTCCAAAAAATGGCTGGTCCGAATTGAAATCTTCACCGTGAGAGGAAGTCCATGACACTGCCTGGATGGCCGGAAACCAGAGACGGGATTGCCCCAAAACAAAAGACAAAACTAAACACAAGCAGCCAAAATTAAAGGCAACTAAATGATTCCTAATGATATTCTGCTGAACTCATAGAACAATGACAAGCCCAGTCATCATCTGAGAGACTTCATCCAGCATTTGATAGGAGCAGTGGCAGAGACAAGGAAGGGCACACCATGAAGAGGGGAAAGGGAGGAATATAGGAGCAAGAGGGATGTAGGACACCAGGAGAATAGGGCCCACATAATCAACTAAGTGAAGCCCAGAGGAAGTCACAGAGACTGAAGCAGCAATCATGGAGTTTGAATGGGTCTGGACTAGGTCCTCTGCATATATATTAGGGCTTTGTAGGTTGACGTTATTGGAGGACCCCTAGCAGTACGAGTGGGTAGTATCTCTGACTCTTTCCCTTTCTCTTGGTACCCTATTCCTACTATAGGATTGTCTCTTTCAGGATTGATGCCAGCCTTGATGTGAGGGTTTGTGCATGGTCTTATTGTATCTTGTTAAGCATTGCTCAGTTAGTATCCCCGGGTGTTCTGCTATTTTCTGAAGAGAAACAGAAGAAGAGTGGATATGGGGGAGAATAGAGGTGGTGGGGACTAGAAGGAGGGGGGAGGGAAAACTGTGGATGGGACGTAATATATGAAAAAGGAAGAAAAAACAAACTACACACGAGGCAGTTTTTTTTAATAATGAAAAAAAAAAAAAAGGAAAAGAAAAGAAAGACCATGCGAGCAGACATGGATGTACAAATAACAAACATTTCCTTAAAGAACTGATGTTCATGATTGTCTTTAAATTATTAATATTTTGAAGATACCTTAAATTGAAAGTACAAAGGACTTGCACTAACCAAGAAAACACAAGTAGGAAATATCAAGCCCTACTCTTGTCTACCCAATGGACAGGAAGCTCTCCACAGTTTTGTAGAGAGTGGGGACTGATCTGATGTGAACTCTGGTGCCCCATATTTGTCCAGCTCCCCTTGGTGGGGAGGCCTGATGGCACTCAAAGAAAGAATAAGCAAGCTACTAAGATGAGACTCGATAGCTTATGACCATATACTGAGGAAGGAGGTCCCCACAGGTCTTAGACATAAGGGAGGGGTATAAGGTGAAAGCGGAAGGGAAAGAGGAATGGGAGGATACAAGTGATGACATAACAATTGAGTTGTAATCTGAACAAATTAATAAAATTAAAAATAAAACAAAAAAAATTAAATGTACATAAATATATCTTTTGAGCCAAGTCTTAGGATGCTTATTATTCATACTCACATCAGGAGTCTCAATAAAGAGGACCACCTATTTGAAACCAGCATAGTCTTTATAGTGTGATTCTATTTCAAACACACAAAGACAGACTCGTAGACAATTTCATTATACACTGTAAATAAACTCCTGAGTCACGAACCAGATTTGGTTCCCATATTGTTGAGTTACTGATTCCTGGTCAAACAGATCTGATATAATAATTATATGATAACATAAATAACTTACTCCATACATATTGATAGCTCTGGATGATATTGCATTGATTACTTGGAACCACTACCAGGAAGGCAATGAGGCAGGCGATGCTTGAAAATTTTCCATTGCTCAGAATGTTCTGTACTTTTATCTTATGACATTTTTATTTTATATCTTTGTTAATATTATTACATTTCTCATATTTCCTATATCTGTCTTTAAATTTCTCTGTGCATTTTTTACTCTGCGTGGAGAGTTCAAAGTGCTGTTCTTTAGGTACAGTTGTTGTTAGATATTTGCCAAACACAATAATTCTTATGAACTCACCACATTCTTAATAGCTTAGCTATGAAACTTTATCTTGTTACTTACTCCTAAGTTATTTCACTTCATTTTCTCAATAATGGATTGATAATTTTGTTTGATAACAGTTTAAGTCCCTGCACTGTCTTTCAGTCTCTTCTCTTTCATCCTCTACATTTATTGAGTTCCTACACTATACTCATTACATTTCTATTTTATTTCCTTTATCATGTTTACTATATATCCATTTCATCCTTCTAACTTATATCTCATGATTAGATTTACGTTTAGAATAATAATGTATTTATCATGTTGAAATGGACTCAGTATTGGTAATGTCTCTCTTAGACAAACTGTCATTTTAATTGTCACATGTTATACACTTCCTGAAATGTATGGCTTCATTTGGATCATATCCAAGCCCTTTGAACGTATATATCCCTTATGACTTAGTACACTAAATCCTGTACACATGCTTTCTTCATTATGTACACAGTGTAGGTAATTCCAATGTTCATAAATCTGGATTTGATCTTTTTTAATTTTTCCCTTTATTACAAATATATTATTTTTCACACATATATCCTCATTATAGTTTTTCCTCCCTACACTCCTTCTAGTTTCCTTCTACCTCCTCTTCCCTCTGGTTTACTCCATTTCTGTCTGCATTAGAAAGAACAACTAAAAAAAGGAAAGAGAAAAAAAAAGAACAGGTTTCTAAAAGACTAACAACAAAACATGACAACATAAAATATAATAAGATGAAAACAACAACTATCATATAAAATCCAGAAATGGCAACCCAACAGATGGACAATATCCCAAGTGCATGAAAAAGAGACAGAGATGCTCTCAATCTCATAACTAGGTGAACCATGAAAAGACTAAGCTAATAGTGTGTGTTTCTGCGTGTGTGTGTACATGTAATTATGAGTATGCACGTACACCTGCTGTAAACTCATGTCATCCCTATGTTTCTGGTTTCTATAATCTTTCCACCTCTTCTTCCCATGGTATTCCCTTAGCTCTGAGGTGAGGGATTTGATGAAGACCTCATATTTAGACTTTATCTTTACATAAGGTCTTGCTGTAGGTCTCTGAATCTGTGCCTGTCTGCAGCTGGAAGAAGTTCCTCAGCAAATGACTGAATAATGCACTAATCTATGTGTATAACAGAATATCATTAGGAATCACTTTATTTATATGTTTTAAAAAGACTAATAGTATTTTGTTTTTACCCAAATACTAATAGGGTTTCTGGGCTTACTAGTGTATATTTCTTGATACCCAAGCAGTGTTGGATATGTGCTCCTTTTTGTTGAGTGGGCTTTTAGTCAAATCAAACATTGGTTGGTTATTTCCTTAAGTTATGTTCCACCACTGCCATAGCATATTTTATAAGCAGTACAGATTTTAGGTTAAAGGCTTTGCTGCTGACTTGGTTTTCACAATATTTTTCAATAGCCTGCAGGATAATTTCTTCAACAAAGAGATAGAATGCTGGGGTGAAGGCAGCATGTAAGCACCAGCTCTTTTTCTCCATGTGCAATTAGTTGTGTGGGTATTGTTGGATTTTGTCTATTTTGACTTTTATTTCATTCCAGCCCATGTTTCCTGATAAATATAATTTCTAGATATTCCATATGACTCTGTCCTCCCTGTGGCATGCTGTGGTACTATACAACCCTAGGATATCCACTGAGTTGTTAGTGCTATGTCTACTTTACATCATATGTGTGCGTGTGTGCACACGTGCATGTATGTGTGTTGTTTTACACCAATAATTATGCTATTAGTCAGCAATCAAAATATAGTATATCCCTTTTCTATGTACATCTCTAAATACACTTTTTAAACTTTGAATGGCCTTAAAAACTATTATTTTCTTCATCTAATATATCATAAAATATATCTACATATTGATCAAAACGGTATATTATAAGCATTCATTATGCAGAATGAGTGGGTAATTAATCCTTAAGTTACCCAACAAAGAACAGAAACCCTCTTCAATATTCATTTTCATGGAAACAATTCACCAGGGCAGAGAGAGAGAGGGAGAGAGAGAGAGAGAGAGAGAGAGAGAGAGAGAGAGAGAGAGAGAGAGAGAGAGAGAACACAATTGGTCTTATTGGTAGGTTTAAAATATTAAATGATAAATGGAAACTAATGTGAGCTGTATCAGTAGCATTTAAGAGGTAGCAAAGCATTATCTATACTGATAGACAAAATGAAGATATTTCAAAGTTAAGGATATCAAAGTACTTTTTATTTAATGTAGTGACGTACATATCCATGTGTTTATGCTAAAACTATCTATCATATATCTATATATTTATTTAGATATATCAACCTATAACCCCTCTATTTATTTATGTTTTCTATATCTATAATCTATAGCTATATTTTATATGTTTCTTTACATATGTATATAAAAGGTAGATATGTATTTATCTCAGAATCAACCGAAAGCGTTGTCCTTTGTTATCCCACTTACAGGATTTGCATCACATGCCCATAACTGCAGCACATTCTACTCCTCTGAGTCATGCTCATCATTACCTCATCCTTCCAGATCAGAACAGAAGGCAATACTGTAGATGGGAAGGGAGTCATTCACACAGAAGGTCAATTGCTTCCGATACCACTGATTCCTGAAAATGGAGTGAACAGAATCCAAAGGTTGGTTTCGTAAATTACAAGTGCATTTGTATCTACCCCCATGTGAGTCGCAGTCTGATACAGGAAGGCACAGAGAGGGTGAAGGAATTCCTTCCAGTTATTTTTCTCAGGATTTAAAATTTTTGAATCACGTTCATCCAATCTCACTTTTGTTCTCAGACTGCTTTTGGACTCTTTACTGAAAATTAATGGCATGCCTTGCCAAGTGCCTGTGTACAAGTCATCCCTACAGGCTCCATTAACTTAAGTTTGCAATGGAGAGAATCAGGATCTTTTTGCCAAAAAAAAATATGAATAGCATATGTTAATATCAATGGAGAGGAAGTTGAGTAGAAATAACTTATGCACAACCTGGGGAAATCCAGTCCTCTCTGATTTATTGATAAAGTGATTAAGAATATCTGAATTTTCTTTAAAATAACTTCCATATGTTAATTATGCATAAGAGTCCCATTGTGACATTTTCACTTATGTATATATTTTATTGTATTTATCTTCTTCCTTCCTACTTCCAGTGACCGCCTTAAATTTCTCAACAGCTATTCTTTCAACATTCCTTGGTTTTGTTTTGTTGTTAATGTGGATAAGTTTAACTAGAATTTAACTAACTACTGATCATAAGTGAAGTGTTATCTCCGAAGATGCGTAGCTATGTTATGTTAGCACTGAAGAAAACTCATGCAACATAATTATGACCTGCACTATGACCTTTTAAGATGATATGATAAAAATAATCTTTCAAGAAAAAATGTGATCAGTACATAGTTAAGTAAAATTCTAGTTCCGTATACTCAATCAATATTTTAGTGAAATGGCAGAGTCCTTGTCAAACATTTGTCAAGCTTTGAGTTTCTTTCTTATTTTTTTCCAAATAGTACCTCCAAAATTAAGATATAAATATTGAAGTCAGTAAGTTTATTTCTCTCAAGTAATGATATTGTTTCTGTTTCTGTGCTTGTAGAAGGTGAGCAAATGCCAACCACTCATATAGCATATTATCAGGAAAGATTACAGGCACAAGGAGAAATCAGTGGGCACTCTGTTGTTTGTATTTAGTAATAAATTACTATATACATCCTTGGAAATAAAAATATGTTCAGGTTTTTATAATTGTGTACTATTTTCATATGTCATTTTAAGTTATATTTTTATGTACACCTGTATGTAAGCTTACAAAATGATTTTTATTGTATTTATAGAATTTGATTGCTATTTTTCAAACAGCACATGAAATATATAGTTACTAAATAGATTCTAAAAATAATATGTGTATGTGGTAAATAAGAAAATACTGGAAGGTGCTCAGCAGGTATCTTAGTGATAAAGCCCTGCTACCTCAGTTTAGATGATCAGCACCCAAGTGAAAAGCCAGTTATGATATAAGTCAAATACTGGGAAAAAGAATGAGAATAAATATACACCAAGGGCTTTCAGGGCAGCCAGACCAGAAGAAACGTTAGCACAGATTGGAAGAGTACCTCTAGGAAAAAATTAGGTAGAGAGCAGCACTGGGCTAAAGAGGAGAGCTGATCTTTGTGAATCTTAGGCCAGGGGTGTAGTCAGAATTGTCTGGGCTAGTTAGGCTAATTTTGTAAGACCTTCCTTCTATAATAAAACACAATTTAAAGCGGTAGAGAGCACATACCTTTATGATGACCCTTGCTCTTCAAATGCATGTACACAACACATCCACCCTACCCACAGACACAGCCATAGGGAAAGTCAGCAGCAGGATTGGTTGGAGAGACCTGGAACAGAACTTTTGTCTCCGTAATCATGTTCACACACTTGTGTGTATAGCCTCACTGACACACAAATTTGAAAATAAGACACATGCACACATATAGATAGAGGTACTTTTATCCAATATGCACACACATACATACACATGCACACGCACACACACACACGCACGCACACATACAGAAGGAGAGAGAGAGAGAGAAAGAGAGAGAGAGAGAGAGAGAGAGAGAGAGAGAGAAAGAGAGAGAGAGAGAGAGAGAGAGAGAGAACATTATGGATTGGGAAGCATAAAAAGGAAAAAAAGTGATCTCTCCTCTTTGTTTTTTCCACATTGCTTTGTACTATATCCCATAGTTAAAATCATATTATTGTATTTATTATTTCTCATTGCCTTGATCTATATTTCTCTAAGTTTTTATAATTTTGATTTACTAAATAAAAGTTTCCCTTTCTATAGTGGCCCGTGTGTGTGTGTGTGTGTGTGTGTGTGTGTGTGTGTGTGTGTGTGTGCGTATTCATGTGTAATCCAGAAGTCAATCTCAGTTGTCCATCATATTTTTTCAATTATTATTCATGTTTGAGACATTTATACATGCCCATTATATGGTTTGCTCAAACTAGCACATTTCCTCTCCCCTACATCCTTTCCTATCTTTATAACTTCATCCTTGCTTTATGTGGTACACTGGGTACTCTTAGTGGTACTGTGTCCAAGCGTGCGTGTAATGCAATCTGTCACAGCATGGGGAACCTCTCAAAGACTTAAGCACTGAAGAAATTTGATGTCCCTTCCTGGAACAGCCTCTTGCTTTGGAGACAAGGGCCTTTCATTGGCCTACAGCTCACCACATAGGCTAGACTGCTTGGCAATTAAGCTTCAGCAGTTTACTTGTTCCTGCCTCTCGGATTACAAAATGCACTATTATCCCCACCTATTTCTTCCTAGAGTCCTGGGAATTGAGCTGAGGTTCTCAAATATACTTAGAAAACACTTTAATTGCCAAGTTAATCTCTCAGGCTTCAAATTACTAATTTGGGTGGGTAATATCAATTTAAAGTACCCTTTTCTATCACCATTGCCACTATCAACACAGATCTTCATTTTCCACTTAAATGTCGAAACTCGTCATTGGGTTTTGTATAATTTTACTTTTGATATTGCAGTCTTCATATTTGATTTAAGAAAGTTCCCTGTCTCTTGATTATTCTTCTTCCTGTCTGGATGCTCTGCCTGTAATGTGCTGTGTTTGCTTTACATTTCTGCTCCATATTTAGTTCTGAAGAAATACATTGGTATCTTTTAGACATCGTATTTGCCATGTTTGCATTAAAGTGACCTGCCGATGGAGGAAACATTGATGTTTTCTCACAGTTGTCAGTGACTTTTGACAATCATAGCAGGATATGCACAGTGAAGAGCCTTTCCAGGCAATGGAGTGCCCGGTGGGGTCTGATCACACCATGCCAGAACAAGCAGAAAACATAGCAGCCTACACTATTGAGTTGTAGCATTCAAAAGCCTGCTTTTTGAGAACTCTTTCTGCCAGACAAACTCTGACATCAAAAGGTCTCCTGGCCTCCAAAAATAGTCACTCACTAGGGAGCATGCATCAGAGTATTGTCCTGTATGGAGCTTTTCTATTTATAACTTGAAAACACAGTACCATTTGATTGCTTCTTCTGTGTTCTTGCTCGATCTATAAAATTGTGAGTGATCTGGAAATCAGTTTTTGTCTCACTTTGGAAACCATGATTTTAAAAAGAATTTGATGCCAGCTCTTTATGCCTGGACTTAAGAAAATTCCAAATTTAGAGACAGCTCCTGATCCTGTTACTTGAGTACCCACATGAAGACTAAGCTGGATAGGGGACATAGGTCCGCTCCATGCATGGTCCTTGGTTGGTGCTTCAGTCTCCTTATGCCTCTCTGGGACTAGGTTAGTTGACTCTATTGGTCTTCTTTTAGAGTTCTTGTACCTTACGAGTTCTTTATTTTTCAGTCCCACTTTTCTACAAGACTCTTCACTCTGTCCAGTGTTTGGCTTTGAGTCCCAGCACCTGTTTCGATCAGCTGCTGGGTAGAGCCTCTTAGAGAACAATTATGCCAGGTTCCATTTAGCAAGCTAGCAGAGTATCATTTATAGTTTCAGGGGTTGTCTCTCTCCAATGGGGTAGATCTAAGGTTGGGCCAGGAAGTGGTTAGACGTTCCCTCAATCTCTGATCTAACTTTATCCCTACGTATCTTCTAGTCAGGGTAAGTTTTGGGTCAAAGCTTTTGTCGTTAGGTTGGTGTTCACCTCCCTCCACTAGATATCCTCTCTGGCTAGAAGATGCCCTTTTTAGTCTCCATGGTCTCCACTACTAGGAGTCTTAGCTAAAGTCACCCGAATATCCATCCAGGAGCTTACCCTATAGTAGGTCTCCAGCTTGTCACAGTGATTCCATCACCTTTGGTTCTCTTCCTCCCCCAAGCCCTGTGGCCCTCCACCCATGTTTTCCTTAAACCTGATTTCCACCTTCATTTCACACCTCCACACACTTTCTCTCCTTTCCTGTTCCTTGTCTTCATCCAATTCAGCTGAATATTCTATTTCCTCTTCTTTGTGATGTTAAGTATCATCCCTTGGGTCCTTATTGTTACTTAGCTTCTTGGGGGTCTGTGATTTGTAGTATGGTTATTCTGTCCTCTATGGCTAATATCTGTTTATAAGTGAGTATACATTATGTCTGGCTTTCTAGGTCTAAGTTACCTCACTCAGGATAATATTTTTTAGTTCCATCCAATCATTTGCACGTTTTATGATTCTCTTGCTTTTAATAGCTAAGCAGTATTCCATTGTGTAAATGTGCCATATTTTCTTTATCAAATCATTGGTTGAGGTACACAGGTGCTCTTTCCAGTTTTTGGCAATTAGTAATAAATCTGGTATAAACATAGTTGAATAAATGTCCTTGTTGTATGCGGCATATCTTTGGGAAATACTCTCAGAAATGGTATAGTTGGGTCTTGAGGTAGAACTATTCACAGCTTTCTGAGAAACTGCCAGATTGATTTCAACAGCTGTTTTTGCAAGTTTTCATTACCACCAGCATTGGAGGAGTGTTCTTCCTTTCTCCACATCTTTACCAACATGTACTGTCATTTGAGATTTTTATCTTAACCATACAAACCAGTTCAAGGTGGAAACTAAGAGTTGCTTTGATTTGCATTTCACTGATAACTAAGCATATTGAGGATTTCTTTAAGTGCTTTTCAGCCATTTGAGATTCTTCTGTTGAGATTCTGTTTATCTCTGTCTTTTTAAAAAATGAATTATTTGATTGGTTTGTGTTTAGTTTCTTGAGTTCTTTATATATTTCGGATATTAGCCCTTTGTCACATGTAGAGTTGGTGAAGGTCTTTTTCCCATGTGTGGACTGCCATTCATTCTATTGACAGTGTCCTTTGCTTTACAGAAGCTTTTCTGCTTTAGGAGTTGACACAATGGAAGGGGATGCATTCAGTCCTGCTGCAACCTGATGTGCTGAAGTGGGTTAGTTGGAGGTGGCCTCCCCTTTTCTGAGGAGTAGAGGGAGGAGGATATGGAGAAGAAGGAAGGGTAAGACTTGAACGAGAGTAGGAAAGGGCTATGATCAGGATGTAAAGTGAATAAATTTTAAAAAAAAAAGGAAAAAGAAAACTCAAAATTCATGACATTTATTTTATTAGTCCTTAACAATGTTTGATAATATGAATGTGCATCTTCCTTTCATTCTATAAACTGGTGAAAACCTTTCCCTTAGATATGCAATACTTGTACTCTAAAGATTTTGAAAAGACTTATCATATCCCTAGAAATATTAATTTCATTTCTTTACTTGGATGGTCATTGTGAGTTGAACATCATGTATTCATGTCTTATGATATTTTCTCCATGTTTTCATGCATTACTTATTCATTTAATAAAAACATTTCCAATTTTCATTTCATGTTTCAGACAAAATCTCTATCTTTAAATATTTCTGTAGTGAGTTTTTATATGAGTAGGTTTCGCCTTTCTATTATTCTTCCTTGATTGTTGGAGATCACAAGGCAAATTGTAAATTACACAAACATAATCCACAGGTTCAACTAAAATAGGCTAAAGCTACAATCAAATCTGATGACCAAAACTTATTACATAACAAATCACTGGCAAATATATTTAAATTTTTCCACATGCATTGTGTGATATAAAATTGTATGTATTTTCTTTCCTATTTCTCTCTCCTTTTTCTATACCCTTGATAAATCATACTAGGTTCAAAATATATTTTTTTCTCAACTTATATAAGCCTATAGCAATAATTCTATATCCGGATATTCTCAAAATATTTTTACTTTTTCTAACATTCATGATAAGATGATATATAAATTCATAAATTGTGATGAGATTATATTTTCTTTACTTCTTAATATGATTTTTAACTATGTATTTAAATATGATTTATTGATAGTGGACATTTTAGTACCTTTTTAAATGTGAATTTACTTTCAACATTTTTAAATACAGTGATCCATCAATATGCAAACAAATAGTGAAGGAACCCTGCTCAAGAATCAATTGAATTCTCTACCAATGTAACTAAGATTAAACTTCTTTTGCATATACATACAAAATTCTATACCAGTGAATTAAAAATAATCTTATGATTAACATTTAAGGCGTTAAGTTGAGGAGTAGATTCAATAATCTACTTTTTGTCCTATTATCCCTATATATTTCTATATGCCCCCTTCTTTCTTTTCAGCCTTTATCTCAAAACTTAAGAATGAAAGATAAAAGAAAGACCTCACTGAGTCCAACCTTGTTTTCTCACTAAATAAGACCAATAATAGCTGATAACCAACTCCCAATAAAAATAAATATCTATCACCCAAGAAAACATCCCAAAACCCACCCACCCCCCTTAAGGGAAATGGGACATCATTTTCTTAAGGTTTCTTCTGGCTGAGGTTTATTATTCGCATACATTTTATATATATGTCTATATATACATGTATATGTATATGTGTATATATTTCTACTTAATATGAAGTATTGTACCCATACAACTCAATTATAATACAAGGTCTACTTCCAATACTTTGAAAGTGCTACTGCAGGCTATTTACAATAAGTATGTCATGCAAATTAGTTGTTAGTTGATGAAATCATGGTTATATCAATTATTAGTGTATTTTTATCACAATAACACATCCTAGGTATAACAGATAGATATTATTCTGTAGAACAAGAAGGTAAAATAATTAAATTTTGTCTTCAAAACCGCAGAGAGATACATAATATGGCATTTAAAGATGTTTTTATTATTTCAAAGATACATATCGAATGAGGCAGGTTAATTCCTGTCAACATTCAGCCTCCTTCAAGGACTATGAGAAGAATAAAGGAACCTTCTTATGGAGACTGATTAAAATGTGGCAAACAAGCCATTGGGCTGGTTTCTCCACAGAAAGAATTCTGCCTAAAATTGGGGAAGCTTAGGTGCAGGCAGAGTCAATGGCCTGTACCAAGACAGGGTAAACAATCCCTCAATAGTTCCTGCCTCATAAATATGTCTGTCAGATATAGTATGCTAGAAGGCTAAAGATGATGTTCCAATGTTATATAGAATTTTGGATCGCTGTTCAGGCAGCAAACTGTCTCTGTCATCTTCTCATTCAGGAAGTTGCCAACTTGTACTATCTCTATACTCAGGTAATTAATTTTTTTCCTTCTCAGGTCTCTGATGGAGTTGAAGACCAGATAGTTTAGTTTTACTATTAAGCTGTTATGGGTTTAAAATGTTTTTAATGTCTAGGTAGATGTTTCAAGTTGACAATGATGGGATAATGATATTTATTTACATTCAGAATTTTAGACTTATCAAGATATGAAAGGTGTTTTCTTCAAAGCTTCCAAAAACAAATAGCCAAAACACTAAGAATGTAACATTTATATAATTCCTGTTTCTTGGTTCTTCTTGCTGTAGGTAGTTTATTATATATCTGTTTAATAATATAAATGTATATGTAAAAATATTTAAGACAAAAAAGAATCCATTAAAGGAGAGAGGAGCATGTTATTTCATAGTAATACACTGATTTATAAATGTTAATTCTTCTCTTTCTCTAGATAATAGAAACTAATTTTCTCCCCCGTGGGGGAGTGTTTTAGAAAAGGTGTCTAGTCCCATATCTCAAAGCTCAGAAACACATTAATAAATACATTGATATTAGCTTTGTAAGACTGTGTTTTAGAAAGATTCATCTCTGCAATTTTAGATTTACATTTAAATCTGTATGTATTAGGAGGCTCTACCCAAAATATAAAATTTTCCACTAAGAAAATTTCTGTTCAAGTTCTGCATTGTAAGTCACTAAGAGTCATATTAACTTTTCAAAGACTGTTTCTCTGCTTCATTTAAATTTCATTCCTATATGATAATATATCCTATAATTTACAGAGTAAGTCAAATCATTGCAGAAAATAAAACTATGTTGTTATTGTACTCATCGCTTTGACAAAGTAAACAAAAGCAATTAAAGAAAGGGCTTTTGTCCCCACTTCTGAGTGAGTAATGCACCCTGAGCAGGACACAGAGTAGTGAGGGGGGCTCAGCAGTGACATAAGGCCAAGGACCTGTTTACAGTCAAGGAGCAGTGGAGGCTCAGCTTCCTCTGTAGCTTTTTGTGTTATTTAGTAAGAAACTCCTGCCTTTTGGGTGATTCCAGTTAAATTCAGCGTGATTCTTTTGTTCCAGGGTAAACCTTTTAGAAAATGATTTCATGTCTTCCCGAGTCTTCCCGAGGCTCATCCCTAGGGAGCCTAAATCTAGTAAGATGACGAAAGGTTATTCATGTTATATTATGATATAAAAGGTAACATATTATGAATAATCATATAATTGTTTTAATTTTTAGATATAAAATTCAACAAAAGTTACTTTCTCTATTTTTCCTTATACTCTATATATTCAGTTTCTCTAAATGTTCTATAGTCACTGAATATAGCACTATATATTACTCCTGGCAATATGGCTATATAATTTTTAAATTATCTTTACCATAGCAGTAAAAGAAAACCTGTACATTTTATGACACTTGCTTTGATGAACCTGTTTTACTTGTTACAGCCACTGCAAGATATAGTCACTAAGAAATAGATAGATACAGTCGTAGACTTCATGACCAGTAGGAGAATGAATGTGGAAATTCAGTTACTCAAGGTAGCTGGAAACAAATGAATACATAATGTCCATTGAAGTACAGAATGTGGTTAAGATAATAATAAACCACAAAGAATTTCTGCAAAATATCTTACTGAAGATTATATAAATCATTCTAACTAAAAACCAAATTAATCTAAGTTTAAATATATGTATATTCATTGATATTTCATTGTTAAAAATCTTCATTTTTACTCAGAGATACTTGATGATGTGCCCAAGGCTAAAGTTTCTTTCTATGAGTCTCGGTTCATGTTTGACATTTATGTGTTATGTTTGTATATTTTCTATCAAATCTATAGCATAACTTAATATAAATTAAGAAAAGAACATTACTAGAAGTGTTAAAAGTATTGAGAGTCAATAACAAACACTCAAATATGTAAACTGATGGCTGAGGAGAAACATGGGAATCAAAAAGGACATTTATAATTTGGACGAAGACAATATCTGAGATGTTCTAGAAAGACTGATCATAACACTTGGCATCTTCAAACGGAGTGAATCGAAATTTTCTAATGCACTCTGAGATCTTGGGTATGCAGTTGTGTTTTGTTTTGTTCTGTTCCTGTCAGGAAAACCCTGCCCAAGTTATAGTGGGGTATACTCAAGATAGTTTTTGCAAATTGTTCAGATACATGATGAGCAATATATATGAAATAACACACACTTTGAATATGTAGAACTCTCTCATGGCTCTTCTGAGTTCAGGGATCTTTGTATGGCATATGGTGATTTTATATAATATAATATATATGTATATACATATAATTAACAGGATGTAAATGCAATTATGAGTTTGAAAATTTTTAATGAATTTTATCTTATGAAAGGAATTCTAGGAAGTATGATGACAGTGAATTCAGAAGACAGGCCTGCAGGGTACCCAGCATGCTCAGTCCCTCTTCAGCAAGGTCCCAGGGGAACTCTATTCAACAAAAGTACTGCAGAAAAAAAAAAGGGTTGTCACAGGAGAAACTGGTGTTTATGCTCACATTATGAAACAGCTCACAATGAAACACAGCTGACACCATCATGACAATTGTCAATTTAAAGAGTAAGGCAAGATAAAAGAAAAGTTCTGTCAGTTTTATCTAATGACTAATCTTCATGGAAACACAGAACAAATACTTCAGATAGAGACACAGAACTCCAATTATCTATGAAGCAGTACAAACAAACAGACATTGCATTACTGCAGGATTTCAGCAGGAGTTTATAGTCAGATTGATACCCCAGACAATGATTACATTGTTGTTGTTTTTTTTTACTTTGTTCTTGCAACTGTTCAAATCTGAATATAGTTTGGATGACATAAAGGGTAACTATTTTGAAATGTACTTACAGGAGAGGTAGAGAATTATATGCTCAGGCCTCATCATCTAAAAATTGATAGCAATTGAGCAGAACTTAATATAAAAATAAATGGTGAAATAGTAAAGAGTGCTTGGTGCCTTATTATGATTGGCACTGGCCCTTTCTTAAGACAGGTTTGTATTATAACATGGTTGTTAAAATCCCACTATATTTGCTCACTGCTCTGCGTTTTGATAGGCCAAAGGAGGAAAAAGAAAGGGAGAAGTATCTTAATGATATTTTAATTAAAATTTAAAAGAAGATGGATGTGATATTTTGGTTTCCTACACTGAATGTTATAAACACCACATTTTGGTAGTGAATAATAATGTTTATTAACTTATGATTAGCTGAAAAATTTGGTCTTTGGCCAAATGACTAGTAATGACAAATCTCCAGATTTAGTGTATATGAGTACTTTTGACAGTGTAGCTTTGGGATGGTAATTAGGGCAGATATTCCATATAGTGTTCCAGATAATCCATTGCAAACTATTCAGCCTAGCCAGAAAAGCAAGTATGTACTTGACCAAGCATTTCAAATTGATGAACATAATGTTGAAAAGCAGGGCAGTTCTCTTACATGACTACAGGAGAGCCTTCCTATTCACAAACCCTGATATGGTGAGAGTTTATCAGAACAGATTATATATTTCATAGTCTTGGTTACAATATTTTGAAAAAAAGACATCTAAACAAAAATTACTATTCATAAATTTAGTGTGTTATTGAAGATATTATTTTGAATATTGTAAAAATAAGTTTATAGATCACTTTGATTTTTAACAGCTCTGGGTAATTTAGTTTTCCATGTATAGCATACAACCATGAGTGATCATAGAAAGATTAATAAAAATAAACATAGAAAAGGAAGAGGCATATGTTTTATACAAATCATTTAGTATACTGAAGTCCTACAATTTTCACTGGCATAGTATTATAGGGACAGCATTATAAAATCCTGAGTTCAATAAACCTAACTGGTGCTCCAAAACTGTTTCAGCTGTTTTCTACATGTGAGATAGGTAAATATTGTTTTTTAATTCATGAGCGACAAACTTGTGCACTCTCCTCTCATTGCTCTTTATCTTGCTTTCTCTGATCTTGTTAAGATATCTCGTGGTCCTGTGGTGAGCAGTACAATATGGAGGTGTTAAGGACATAGAGGGGACTTATCTAGTCTCTACCATGTAGGATACATTCATGTGTGATTTCGCTTGTTACCTCTTGTCACTTGTTCCTCCTAACCTCTGTAATCAAGCCCTCAACTCGGGTAGCTTTGTGGGGCTCTAATTTGGCATCCTGTCCCTGAATTGCCGCCTGAAATTTTTCTCCAAGACTTATACCAACAAAGTTTTACCTGTTGCTTCATTTGTTTTGCTTCTATCAAGGCTCAATGATCACACATGCATATAAACCATAGACCAGCAATTCTTAGTAAGCTTCTTATGTATTTCCAGTTGCTTTCGGATAACTCCAATATAATTATTTTATAACACTTAAAGTAATTTCATATAATGACTCTTTAAAATGATTTTTCAGTTTCTTTGATTTTTTTTTTATCTCATCCATCTTTTTTTTTTCAATCTCATTTTCTTTAACCTTATTTGGATTTCTGTAGTTAGAGACTTCACATGCACTATTTAAATAAAATTTAAATTTGTTTTTGCTAGTATTAATTTTTATCTAGTATTTGCTAGTATCTAGTTTTGCTAGTATTAATTATTAGTGATTTCTTTCATTTTGGGTTGAGTATTTTATAAGTTTTTTCCATAGTTTATTGAATAGAATGATTTTTAAACTGAAGTTTTCATTTTAATCATTTTTAAATGCAGATGAGTATTTCACCACAACATACTTCAGAAAAGAGCCAGCTTTACTGTTTCCTTTCATGTGATCAAATTATGTTTTCTTATTATGTTTCCTTTTTAACATACATATTTATATTATTACACAAGAATAAAAGAAGCTACATAAAGCAGGAAGACCCATGGGATAATCAAGAATTACATAAATGTTACATTCATAGTGATTTGGCTATTTGTACTTGGCAAACTTGAAGTAAACATCTTTCCTATCTTGGTGGGTCTAAATTTCTGAATGAAGATCTGTATCTATCATATTGCATCTCTATTAACTTAAAAACCTCTTTCTTGATCTAAAAACACATTAAGCCCCAACCTACTAAGCTTAATTGAAAGATTAAACTATCTGGTCTGCAACCCCATCAGAGATTTGTGAAGAAATAAATCATGAATACCTGAGTGATCCAGAAGTTCAGGTTAATAGCTTCCAAGATGAAAAAAAAAATGACTGAGACAGTTTACTGCCTGAATAGTCATTCAATACTCTCTATAACATTGGAGCATCATCTTCAGCCTTCTGGCCCAATATATGTGACAGACATATTTGTGAGGCAGGAACTATTGAGTATTTGCTTACTCTGTCTTGGCTGAGTTTGGCCATCAACTCTGCCTGAATCTAAACTTGCATATTTTTAGTCAAAATTCTGTCTGTGACAGAAACGAGGATGTTTCTCTAGTGGCTGGTTTGCCACATTTGAACTCAACTCCATAATGAGGTTCTTTGATGCTCATCATCTTCTTTGAGGTAGGCTGGGTGTTTCTAGGAGTTAACTTTTCTTGTTGTCAAAGAACCTTTAGAATAATAAAAGCATCTTTAAATGCCATATTCTTATATCTCTGAGGCTTTTGAAGATCTTATTTAACTATTTTACCTTATATATCTATAGAATCATATCTATCTGTGAGACCTAGAATATATATTCTTGTGATAAATTTAGACTAGTTTTTGACATGACCATGATTCCCATCAATATACAAAATTCAATACCATTGAAATAAAAAATAAACTTATTTGTGAGTGATGATTAAGGCCTTGAGATGAGGAGTAGATTCAACAATCTACCTTGTTCTATGCACCCTCTGTATTTCTATATCTCCCTTTCTTTCTTTTCAGCTCCTATCTCCTTACCTACAAACGAAAGATAAAGGAACAGAGATGTCCCTGAGTCAAACCTAGTTTCCTGTCTGTAAAAGACCAATAATACTGATAACCAACTACCAATGAAAATAACCATCTGTAGACCAAGAGAGTAAACAGAAATCTATCCAACCTCCATTGGAAGAAATGTGACTTATTTCTCTTAAGGTTTCATCAAGCTGATTTGGGTGAATAATACCTTTGAAATGCCACCCCCCCCAAAAAAATTGGGGAAAATGGTTAAGTAAGACAGAGGTAGCATTTGTGGTCCTTTTTTCAAATGTTGTGAAATCCCATGCTTAATAGGAGTCCAGTGTAGGACAGTCTGATCTCAGCATCCCTCACTTTTTGGATCTATTCCCCACCCTCAATCTCTGATAGGTGGGTTCCTTCTTGCTCACCATCTGACCACCTCTTATCTGGTTTCATCTGGGTAGCCTGTATCCCCTTCCTCTGTGTTCTCACAGGACCTCTCCCCTAAGGGTCAATGATCAACTCAAAGGCACCAGAGTTCTTGGCACAGGCAGACCCTGGTACCACCACCCCTTTCCCCATTGGGGAATGAGCTGTCCATTTGCTACACCTGAACAGGTGTCTAGGTAGTCTGCTTGCAATGCCCTTGGTTGTTGCATCAGTTTGTGCAGGTCTCCCTATGTCCAGATCTGCCAGCCTTGATAGTCTCCTTGTGAAGTGCCTGACAATCCCCCTACTCTGCTACCTCCTTCTGTTTCCCAACCCTTCCGTACAATCTGCTGCTCTTTGCCCAGAGTCCAGCTGCAAGTCCCAGTATCTGTCCCCAGATTTGACCTGCTGTGTCAAATTTCTCAGAGGACATTTATGATGGGTTTCTATTGACTTTAAATGAGTGTAAACCATTCATGTCTTTCTGGGTCTGGGTTACCTCAATCAGGATGATCTTCTAGTTCAATCCATTTGCCTGCAAATTTCAAGATTTCTTTGCTTTTGATAGCTGAATAGTATTCCATCGTGTAAATGTACCACAGGTTCTTTATCTAGTCTTCAGTTTAGGGATATCTAGGTTGTTTCCAGATTCTGGCTATTATGAATAAATCTTCTGCGAACATAGTTGAGCAAATGTCCTTGTTGTATGGTAGAGCATCTTTCTGGTATATGCTCAGGAGTGGAATAGCTAGGGCTTTAGGTAGGATTAATCCCAATTTTCTCAGAAAATGTCAAATTAATTTCCCAAAGGGTTATACAAGTTTTCACTCTGACTAGGAATGGAGAAGTGTTCGCTTTTCCCTATATCATTGCCAGCAGGTGTTGTCACTTGAGTTTTATTTGAGACTCTACTTATTCTCTTGAGTAAAACTTTGTAATCTGGTTTTGCAAGAAATGCTTTGAGATAAAGAAATAAAGACAAGTGGAAGAAGTCAATTATGTTGCTCAAAACTTTGCAATCTTTGAAAACTATTTCTAGTGTGATGCTGTATTGAGTACCAAAGTTAATCTCATCCAATAAGCATAATCTCTCAGCTGTCAAGGTCACACCACTTAATGCTTCACAACTGTGACCCAACCAAGACTTTTATTATTAACAAGAGCTGTCTTTGTATCTTCAACATAATATAGAGTTTTGGGTGATTGTTCAGGTAGCAAACTGTCTCTTTCTTTTCTTTTTTTTTTTTTTTTTTTTTTTCATTTTGGAAGCTGGTTAGGTGCACTTCCTGCTTTACTAAGGTGATTAATTTTATTCCTGATCAAGTCTCTGATGTAGTTGAAGTCCAGATAGCTTAGTTTTACAATTAAGCTTAGTTGCTTAGGGATGAAGATGTTTTTAGGTCTAGATAGATGTTTTAAGCTGATAGAGATGAAATATGATAGATATTGATTTACATTTAGAATTTTGACACTAAGATAGGAAAGATGTTTTCTTCAAAGTTTCCAAACATAAACAGCCAAAACACTATGTAATATTTATATAATTCCTGATTTTTTTGTGGTTCTTCTTGTTGTATGTAGTTTATTTTATATGTGTGATAATATAAATGTATATATAAATATTTTAAAGAATGTATATACTACCCATGAAGGAAAAAGAGCATTGTTTTATGAAGCTTAAATTTCTTTGACTACAGTGTAAAACTGTAGACACTTTGGCTTGATTCATTCTATCAAGGGTGGTGGGAATTTCCAAGATCCTTGCACCCACTGAGCTTTTGCTATGGCTTTAATACAGGTAGATTTCTCCTTTGTCAAAATCTTGCTCTACCTTCCTCCATAGCTGTCAGTACAAAGTAAAATTTATATTTCTACATGTGTAACTCTTTTTATTGTAGTCCAAGACAAGCTGCTATATAATTTTTATATCAAAAGAATCATGCACAAATTTCAAGACTAGTAGCCCTTGCACATATTAATCAACATAGACACATATTCATTTTTATTTAAAGGGAAGTCATATCTTTTAATTTTTATATGATATATTCAGAAACCTGAAATTTGTGTCAACGTTCCCGTAGAATTTAAGTTGATTATTCTCTCAATTATTTTAACTTTTCGTGTACTTTTACTTAAGAACTGTTTTTTCTTTTAATCCTTCTGTTGTTTTAGTTATAAGCCTATTTCATTTACTCCTTTCAGAGTCAGACTTGACAAAAAGTAATTTTTTTTGTTCAAACTCCATTTTTATTCTAAATAAGGCATATATTCTGTCATTTCTCCATTTTTCTTGTGTGTCTGTCTGTAACCCTTCCTAAAAGATGCAAGCATGACCTGCATATTGTTAGAACCTTTGGTGCTGAAGCATGTATCATTTTTGTCACTAATGAAAAAATAGGTATAAAACTGTTTGAGTCTAGACAAAAAGTAATTTACACTTTATTTTCCTGCAATTTAATTTTCACACTCACCTATCACTAAAATGCCCACTCAAGGCAATTTGCAAGTAAACGTTTGCTAAAGTAACTATTTTAAGTATGAACTGTATACAATTCTTCTATAGCAAAAAATAACTCACATTTCTCTGTGCTTGGGATTTTTTTTCTCATGTGGTTTGCATGAAAACTTTACTTGTTGATCACTGTATCAGAACATTTTAATGGGTTTTTCTCATTCTAGTCTATAAATACAAGCAATCCTTACAAACTGTCATTTACATATTTAGATAGAGAGCATTAGCGAGAGTCTCATGTTTATGTGTGCCTTGTTCTTTAGAAGGATCTTCTATTTCATCAGTATCTTCCTTTACCTCCTGGACCACAAAACCATCTGCTCAGTTCCATATCACATCCTACGACAGACTGACAGTTATAACTCCAGCTTGGCTTCTAGTCTGTTTGAATTGATCACAGTATGGGAAGGCAGGGGAGTGTGGGGGGGGGGTGGGGGTGGAGGTGGAAGGTGGAGATTGGGGGTGCTGCAGGTCACCATGATATCTGTTTCCTAAGAATGAGTCACAATCTTGGTGTTGGCAAATTGGTGCTATAGGAAATAGGAATGATTGAGAAAGTCTCTGTAGGACCTTGACAAGGACAAGCTGTCCTTTCTGAGTTGGTCAGGAGAATTTGGCAGCCTTTAGGCTAAAAATGCATGTACAACTTAGGCTATCATCACCACTGCTAGTATGGATGGGTTCATACGTATTTGTGTGCAAAGGTACTCTTGCTCCATCCCTGTCATTGCCTAGGAATTTTAAAAAATGTATCATCATCATCATCATCATCATCATCATCATCATCATCACTTATTCACATTACAAGCTGATTGTAATTCTCCTGCTCTTATTTTCCTGTTCCCACCCCCCTTCCCTTTTTCATTCTGTTCCCCTCCCCTAGACCTCTGACAGGTGGGGTCCTCCTCCCCCACCTTTGCAAGTAAAAGAGCAAGACCCCTTTCAGCTGTTGCCAATGAACAGGGCATTCTCCCCAGGAGGAGTGGGGGAGAAGACTGCCTCTGACAAGAACTCTGGTCCCGGAGATTTGATCACTGCGCCTTAGGGAAGAGGCCCTGTGGGAGAACAGAGGAAGGGGATGCAAGCACAGGGAAATTTTTATTTTTCCTCTCAATCATTTTCATATCTGCTTTGTGTTCATTTATTCTGCATAGAACATTGAGTCGGCTAAAGATAAGCCACAGCATGTAAAATGTCTAATTCCTGGTATTATCTACATACATTAAACATTTTGTTTTTTGGATTTAGGAGTACCATAGAATATTAAATAATAATATAACTTTCTTTGAATTGTGTACAAAATTATGAAGTAACAACCTGAAAATGCATCAAGCAAAAGCCTGGGGAGAAAGGAAGGCAGTCTATTTTTAGTACCTTGCCACCACTTGTTATTTGTTTCTAAGTATGCCTCTAAGCTGTCATGTTGCACTGACCTTCTGTTGCCCAGATACAGGAAGGTGACTGTAATTAACAAGAATTTTCAGAAGGAGATATTAACATTTTGAAAAATCCAGTAACTTTACCTAAGTTATACAGAATAAATACAACTATCAGAGAAGGAAAACCGGTAGAGTGAACTATAAGAATCCCTCCTCGCTTTCACACAGTGCGGTCTATTCCATCCTTCCTAGGCGAGCCGGAGGAATGATGGTCGTGATAACAGAAACGACACGAGGATGTTATTCTCTTGTTATTGCTGTTCCTGGTTTAGTAATGGTGGCAATATATGTAATATAGTGTTTCAGCCATTAACTTAAATGCTTTATTTACATTGCTTCGTTATTTTTCAGCTACTTTGGGAAGATGCTATTATTATCATCTCTATTTCACGGATTTAAAAAAAAAGTAAAGCAAGAAAGCTTGAATGGCCAAAAGTGATATAATTTCTAAGGGCTAAACTTGAGAAAAGATAGATGAGCTCTAAAGTATATTCTTTATACTTCAGGTGAAAAACATGTGCATATTAAGAATGTCTCTATAACATATAACCTACTGATATAATTAAGGACAACAGTACATGCATTTGTATTATTTATTTACATTGGATTTCCTGAGATATATATATATGGCCCCACCTTGCTATAAAGTCTTGGAACACATAAGATTGCCAAGTTGTCATTTTTATCAATAGATTTTTAAAAATGAGACAATACTTATATTAGTGTTACCTCTTAATGGATTTGTTTATTTGCTTTCTCCACATAAGAGATGTGGCAATGCCCAGAGAAAGTTTACTTAGAAGCTTTAATAAAGTATTCCTTCTGACAGCAGTGAGTGAGGCAGGCAGGTGCTATTAGTATTGTAATGGCTAAGTTACCTAAGATTTTTTGGACCCATAGATCTAAGAGTCCAAGTATTGAGAGCTTCTGTTCAGACCTCATTGCCAGAGGTCGCTAGTGTTTAACAATACCCAGGCCTAGTGTACCTGAGAACTTCTGCCTTTATAGTGCCCAATAGCTCCACCAACCCATCGAGCAACCATGTAGCTGTCTCTTATCATTATTACATTTGTCACAGGTAAAATACCTGCCGCCACTGCTGTTTCCCAACTGCTGTTGCCACCCCTGACACTATCGCTGCTTTCTCCACAGCTGCCGTTGTCACCCGCGGCCACCATCAGGACAGTCTCAGAGACTTCGATCACGGGCAGCTCTCAAGTCTGCTCACCAAATGTGAAAAAAAACGGCTTAGAAAAGAGGCTATACTCCAGTCATTGCTGACCTTCAAGTAAACAAAAGGCTATGTCACACCAATCATACCATTATCCCTTGTAGCACGCACAACTTATCTCCTGCTCCTCTACCAACAGAATTTTTGAATGCAAAACGCCTGGCGCAACAATTTCAGTTGTGGCTGAGCTCCTATCTGTAGTGTCAGAGACGTATTTTGCCTAACACAAACAACTGTGAAAGCAATGAAGCATACCTGGGTATCAGAGAGCACATTAAAGGAGTCGTTGCTGGCATAAGGATAGAGAGCAGTTCACCTTGCTACTTGGCTGAGAGGCTTTTATTCAAGACAACTGGAACACTGCAGAAGAGCCTAAAAGCTGCTAGTCATGACATAAAAGTAACCCGCTCCCTCAACATTTCAGCTTGTTTACGGGAAGAACCATGATCAAAGGGAACGCTTTCCATAAGAATCTGTCATCATTATCAGCTACTGTAACAGCATTTAGCAGTGCTTTAATCATCCTTAACACCTTTCCAGAGTACCAGGGAAAGGTGACTTCCCCTAACATGTCTCTGCAATCGGCTGTAAGGTAGTTGGCAAAGGACTTAGTTATCATTTTCCTGCTCATAAATTAAATATTTTAAAAGTGACTTGTCACATTTCCACCCACCTAAAAGAGTAGAAGAGTTGAAAAATTGATCTCATTAGTTTTGATTTCTGTTAATAATGTAGAAATAAAAATAATGAAAGAAACACAGTATTCTTCTTATTCTTATTCTTCCTCCTCCTCCTCCTCTTTCTCCTTCTCCTCTTTCTCCTCCTCTTCTTCCTCCTCCTCCTTTTCCTCCTCCTCATATACAGTAAATTTTGAATCACATTCAATTAAGTACAGAAAATACTGAAAATTATCCACTTACCGAAGACAGGAGAAAGCCACTGCACATCCCCGTGGCCGTCACATTTGTAGCAGACATTCCATTGGACTCTGCCTGGGCTATTTCCCTTATCTTGTATGGGTTTCTTGATTATTAATACCTCATTTCATGCTCGTGTCAGTTTTGTAAAGAATTTCTATGAAAAACAGAAATTTTACAATGCTATCTATACACAAGTAAGTATGTGTCAGATAACTTAAAGAACATCATTCAACTTTCAGATAAAGGTTTTTATAAGCAGAGATGTGCATCGTTCTGAACTTGAAACTGTTTGGTGGTAGTAGAAATGAAACCAGAAACTTTCCAATTCTCATCGAGGAGATAATCCTTCTATAGATCTTCTGTGGAAATTTTTTGCTTGAGGCTTGCAACACTCAGACTAACCAATTCATATCTATGCTGTGACAAGACAGAGGACATACTATAGTAATGTCTTATTCAAATGGTATATAAATGATTACTTTGCTTCATTTCATGAGCAACTTTGACCATTTCATCTCTATTATATTCACTTTTTAAAAGAGGAAAATATTATAAATTGTACATGATATTTTATATATTTGCTTATATATAAAATATATATTTATACATGATACATATTTATACTATATGGGTATAATTTAGTGTATATATACATATATACATGTATATATATGTAAAAATGTTAATTGAAAATCCTAATTTTATGTATTTTGAACATAAGCACCCAGATATGGAATTATTAGGTCATTGTATTGGTAGTTTGATATTTATTATTTAGTTAAAATATATGATTTATGTGATTATGTGTTTCACACAGGGACTTCAATATTATAGATGTGATGGAATACAAGACAGTGAAGGTGACGCACAGTAATTTCATAGTTAATAGCACATCAAATATAGAGGCACAAGGATTTGCACATGCAAGTATCTGGTCTGTTCTTGGTTTTTGCTATTAATCCTATCACATAATCATTAAAATTAATTTGGAATAAATTTTTAAAAATATAACTTTATAAATAAGTTTATAAATTTATTTGGGTTATTTTGGGAAATAATATGCAATAATGTTAGAATCAATTACTTTTTAAAGTAAAATCAATATTAATTATGATATAAGATATGTCAAGCCTTTAGACCACATATACAGTCTAAAGATATTGGTACAATAATGGCTTAGTGCATAATAAAATCATAAGACCTTTGAAAATGATGTTGCATTAGCCATGGCAAATTATTGTTTTTTCTTCAAGTTTTCTTTGCCATTGTTCCTTAAGCCTTACTGTTGTGTATGTTTTTATCATCTGATAGAATATAGGACCCATGGAACAAAGCAAACAAGTACCCACTAAGACTGCCAAGATAAATGATTCTCCTTCCAAGTAACAAATAATAGAAACTCTAAGAATAATACCAAACCATTTTCCCAGCATAAGAGTGTTCTACAAATTTTAGACCTTATGCACCATGTGACAAATAATTTAAATACTCTTGCTTTGAACTACAAAGTGGAAAGATACTTTGTTATGAAACAAGAGATAATAGATACACTCTAGTGTTTTCAATTATCTTTAAGAAAGTGTTATCAGTGTATTTTTCAAAACTAAGTATATCAATGTTTGCTTTGGAGAACAGCAAGATCTTAACTTATCTGGTTATATGATCATTAAACATTTTCACTTGAAGTGGCAATCACTTTATAACCTCACAGTGTTTAAACACTCTCTGCTGATACCTCCAACAGAAATTTTAATAAGAAAAATACTCTTGAGGATATTCACCTGTAGATATTAGAAACAAAGTTGAGGTAACTTACTTCAAGTTATAACATTGTAATAATTGATAGATATTTGGACAGTTTAATAATTTACATTTGTGTAAGCTCCTGTCAGTAAATTTTATTAATAATACTAAGAGCCCAAAAGATTAACTTTTCAATAAATGACTTTGCCAAGTAGTCGTAATTTAAACTGAAAAATTAAAAATCATGAAATATTTTCACTAGTATTAATTATTTTAGAAATATGTATCCTACCTATTTTAAATAATTTGAAAGTTTGATAATTTAAAGTTAATCTTCTTTGAAAACTAATGGAAATGTTAAAAATGGCTTTAAATATTTGTAAAATTATTTTTTAAGTAAGGTGGTACAGATAATTGAAAGTTGTGATTCATGTATCCAAGACACAAGCTTACTATTATATCCTCTTGTGTAAAAATAGTGTTTACCATTTTTAATTTATTCACTACCAAACATCAAACTTTGTGAATTGTATGCCCTTGTTAATTTATTTCCCACTTTTAGAACTGACCATCGACATAATCAGACAGAGGAGAGCAGCAGAGTGAGGAACCTTTGATGCACAATATAAATATGTATATGATTAATTGATATATAGAAGACTCATAAACCCAATATTATTAAAGAAATTTTATGAACTAAAATATATTATTTTGCTAACGTGTTCTTTTGTGTTCTAATCAAAACCAAGGAACAATAAAAAAGTTATTAATTATAGAAAGTTTCCTAAAAAGAAATGGAAAATAAGTGGTATCTGTAAAACAAACTACACAGAAGTTTCGCACAAAAGTTCAAAACTTATGTTTGATCCAGAATTTGCCACAAATTTCTATACAAATGCTCAATAATTTTGCTTCAAAATAATTGAAAATTTTTTGTTCATTATTTATGACATACAATAATACAACTTGAGAAAAAGGGTAGAAACAAAAGATAAATAAAATATGAATTTTTTTGTTTCTTTTAGTATAATGAAATGCAGACAATTACTGTCACTGTATAGTCAAAATGTAAAATAATAATGTAAAAAGTAACCACGTTAAGGAATTATAGAGAGATTAGGACTCATTGAAAATGAACAGTTCTATTTTTCTTGCTCCATTTTCCTTGATAATAAGAAGATTTCAGAGTACTCCAAATAGAGAATATAGAAGGCATGGCGGAATTTACCTGGAGCTAAGGAAGCTACAATGGATGAACAGACAGCACTTCTGGCCTGCCATGGTTAGGTAAAGTTTCCCCCATTTAAGAAGAACTTGACTCCATTGCCATGGCAGAGAGTACTAGTGTCATGGCCCTGTGATACTTCATTCTGAGATTGCTTCCTGCTTCATTTTCAGTAAGATCCCTGCTGATTTATGCTTAATGGACAGTTTTATACTTGTTCTCCCTACATGATCATGGATGCAAAAAAGACATGCACGAAGGTAGAATCTTGAAAAAAAAAACTTTGAATTTTATGGATACTGCAAGAAAATAATAGCAACTGATAAAAATAAAGGAATTATGCTGATTTTGAAGAAGCATTTAGGATCAATATCATGTTATATTCAACAAAGAAATTGCAAATAATGAGGTGAACGGACTGAAATGAGAATATGAGCCCACCAGAGGTCATACTTGCTGAGCAAGTGTAGCAAGTAGTGTAGAAGTATCATTATAATTGAAAAAAAAGGGCCATATATTTTAAGTGTCTCAGTGAAGAAAAATATTGATTTCACAAATAACTGTTTAGATATTAAATATATAAATACGTGTATACTTTTAATCATTGTAACTTAATCAGTTTTATTCTGTAACAAGTATTATTTTGAGCAGGTTTTTAAAATAAAAAGTCATCAAAGATATGAAAAATATAGGTTCCAATTAACCAATTTGTTCTCATGAAAGAACAAATAACATAACAAGCCACGCCTTTTAATATTCCTGTTGTTGATTATGATGATGATAATGATAATTTTGCATTAGTTTGAGTCTCATTCTGAAAGTTTATATATAAATGGTACGTCACTGCACCATGAGTCTATCAGTATCAGATACTCTATGGCATAAAAGGAAAACAGACAGAGCAATATCTTTACCAAATATTCAACATAATCATAAATTTTTGTTATATTTTACATATATGGTAGTTTGAGTCATTCTTTCAAATGGTAGGAACATTCAATAAAAGAAGAAAAGTTCTCAGTTGAGATATTTTTCCTTTTAAAATCATATTTTGTGTTGGGTTTAGGAAGCTAGGAGTTTCACTGTGAGGTGCTTCATAACCCAAATATTCAAAGATCTAGATTCCCCACTCCCTAATACCCAGAAGAATAATATCATATGCTAAAATGATCAAAAATGAAATTATTCTTAAAATGCAGACTGTCCTTTAACAATAATGTACTTTCCTCTTGTTTTATGTTCCATAGTCACACAGCTTGAAAGGATGAACTTGTGGAGATTGGTGTCTTTTTACAAATGAACTCTACCTTAATTATATAGCATTATTTTACTTACTGTCCTATGCTTAGGGACATTCCACTTATGTACTAAATTCACCTGAATCTTTAAATAATATTTGATTTCATCATCATCCATCTACTTATCCATCTATCAGTCTATAATACATATGCATATATGTATTATACATACATATATGTCCAGGTATATGGGTCCACATGGGTGTGTCAATATGCATGGAGGTGAAAGTCAATGTTAAGTAAACATCTTTTTCCATTATTTGATCATAAAATAATAAAATATAAACTAACAGAACATGGTTAACCCCACAGAGTAGTTAAATAGACATTCATGTATACATGCAAAACATAATCGTGGTTTAGATTGTAGAGGTGCTGCTATTCCAGAAACCTTTCACAGGGAAACAAATGAAGACTTCTACTGTTTATGTTACCTTAGTGTGACATTATTGGTTTAATTAAAAATAAGATTTGTTATCTCTACATGATGTAAACCTTCAGCATTTATCTGCTTCTGATTTTTTCTATCACATACCAACATCTTAGTTGACCCACAATTTGAAAGTAACTAGTAAAGTGTTAGGTACTAATGTGATAGATAGGACATAATGCTGAATAAAATAAACCATATTTTAATTTTTGCAGTATGTCTATAAAGCCAAATATGATGGTTTGAGAGAATAGCTTCTCTACCCATTGCCAGTTTCTTCATTCAAAACCCACCACTAATGTAATATTAATGGGGGAACATCAGCAAATTGCTTATTTATTCATTCCTTTATGTTTAAGATGGAAATAAATATGTAATTCTAAAATGGATGAGTAACATTAAGAAAAATGATTAGAATAGTGTCATCTAGTTAATAACCTTCATCTGTGTAGAAGATAACATATTTAAGGGTAGATATAATGTAAATAAGTAACTTAAAACCTCTCAGGGTTTTGTTTTTGGCTTTTTATACATAGTGTGAGGAACACTGAAGAGAAATGCCTTCCATTTAGAAAAGGATGAAGAGATTCAAATAAAATGGCAATTATCAAGAAGGGAAGGGCTACCTATGTCTTAGTGTTTTAATAATCTCAGCCTTAATGTCCCCTTCTTATGTTTCTCTCCTTCTTTTCCTTCCACTGTCTTCACATTCTTCTTCTAATTCTACTCCAGGGACTACTTGCCAGCATCAAATTCACTATGTCTTTGTTCTTCAGACAAATTCTCTGAAACTCTAAATACTCTCAACTGGAACATTGCCATGAGTGTCGATGACTCCATTGTAAAGCTCCCCTCAGTGATGGGATGGCTGTAACCACAGGGGAGAATGGGGTGGAAAGAACCATGAAAGTTATAAGAAAAACCATTGAACTGTAGTTTTTAAAACAACTCCTCAAAAAGCCTATTCAGGTGCCATTAATATTGTACTAATGTTAAAACCTTCCTCACATAGACCCAGGGAGAAGGGCTAAATTATATCCTTATTAATGGCTGAAATGATGATGATGATGATGATGATGATGATGATGATGATTCATTCCTTCATATTTTAAACAGTGTTTCTCAAGTATCACCTCACATAATCTGAGAAGCGATTTATCCAATCACATTTTCAGTATGTTCAGAACAATTTATCATTTGGAGTATAGAATCTACTAAGCCAGTCTCATTTATTGGATCCAATAATTTATCAAATGGCTTATAAATATAACTTTAGTATAATTTTTATTAATTTAAACTATCTTAAAATACAAACTGACTTGATTTCAAATAAGATGTGTTCTGGGAATGGTTATATCAAAGTTACCTGTTTGTAGGGTACCCATTACACTAGATTTAGTTTCTTGCATGGAAGTAATAAGACATTTTCTCCAATAATCTGTCCATATATGCTTTGTTCACTTGACTATTTCTGATTGGCTTGTTACACAAATCTTTTTTTTAATTTTTTTTTATTAATTTATTCTTGTTACATCTCAATAGTTATCCCATCCCTTGTATCCTCCCATTCTTCCCTCCCTTCCATTTTCTCCTTATTCCCCTCCCCTATGACTGTTCCTGAGGGGGATTACCTCCCCCTGTATATGCTCATAGGGTATCAAGTCTCTTCTTGGTAGCCTGCTATCCTTCCTGTGAGTGCCACCAGGTCTCCCCCTCCAGGGGACATGGTCAAATATGAGGCATCAGAGTTACACAAATCTTTGATGACTCAGAATTTTGCTGAAATATAATGTAGATTTTATATTCACAATGTCCCGTAGACAAAAGAACTCATTTGGAATGGTATACATAGATTGTATTTAGTGTCATTGTTAAACAATCATGCTTGGTGTTTGACTTTGAAAAAGTAGATATCTTCTCCTGCAAAACCTTTAACACATATCTATATTTATATTATTTATAGTTATCAATATATATTGATATATATATATATTTTTTCAGATATCTAGAAACACTAATGGGAATGGTATTTGTTCTATTTTGGACCTTTGATGCAAAGATGAAATCATCAAAGGTGAAAAAAAAACCTATAGACTGTGTAAATAGAATAAATTTAGTACCACATATAAAGTAGTGTTTTTGTTTCATTTGACAAACACAAGACACTTGGTATTTCAAGGACATTTCAAGGACCTATAGACTTATCAGTATTTATGTCTCATTTAGATCAAACAAAATACTGCAAAAGCCCTAATTCTATTGTGTTATTTAAGTATTTCTTTAAAGCTTTAATCATGCCTAGAAAAGTTTACAAACTGTAAAGTTAACAACAGGAACAAAAAATATCAATTGAATTCTTTACAAGGCTCATTGTAAAAAGAAGGAAAATAATCCTTTTACTATGCTTACAGAATATGTTTAGAAGAATTTAGGGCCATTATGCTACATATTCCGGAGAGTACACCAGAAAGAGAAGCACAATATTCGTTAGGGAATCCATTTAGGATTTGAAGGGCTTCTGGGAAAAAAACATATACATGTAATAGTGAAAGGATTTTATTCCTATTTCCTAACTACAGCCATTCTTTTTATAAAATTCACTGTCTACGCCTTTCTCTTCCTACTGAATTTCACAATGAGATTGGAAAAGACTACAAAGCTATTATCATAGGAGAAGCAATGATCTCAGGGTATAATATTCTTCTTAGTTCTTTATAGCATGCATGAAATGTATCCTAAGTCAAGGTTAAAGCTTGTATGTAAATCTGATTTTTGAAGCACAGTATGGAATCCAAGTTCTTATACACACTTGGCATGTGCTGCATCATGGAATTATACCTCTCAATCTTAGAAAGGCGCATATAATGTATATTCTCTCCGTTGCTCTCTGCTATTATTTTGTGTGGAACAACATGTTTTGTGTTCATTGTAGAATGATATATATTTATTCTATATTAATTTCTATGTATTTTGTTTATACTCAGAGGCAAATCCCATTTTGTGTAAGAATAGTAGCATTTAATTAAATTTGAATAATTCATTTTTATCTTCAGGGATACAATTACATGATAACTTTCTACTTTTTAAATGTTTGGTGAAACAACTCTTGTGGTTATGAGGATATACCAGTAAATATTAGCTCTACAAAGGAAATGTGAGATTAAATCCAGAAGCCTTTATCAGTTATTATTCAAAATTTATGAAGAGACTATTTTAAAAGGATATTACGATGCTTATAAGATAGTGTAAATATCTATTCATTTCCTTAAAATCCATAATTTCTACCTAACACTTTGTTTCTAGCCACTGTTATTCCATTGTACTAAACAGCACAGCCAAACTCACAAAATAAAAATAGATCTAACAGTATATCACAAATCCTATTGTCAATAGATGGCAATAAAACTCTCTGCAGTAATTCCTTTCCTCCCTTTAGTTACCGCTTCCTGATGAAATTTTTATAAAACAGCGAGGTTATTTATATCTTATAAGTTCTGTATTTCTCCCAGTATAATTTTTCATGTCAATGTAGGCCAACCATGAGGAAGGTATCGAATGGCATTGCTTTATTAACTTTGACACCTTCCCTGTGGATTGAAGAAGTTTTTCTCCAGTGTGCAAAGAGAGACATGTTATTAGTATTCAAATACTATTCCTCCATCAACTAATCTACTTCAAAATATTTGCATGAGATCAAATTTGCTTACCAGTCAGCTACATATAAAATATAATTTACAGTCTTTGGTTCACATTACTGATGTGAAGTTATTTAGAGCACTGAAGAATTATCAGTCAGTCTCATTACCAATTCCAGACAGGCACCAAATCCACAGGCACTGTCCCTTTGCCTGTACTGAGTTGATTCACAGAGTGTTTATTTCAAATATCCAAATATATAGTGAACTTAGACTTTCACTGATAAAGCTGTTAGCCTGGAGATTGGAAATACATCATTTACACATTTTTTTTGTGAAGTGACAATCTTTTTCCCTTATGAAATGCACACGGTAAATTTTACTCTTATTTTATCTGAAGAAGTCTGAGGGTAGCGCATAGGTAAATAAAATGTGTTCAATTACTTCCCAAGCATCCCCAATTGAAGAATGTTGTGAGATGGCTTGGTGGTTAATGGTACTTGCCGTCAAGGCTGATGATCTGAGACCTGAGTTCCACCCCAAGGAACTCAAATGGTGGAAGGAGGGAACCAATTCCAGAAAGTTGTCGTCTGCACTTCACTTGTGTACCGTACACTGAGACATATGCACCTACAGGTAAACACAAAACAAATAAGTGTAAGTCGCAAAAGCAGAAGTGTTCAGGAAAGGCCTCTATCACTGCTAATATGTGTTGTCTATCAGAGGGTCCCAGTTCTTCACAAGCATGAGTTTATACATTCCTTTAAGAAAATGTCAACTTTGGGTGCTATAATTATTTTGTTTAAGGAGATTAGTGACCTGAGTCAAATAAACTAACCAGACAAGCTCACTAAGCACTGGTGCGTTGGCTTGTTTAAGCAGTCAACATAACCTAGTTTCTCTTTGTCGTGACACTAAAGTGCAAAGGGTAGTTCTATGGCTTCTGTGACTGTAGAAAGGGACATAAGGATTTGCAGCAGGGATCCTCAACTGGTGTGTCACCCACCCTTTAGTGTAGCATGTCACATATCCTGGATATCAGATCTTTACGTTAAAACTAATAACACTATCGAAGTTATGGGTGGGGTCTACACAACATGAGGGACTGTATGAAATGGTCACATCATTAGGGAGGTTGATAAGCAATGGTGTATTGATTGAGCATAAACGACGTGTTGGTAGCATAATTTAAACGCCCAAGTGAATCACCCGCACTCAGCATAAATCTCAAATAATGTGTTCTGGCATTCACATGAAAAAGCAAGCGAGCAACCTGTTTTTTAAAAATAAACTTATGAAATTTTTGTGAGAGAAATGGAATCAGGAATCAACATTATTGAGAGAATATTTTACAATAAAACTATGATTAGTAGCCGTCTAGTTAATAGACTTGTAGCTAAGAACTTAGAACAAGAAATATTTCAGCCAGGGATTGGGGACTGGAATGCAGGGAAGAGAGAAGTAAAACTTTACATAGGCATTACATACAGTTGTCAAAATATATTACAGACAGGAGTCATTCTTACTTCTCAAATCTATGCCAAATTGGAAGGTAATTTTCATCTTATGCTTTCATCAAAATAATTTTTGAAAAAAATAAATAAGTAAAATCTAATGTATACTATGTATTTTTCTATTTTTATATAGCTTTAGTAAAATTATAGGTAATTTTATAGGTAATTATAGAAACTTGAACATGAGATTATTAAGCAATATATATGAGAAACATGCAGTTATATACATGACTAAATATTTTTGTACTCACAAAAGCAAATTTAAAATTTGAACAAGCAGAGAAAATAACTCTGCCACCATACAATAAAGAACACTTCATTTTAAATGGCAAGGTAAAGGCACTTCTAAATCTATAATCCTCAGGAACATAGCTGCAAACAGCTGCCTTGTCCATGCGGTACTACAAAGTACTCTCGAATAGGAGTTTATATGTGCATCAATTTCATATCACTGTAATCGAAAAAAGAACAACTCCATCTCTTAAAATGGTGAGGCTTGGTTTTGGCAAATGTAAAAAGTAGCAAAACCCAGGAGAGATGGTGTTCATTCTTATGTAGCTCCCTCTTCAGCCACAGAAGCAAGGAGTTTTCACATCTGTTCACACTTTGCAAACAGTGGAGCATTGCCCCAACTTTACATAATGAGAAAACAAATCCTTTAGAAGCAGTGGGACAAACAGTGTAGTAGCATAGTGTAGTAGTGTAGCAAAAGACAGATGGCTTAGTATAGTTTCTTCTAACTCTCAGGTTTTTTTAAATCACCATTTTCTTTACTATAATATGATGTAGTGCAATTCTGTTAGTCTCTAATACAGATAATTTGTGAGTTTACAGAAAATTATTTTTTAAAATAACATTTAGCCTATACTAATTTGTTGGGCTTTATATATATTTTATTATTTCATAGTCTTGAAACAATTATATCTTTATTCAACTACCACTTAAAGACAGTCTCTTAATATTCTAGGATAAAGATTGATTGTTATTATCTAACAGTAAAAGAGTACAGACTCATAATTGTCATTATTCTCATATAAAATAAAAAACTTCATTGAAAATATGTGCTAAAACTAGGATAGACTCATACTTGAATGAAATTAAAAACGGTAATCAGATAAGCTTGTCAAGATGGGTAGTGAGAAATATTTATTATGCATACAATTAAATTTTTATGGATGCTTAAAAACCTATAAAATTTGCAATACTGTTTCTAATCAGTAGATGATAGCTGACATTTTGCATTTCCTAGAATTAATACAAAGGCAAATAGAAATAGTTGAAGCACAAAACAATTAAATTTAGCTCATTTTCATTTGGACATCTATGCTTTTACATTTATATGTATACAAACTAAATAATAAATGTTTTATAAAGAAAAATTTAAGATTCTCAAATAATATATAGTTATTATAGAAATTAAAAATCCTAAATAGAGATGAAATGAAATCAAATATGCTTTATATCCTTCAGAAAAATCAGTGGTGATTCATATATTGAATTTCATATATATGCACATTTATTATTTCTTGTTTATTTTTACATATGCATTTATATTATTCTGTACACACACACACACACACACACACACACACACACACACACACACACACATATATATATATATATATATATATATATATATATATATATATATATATATAATAACTACTCATAGCAAGAAGAGCCATGACAAAAATCAGGAATTATATAAATGTTACATTCTTAATATTTCGGCTATTTGTATTTCACAGCCTTGAAGAAACATCTTTCCTATCTTGGTGCATCTAAAATTCTGAATGTAAATCAATCTCCATCATATCTCGACATTACCAACTTAAAACCTCTATCTAGACCTAAAAACATCTTAAACCCTAAACAATTGAGCTTAGTTGTAAAACTAAGCTACTTGGTCTTCAACTCCATCAGAGACTTGAGAAGGAATAAATTTGATTACTTGAGTATGCTGGGGGTGGGTGTATACGCATTTATTTCTAGACAATAAAAATCATTTTTTCTGCATGTATAATTGTGGCCCCATTAAAGATAGACTTTTGATATTAAGATCAACCGGGGGTAAACTAAGGATTTTCTTACTTCAACTTCTCTACAGATTGATTACTAATATAAACCTTCGTATCTCCCTCATAATGCTCTTAAGGTAAATAATACGACTTTATATTATAAAATCCTTTATTTATTTACAGAAAACACTATATGTTAGTAATTATATACTGAAATTATAAAAATATAAATGTATATTTATGAGTTGTACAAGATAGCAATTTAAACCAAATTAAGGACATTGCCAAATAAGAGACTCCTTGAGCATCTTGTTAAAAAAGAAGCCAAATAATAAAATACCCAAAATAATAAAATAATTCAAAAGAAATTTAAAAGCCAAAGAACAGAGACAGCTACCAAATTCTACATTTAGATATAATGTGGCTACAACATTCATGAATTTTAGCATCCCTGAGTCCTTCACAAGAGCTACATAAGATCAATCCTGTCAATATTCAAGCTTGTATTAGGAAAATATTTAAGCTTTTCCCAATATTTTATTAGTTAATTTCTAATTGTAACATTAAGTTGTGAAGACTTTTCAGTGTAATTGTATCTGCATATGTCATTTTGAGTTTTGTTTCAAGAATGACACTCTCTGAAGAAGATTATTTCTCCAGTTTCACCATTCCTTTGTTACCTTTCTGTACTTTTTGTAATATCCTTAACTATTCATTGTGTGTGGTTGTTGTCCTATGTCCCCCTCCCTGTACAACTTGGTATTTTAAAAAGTGAGTGATATTAACTTTTAAATTTTTTATCATCAGGGCATTTATAAACTATGATTTTTTTCAAGAACCTATAAATATTTATTTTCTGTAGATATGGATATCATACAAGGCTTCTCATTAAAGTTGTACATATTGTTTTGTTTATTTCAATTGAACTCAATTTTCTTATGCTTCTGTTTAAATGATATTTAGCAGAGATTTGAATAGTCAGCTATTTGCAATGAGAGTTTTAAAAATAATTATAATAATAAAAATAATAATAAATAAGATATACATATGTTTTATGCTATCGCATATCCAGATTCATTTTTAAAAAAATGATTGCTATAGTCATCTAAGTATTTAAAAACAGTAATTTCTTTTTCATACAGAGTTGCAGGGATACAAACACTGAACATTATATTACTATTCTACTTAAAATATGAAATTCCCTCATATACCTATTTCCTGTCTCGGATTTATGTCTACGTTTTACAAATTATTATGAATTTTATATGTTATAGTAGTGCCAATACTCTCTTAACATTCACCTAATCAATATCATAGTTTCAATGTCCAGTAAATATTACAGTTTTGAAAACAAAAAATAAGTATTTTCCAATATTTTATACATTGTAAACATCTGTACTTGCAGAGTCTATATTATCATTAAATAAATATAGTAATATGGAACATGGTAGTATTAAACCTATTTATATTTTTTTAAATTAAATATAGGAAAGAAAGAAACTTTCAATCAGTTTTCCTTTCATTTCATTGTTTGCACTCTGTTTTAATTACATAATGTGAATGAAAATCCTGAAATTACTAACATGTTTGCCAAAAGGAGAAATTGGTGTGCAATATATTCTAAAATTTGATTTTAGAAATCCACTTAATCTGTTTAGCAAACATGGCATGTATAGTGTGAAGTCAGGCTTGGTTGAAATTTTAATTAAATAAAAATTGGTTGTTTCAGCTAAAAGAAAACAACATGCTATTGAATTACCTAAGCTCGTGGTGTTAGAAATAAAGGGTTTATGCTTTAAATCAGACAAATACACACATATAGACACACACACTCACAGGCACATGTGCAGGGAAGAGAGAGAGAGAGAGAGAGAGAGAGAAAGAGAGAGAGAGAGAGAGAGAGGAGATGATAAAGAGACTGCTTAAATTTTATGACAGTGTGTTTGAGTTTGGGGTAGACTATTTTAAGTTGATAGAGATGAGGTATGACAGAAATTGTTTTACTTTCAGAATTTTAGAGTCACCAAGATAGGGAAGATGTTTTCTTCAAGGTTGCCAAAAACAAATAGCCAAAACACTATGAATGTAACATTAACATAGTTCCTGGTTTTTCTTTGTTCTTCTTGCAGTATATAGTTTAATTTATAGATGTGTAATGCTATAAATGTATATAGAACAAATAAATATATAGAAAATTATTGCAAAAAGAACCCCAAATTATATAAATAAATGGATTAATGAACATAATTGAAGTTTATTAAAGAAGAAGCAAAACACTAACTATAAAAATCATTCTATCCAATGCTCCAGCAGTGTTGGGTTCCATGATCTACAGGCCCCACCCTGAAGGTATATCAGCAGTAAACATTTGACTGATGAAAGATGATCATTCAATTATTGGTGATACGACCATTGGTAAGTTCTTCATTTTCCCCATTGAAAAGCATAATGGCAGGATAAATGGGGTGCTGGGGGTAGATATGATTGCAATTTATAGATTCCATATAAAAGTGTCAATTTTTTAATTAACGAAATAAAGCTCTAAGAAAGAAAATTCTAAATAATACTTGAGAAAAGCCTGTTGCCTCTGGGGAAGTCCAATTGAAACTTCTTTAAAATTCTACTCCAACCCTTCAAATACCTTTCTTCAAACCAATAAGTGATAACAAATGCTGGAAAAGAAGAAGTCATAAAAAAATAAGAATTATTTCCTCTGGTGTGTATGTATATTCATAAAGCCACTCTGGAAGTCATTACAAACATGCCTAAAACAAACCAAAGGAGAAACAAGATTATGGGGAAAAAACCCTAAGATTGAATAATGAAATATCCAATGGCATCACTTTGACTTACTTAAGTACTCAAATTTAACTGACCAGAGAAATATATGCAAATCTGTAGTTATTGCTCTACTGTTCCCAATAGCTAAGAAAACAGACTAGTATAGATGTCTATCACCAGAGGAATGGAAAGAAAAAAAATGTATATTTGTTTGTGTGTATGGGCATGTGATTTTTCACTATAGTATCTTAAAGAATAGTAAAATACCAACTTTTGCTTTAAAAAAATGCACAGACCTTAATGTTAAGTGAAAAAGCTAAATTAAGGGGGAAAAGATAATATATTTGTTCTACAGTACAAAGAGAATATATTTAACTGTTTGTTTGCTGGTGATGTGGTTGTGTAGGTAGAAAGAGAAAGGTGGAAAGTGGAGAGATCTTAAGTGAAGATGAATAAAAAGAAATAAAGGAATTGAGATCATTGATATAAATAGTAAAGAGGGCATTATGGGTAGGAAGTGGAACAGTAAGTGAATTTGAGAAGGGAGAGAAGCAAGTAGTTTAGGAGCAGGAATAATTAAAAACTTTAATTATACATATATATGCAAGCATACACATTATATACACACACATGTATATGATATATTTCATATGAACATGCCACTATGAAAGTGCTAAAAGAGCATAAATTTCCAAAAGTTGATTTTTAACAGTGTAAAAGGTTAATTATAATGCATTTTTCATAGAATTATTATTTAACTTAATCAGAGTCATTGTTGCCTAAAAAAAGCAGGACTCTCACAAGGTAAATGTTCTGAGGAGTTAGAGTGATCATCCTCCTATTGTTGTTCAACTCACCGCATAAGATGAAGAGTGCATATTTTCAGTAAGTAGAAGCAAAGGTGAAAAGCATTCGTTTATTTTCTGCTTTATTTTAGGTCAAATTGGAAGAAAAGAAAATGTTTAGCTATGGGGCAATGACTCAATTTCCAGGTCTAATTATCTTGCTTCCAAGAGTAGCAGGAATACTGCCAAATTCATCATTAACTTTGAAAAGGAACTCTACATACAAAAAAAATATGACACAGGACAGATGAAGCAATGAGTCAGGTGAAGCATAAATATACCCAAACAACCAATTCTCCATATTGACATGCATTTCGTTAAAGATGGGGAAGCTTTAATGAAGTTGAAGATGACGGCAAAGTGGCTTACGTGACATATGAAGCAATAAGACTATTCCCTTTCTGCAACTAAAAGCCTAAAATTACCCATCTGTCATCTCTTTACTCAGTGGAGACTGTAATAGATGGAATCATGCCATCTTAATTACAAAACTATTCCTGTTACTATTGTAAATCATGAAAGGCTCAAAACATATTATCTATTTATAATAAACAGATCACAGAAAAATGATGTTATCAACCTTTGACTTTGACATTTTTATTTTCCCATAAAATTCTTCTGTGTTAACACATTATTTCTGTAAATTTCATTTTCCTGATTTTCCCAGTTTTTGAATATTAAAAATATGAATTTGTAATTATTATATATGCACATATATTTTTGCCTGTTTTACTAGCACCACACTTTATTTGTTGAGAACAAAAAAGAATATGATGTTTCAATGTTACTTCTCTTTTTCGTTCATATAATGAACTCTGCATTTTAAATAACAGTTGCTATAAAATAACTCAACATATTCAATAAAGTATATCCCCTTCTTTATGGAAGTTTGAGAAAAATGTTTAGGGTTTAGTATAGTATTCCTTGGTTAGACAGCAGACTAGACACAGAGAACTCAAAATTTTAATTTTATTTCTTGTTCACTGAGTTACTAGCATCAGAGAGATATTACCCACACAATTGAGTGTGTGACACAAGTGTAGAGTTTGCTAGAACTAACATAAGAATAACAGATAAAATTTCTGAAAGCTATATTGTGGGAAAGATTAAACTTTGTCACAGGTGGAAGCAGTCTTGGCGGGCTTTACCCCATGAATACCTTGTGATAGACTTAGTGGAGCCATCCTGGGCCTGGAATTTAGGAAACAAACCTGGGAACCCTACCTGGGCTATTGTTTTCCTAATTGACCCTCAACGGGAGAAGGAGGCCGCCCTTTCCATGTGACTGAGGGAGGTGGGGAGGAGAGAACAACAAGTTCAGGCCAGGGGTGAGCGTGGAGAGCAGCGACCAGGCCAGACCAGCACGCGGGCCAGAGAGACACCTAAGGACCCGTCCTGTGGAAAGGATACCGGAAGGTTCACTCTTTTGTCCCTTTAACCTTTTTTTCCTTCTTGTGTATGCTAGTTGGGTTGTATAATAAAGTTTAATTGTTAAAAAAACAGAGCCAACACTATATCTAAAAGCCCATCTATACAGAACACTGGCTATAGATAAAATTGTGTTAGGTCAAAGGGAGGAGAAAAAAAATATAAAGCAATTACTGTTTCTCTAAAGTTTGCAGTCTAGTACAAAGAGGAGTTTCAATGATTTGTTTACATAAAAACAAAAACAAACAAAACAGCAATCATGACAAAAACACGTTCACCATCAATAGCAAAACAGTCACTGGTTCATCTTTATTCCATCATAATGACTAGTTTTATTCAGCTGAACAATGCCTCCTTTTTTGTTAACATAAGAAGGTCTCAATTCTTATAGTTTGGAGAAAAGAATACAGATGAGTGAAAGTGTCAGTAGACAGTTGTTTAGCAAAAGAAGTTGATAGAACACTCCAGAGACTAAAATAGATCGATTCAAAGTGAGCAGATCATTGGTTTCTGTACTGTGCAGTGTAAAAGAGTTTTAATGAATAGTCATAAGCTGAGTGGCATATTCATGAAGGTTAAGTTGGTTTCTTAAATATAGCTCCCTGCAGGATATTTTCATTTCTAAAAAAACAAAAAGCCCAGTGTGTGTGTGTGTGTGTGTGTGTGTGTGTGTGTGTGTGTGTGTGTGTAAGTGCAATACTAATGATATTATAATAACACCAGGCTCATTGAGGATGCTGAAGCTTATTAGTATGCATGTGGGGCAATTGGAAAAGTCCCCCATGCCTGAGACTTAAATAACAAGGAAATAAAACTACCATAATTACATTTTCAAGGATGATTGAAGCGTAGAAAGAAATTCTGAATTTCAGGATATGTGGCCAACAAGTTATAGATTCAACTGTCATTGACTCTGTCACTTTTAAAGTTATACATAACAAGTTTTACTTCTATTATGCTATGGACATCTTATATCTAAGAAAGGTATTGGTTACATTTCCATCAGTGATGTCGCTGAAAAACTATATTAACTTGATTGCTGACATTGTGACAAATAAAATGTACCAAGGGTGAGTAAAGGGAAGAAAAACTTTATTTTGCATTATCCTTCATGGGCGCTGTCCGTTTTTCAGGAAAAGCAGTCCAGGAACTAATATGGCAACCATAGAACAATTCTGTTTACTGGGTTTCTCTATGTCTGTCTGTGGCTCCTACTGATAGAGTTTTCTTATGGAATCCAGGCCACAAACATGGGGGACGGTGCTGCTCACAGTGGGCTTTGCCCTCCACCATTGATATTAATGAATATTCCCATAGGCCAATCTGATCTTAAAAGTTTTCCTGTTGTGGTTCCATCTTTTCAGGTTACGTAGTTTGCATTAAATTGACAATAAAATCGAAGGAAGGCAACCTTTTATGGCAGGAAAGATTTTCTTTTTCTTTTCTCTTCTTCCTCCTCCTCTACCTCTTCCTCCTTCTTTTCCTCCTCCTCCTCCTATTAGTACTATTACTCATTCATTTTGAGCATTTGGTTCAGAGAATTTGAATACATAATAATGAGGGGAAATGGCAGTCTTCATTGTGGGAACCAGGCCCGACTGGGCTGCCTGCCTGTCTTGCTGTTGTGTGCATGCAGCTTCCCTGTCTGTGCTTATGTTGGTTAGCTAGTCATGTTTACCGCTCTGGGAACTCACCCCCTCCCTTTTTTGGGACTTTCTCTCATGTGTGCAATCACCTCTTGAGGGATTTCACCTGCGAGTGGCATTCTTGCTTTGCTGCCTATAAAAAGGCTCTTTGGATGCTGAGTAAAGGCCGCTACCACTCTCTTAGCACGAAGGACCCGCTGTTTTATTGTGTATTAAATCCGCAGTCCCTTACCCTTTACTCGGTACCGTGGTGGCACAGGCGCCACACTTCATGACTCCATGAACATGTCCCAGAGTCAACTAAAAGTAAGGTGGATCAGAAGCAAAAAAAAAAAAAAAAAAAAAAAAAGACACCAGAAGAAGGACTTGAGCTACAAACTCGAAGGGGCAACGGGCCCACCCAAGTGGCCTACTTTCCTAGTCACATATACCTCCTATCGGCTCTAAGCCAATCAACGTTGCATGAATAGCTGGAAAACAACACGTAAAACATAGTTCTGTGGAAGGCACTTCATATTCAAGCCAATGCAACTAGTACTGTAACTAACAGTGGTCCTCAACCTTCCTAATGCTGAGACGTTTTAATATCGTTGCTCACGTTTGTATGACAACAAACGGTAGGCTTTGAACTTTTTCAAATCTACTTTATTTAGAGTTCTTTAATGCTTATACCTCCCTTGAAACCCATCTACCTTAGATTGGAGAGAAAATAGGCTAATTAAAACAGAACGCTTTTTCTATTTATGACAACAGTCTCTAAGTCTTGATGGATTGTGCAATAAATAGAAATGTGTATATACTTGTTTTCATCAACTAAGAGACTGTGCATTGCTGATATTTTACTAAACATGAAAACACTTGATCTCTTCTGCAACATGGCAAACAGAATCACCTGTGATTTCTACTTAAAAAAAAAAGTAAATCAATACCAGTTACCTTCCCTTTCTACGCAAGTGCTACTGAGTAAGTCTTGGTACAAGTGTCAATGTCCATGTTTTATCAAGCAATGTAAATGATATTGATTCAGATTATGAGGCAATTTTCTTTGCAGTAGTCATATTTATTATAATTCGTTATATTCAAACATGATTTTCTACTTTAGCTGCATTCATTATGGAATATGATCATAGTTTGAAAAATCCCAGAAATGGTCCCTTGAATGGTGTGCACTCTGACTGTGGGCAATGCAACCATCATCATAGTAAGAGTCATTAATGTTCTTGTGCCATATTTACTACTCTTTTTCCTCATTAGAATAATATCAAAGAAGCAACAATTGTTCTTAAGTGAGAGTCATATAAACTACACATCTAAAAAGAAATTTCTGTCACGCTCGACCATAGAGCCTAATACAAATAATCTCTCGATTCTTAAATCTTTAGAAGACGCTCACATACTAGGACTCATCCTATGTGAATGCACTTCAATTCCATTCTATTAATAGAAGCCACATCCTTATGTCCAACCATATTTTAATCAGCCATTGAGATTTAAGCATATTTCATAAAGATAGATAATTACCAAGGATCTTAGGATCTTCCTATTGCAGTCTTCTCTTGCCCATAAAACTTAGGCTATTCATTTTTTGTATGACATTTATTATATACTCTATTGCAGAACTACCAGTTATAACCCAAAATAAAGTTGGAGAAACATATTATTCCTGTTTGTGTAATATTTAGAATAAATTTTCCTCTTCAGTGGTGCTAATATAATTCTCCTACATTACCTGTTTTACCAATGTACATAGTTTGCAAAGTAGAAAAATAATAGAAAATATCAAGTAATTTAATATCTATTGCATTGTATGAACACTTATTTGTGTATGTGCACATGAATGCTCACATGCTTGTGAGAGTCCAATGTGCACTTGTAGATGTTAGAGAGGGGTTTCAGGAGGAAATTATTTTCTTCCTCATGCATTAATATACCTGGAATTAAGACATTAGCAGAGACTAAATTGTCTATTTGATAATGAACATCAGGTAGGTCAATCCGCTGCCTATGGCACATACCACAGGGTAGCTAAGAATGCAACACAAAACAAAGTTATAGATTTATTTAAAATATCACGATATGTGTTAATAATTATTTCCTGTAACTCAATTTCACAGCTATCAAACAAGAGCTTTGTAGATAAGAGTGCTTTGTCATAATGTCAGCAGGATCTGAAATAAACTTCTGACTACTCAACTGATGTTCTCTTCTGTGAGAATGGTTAGTCCTCTTCCTCTCAATACTGCTTAGTTGCTTGTCCTTCTTCCTGGACTGAGAACTCATAAGCTTTCTCTCTTCAAGTTTACTCATAAGCTTTCTGCCCTCAATGTTGGCACGTCTATGAAAAAGGAAAGTTTACTCTTTCCTGCTAGCCTTCCTTCACTTTTCCTAGCAGGTTCATCTAGAGTGTTCTTTTTGCATTGATCCTCTGATACCAGAGTCAACTATTTCAGCCTTTGAATGTAGTTTGAACACCAGCAGCAGTGCCACAAATTGAACCTAGGACTTCATCTATACTAGGCAAGCAATCAGCTAAATGATCTACCTGCCAGCCAGAAACAATTCTTAAAGAAAACTATACACAAAATTCCAAGCAAAAATGATCATTGCAAGAAAGTTTGGTAATAATTTCCAAAGAATTCATTTTTTAAGAGTGATAAAATAATGCTCAATAGTGTTATGGAAGTTTTGGTTTATATGTAAACATGATTTTGTTTTAATCCCAGGTGTGGGATATGGGGGCTGCTCCAGTTTGTTCACAGCTGATAGTTGCCTCCTGAAAGGGCATGTGATGTTTGTCAGCTCTGGACTACCTCATATGGTGGTGTGGTCTTCGTCAGTGGGAATAAAGCCAGACCCAAAGAGACACTGGGGGCTCTGAGAAAGAGAAAAGCTGCTGGTGCTTCCTCCTGCTCTTCTTGGTTGCTGTTGATGCAGTGTGAGAAGTCAGAGATATCCTAAAACAAAGATTGGACTTTGCCCTAAGGAACCAGACTACCCTAAACAGCAGGAAGCAGTTAATGAAAACTATGTCTCCTCTCCCCCTTAACCCTCTTTCTCCCCTACTTGGTGTTGGGGTGTTGGAAGGTATTGGGGTGAAGTATAGAGAAAGAGATTTAAAGAACCCAAAAAAAATAGTTGGTCAGAAGTACGCCAAAACAGTGATATAAAACTTAATAGGTAATATAAGCTTTCAGGTCTCCAAAATGATTCACAGAGAAAAGCCACTGTGTTTAAAACATTTTCTATTAAACAATGGCAATGACTTCCTCACGGGGTGTATTTAATTTATACTGATAGTAACTGAAGTTTATTGGTTGCTTTTGAGTATAAGAGTGAGTAACTTAGTTTTATTATTTTATATATCCCATGGCAATTTACTCTTTTGTGATACATTGTCATTTATTTCACCACATAGTATCAATTTTATGATTCAATACTAAAGCTGAAACCATTACCTAAAAATATGTCATCTTTGTGACATTTCTGATAACAGCATGATCTCATATAACTGTAAGAACAAAATTTGAGAATTTATAGAACATAGCTATCAGCAAACCAGCAATATACATCCTGGCTTGCTTCTTGAAAGTTTAACAACATAAACCATCAGTGGCAGAATCATTGCAATGTTCCACCCTTACAGCTCATGCCAATAAGATAGGACACGTTTTTTTAAAAAGTACCCATCATTTAGGGATGCAGAGGCATTCTGATTGCTGTGAGTTTGAGGCTAGCCTGGTCTACAGAATGAGTCCAGGACAACCAAGACTACACAGAAAAACTCTGTCCCAAACAACCAAACATGGATAGATAGATAGATAGATAGACAGACAGACAGATAGATGATACATACATACATGCATACATACATACATACATACATACATACATACATACACACATAGCTTCCTCCTAGAAAGGAAGGTATTCTAAAAATTCACCTGTAAGGTTTCATAATGGAACGAACATCAGCCCTTCTACTGGAATGATCATTAGAAGTTAGTCCTGAGTCCCTGGTTTCTACTGAATATTTTCTTAATTAAACATTCTCGTGCAATGGTTAAAACTTTGAGTGGGTCTTGAATGTGTCATAGTACTATAAAACACCAAGCCTTGTAAAAGGGGATCAAATCTACCCATATAGCATCCCATTTGAGTGAAAGATCTACAGTAGCAGGTCAGAGAATAAGCAAAGATGCACTAGCACTAGAGAAGGAATACTTTACTTTTTAGTAAAGTCAAAGTTTGATATCATAAATATTACTTTAAAATACTTATATGCAAAATAAGTGTGTTTGTACCTAGTGGCACTGCTATTGCACACACCAATTGACGAATGAATTAAGAGACAAAATGGAACGAATGCTTGCTACGTATCTCATCACTTTTACATTCATTAACCCCTATGAGCCTGTGATGCAGCCATCCTCAATCACTGGACACACCCTTTTCATCAGTTCTCACAGGTGCTGCCTATGTGCAAACACACGCAAAAGAAAAGCAGTCATCAAAATAAATTCTTATCATCAAGTTAAAAAAAAAACTTCCTGCACACAGCACTGGAGTAAAAAAAAAAAAGAAGATAGTTCCTAGTATTTTCATTTTCTCCTTTAGTCCTCACCTTTCATTCTCTCTGTTCAATGGTTGAGCTCCTCTCTCCTGATGCTGCATTCACAAGTGGCCTTCATTTGACATTTTTAAGTACTCTGGGTCTTTGAATACTAAGTTATTTGTGCTTTATACAATCTGGCTCTACCTCAATTTACTGTGGTATCAGGTCCCACCTGGCACATACATAAATTTTTCAATCTCCTGTTAGGGATCCTTCGAGAGCACCTGCCTTTGCTTGTTTGTGTCCACTGTCATGAACATGTTAAACAGACACTAAAACAATGTAAACCACAACAGTGAAGGTGGGGTTAATTGAGGGCAGAATTATGCGGAGAGAAAGGTTGAAAGGAAACAAAGGAAGAAAGATAATTCGTTTCCAGTGGAGTGGCATTTTAGAAGTGCTGAAGTAATTTGTTCAGGCTAATGAGAAATGTGTGCTAGATGGAAACTAGCATTTAAGAAAGGATGCCTTCTGTACATGGTTCTCCCTCAGGACATGAGAAGATGGCAGAGCATTTGAATGACAGTGTTCCCTTCCCATGTCAGTCACCTCAAGCTGGAGATACCAACTATTGCTCTGGTTCATCCCTATAGAAAACCAGGCTGCTTTCTCAAATAATTGTTTTTAGAACAATGTCTGGAGAAGTTAACCATGTCTTCTCCGGGTGCTCACTACATTACCATCCGTTCAGCATCAGTTGAAGCTGTCTGGACATGGGGCTAGTAAGTCCACTGAATGGGGAGACCTGGTGGCACTCAGAGGAAGGATAGCAGGTTACCAAGAAGAGACTTGATACCCTATGAGCATATACAGGGGGAGGAAATCCCCCTCAGTCACAGTCATAGGGGAGGGGACTAAGGGAAAAATGGGAGGGAGGGAGAAATGGGAGGATATAAGGGAGGGAATAACCACTGAGATGTAATATGAATAAATTAATAAAATAATAATAATAATAATAATAATAATAAATAATAAATAATAATAATATGTTCAAATCCCCATGCTTCTATTATGTGCCCAGGAACCTCCTTCTAAAAGCTTCACTGCCCTCAAATTCACAACACAATCTGGGAACTGAGCATACAATTGTGAGCCTATTGTAGATATTTTGGATTTAAAGCACAACCTTATTTATTCCCTATACTGTCAAAAAGCACAATATAGCTAGCAAAAGCACTAGCGAAGCTTGTTCCTGCGCTAGAACACCTGGTCATGATAAAGGGAACATTTTGTTATTCAGAAGCAGTTGTGATCCTCTCTGTCTCCTATACACCAATGTCTGCGGTTCATTGTGATGAATTTTAAAGAGGACTAGATATGAGTTAGCTATAGGTTTGATGGTCAGTATCCGTCATCAACTTGACATATTTATTTTTTAGCTCCTTTTCCATTCCTGTAATAAAATGCTGAGCCCAAAAGGAACTTAAGGAAGAAACTTTGGTTTGTGGTGAGTCTAGAGGGAAGGAGTCTGTTATGGTCAGGAAGACATAGGGGCAGGGACAGGAAGCTGGATGATGACGTATTTCATGCACAGATATAAAGCAGGGAGAGGAAGAAAAGGAAGTGGGGGGCGGCTACCCATCCTTAATGTCGACGCCACAGTAACATGGCTTCTCGGCAGAGCTCTACATCTTAAAAGTTCTACCCTGACTGTGGACTTCTATAAGGGCTTCATTCTTAGGCCACCATATAACCTATCATCAGGTGTGTAATGAAATTGTTCTCTCTCTGGTGGGGATGGTAATGTGTTGTAGTACAATGTGAAATATCTCAGGACAAACATTATCCTCAGTGTAATGTGTCACACCTTTTATTTAAAATAAAAGAATGGTAGTACACAAAGAATAGATTGTAAGAGACAATTTTGAGATATATTTTTTCATGCGGTATATTCTGACAAGTCCTCTCAGTTTCTTCCGACTGCCATACCCCCATACAAATCCACACCTTTTATTTCTCTCCCTCATTAGGATACAGTCATCTAAAAATAATAATAGAGTTTAAGCCTATGCACTAGTTGAAAACATGTACAGATTATCCTAGAGAAAATCAGGGACCTTCGTGTGCTATAAAATAATATGGCATATGTAAGGGCTGCTTTGCTTCCTTTCTGAAGTGATGTTTTCATTGAAAATGTGATTAAGACATGAGAGATTTAAACATACTGCATTGAAATGTAATTACTAAAAGCATACCTTTATACAATTATACCACCCAGAAAAATTATGCAAGCATTATCCTTTAGAGTATCCCAGAAGATTGCCCAGTTTTTCAAATTATAATTATTATTTCTTTTTCAAGTAAAATATACTTCTCCCCACTTGAAAACTGCAACGTACTTGATGCCATTTTTAATTACATAGTTAGGAGAAAAACAAAATTTCTTCCAGAGAAACGAATGCTGGTATTTACTACCTCAAAGACCAAGTCCATTTCCAGCTATGGCTCTATTCAATCCTGGCCTTTCATAAATTGGAGGCATTAGTACTTGAAAATATGGCCAAAGGAAGAGAAAGAGCATATTTTTTTTCAAGTCTTGATGCCTCATACTATTCCTTGTTTAACTATTTTCCTTGTACACATATCTTGTAAAGCAAAATTACAACAATCATTTTCAATGTCACTTTTGTCTGTTAAAAATGATGAGTATGGTCCTGGTGATGCTGAAAGAAACCATCCCCATGTCCCACAAAAGAAAAGTGTACTATATGCAAGTACCAGGTTCAGTTCTTTTCATTGCTTTCTTACCCAATCCTATGAAAACATTCCAAACAACACACTGTTATCTTCCTCATATTAAAGAGGATTCGGGGGATTACAAAGCACGTAATTACTTTGCCATGATGTTTTAGAGAGGAGAATAAATCTAGGTTTCAGTGGACTTACATTCCATGGTATTAATCACTGGCAGGGAGAAACATTTTACAATGTGTTTTTACTGCTTGATAAAACAGTAAGTACCCCATATTCCACTGCATCTGCTTGTTAACATGTTTATTCAGAGGTAGCACATAGTGTTTCTTTAACCTTAGAAACGACTTACAAAAACACTCATTAAAAATAGGGAAAATACTGCAATGGCTCTATGGTGTAACTGGTTTCCCACACTTTTTCAGTGGCTGCATTTCTAAAAGGAAACTTACAGAGTGTTGAGACACATATAAATAAATGGTCTATTGTAGTGGTCAAGACTCACGGAGAGGCACGTTGTCAATGACTATTCCATAGTTGGCTTCTAGATTAGGGGTAAGGAAGGAAACAGAATAAGAGATTTTGTGCATAAATGATCATCAGGACAATGATGTGGAAGCATATTATAGAAAGTGACATAGCAGGATATCCTTATCACGAGGGTTTTATAGTGAAATACGCTCCATACTGACTTTGGTAACTTTTGACTTCTAGATATACTTGTTTATAAAAATTATACGTTTCTCCCCCTCACTCTGTTTCTTGTCTTAACCTGTGAAAAATGGCTCAGAAAAAGGAGGCTTTTGGCAATGTATTGTTTTATCTATTTCCCTGGTGTTGTAACAGGAAAAAATATTTTGAGAGACACCTACTTTTTTTTTAGTGAGGTAAGTGCTTTTTACTGGGTCCATAATTATGTCTTCATATTACACGAGCTCTTGTTCATCTTCTTTATATATAATCATAAATTCCAAATGCTACGATGTTTTTTCTAAAACACGCTGTGTACATTTATTTCCCTTCTCATGAAATGCCTCAAACAATCTTGAATAAACTCTCACAGGAGGGACACACAGACTTAGGAAGCCTCTAGACACAAGAAAGCTTAGATCTAAAAACCGGTCCTTTTCTAAAGCTGAGATATTTATGAGGAAGGCAGTTCTTTATGTCCTGTTTCCTGAGAGGATTGTGAGGGTTGCGCTATATCACCCTTCTCTGTTCAGTCTTGAGCTTGTGGAAGTGGCGGGTATAGACATAATATTTCATCCTTACTAGTCTGAGAAGGACGTCAGTGAAAGCTCAGGGTGAGTCGTAAGTTCTGCCACACCAGCTTAGAACTCCAGTCATCTTTAATGTCCTGAAGTCATCATGCTCACAATCAAAGATGTCTCTTACTTCAGGCACTGACTATGAAATGAATTTCCTTATGCATTTTACAAGGATCTCTGGTTATGATTCCTCCTTTCAATTGTTCAAGATATTTACTTTTTACCGTAGTTAATTAGGTAACCCAAATGCTTTCCTTGTCATTTCCTGGGCCATTCTTCTCATCCAAGCATAAATATTTTTAGCTTTTGAATATAGAAGAAACTAGGTGGATTCTGGTTGGTATTACTATACTTTTCCATCCTGGCATGTAACATAGCTAAAAAAGCATATATGTGTAGACATATATACATGCCTCATTTTGTAATACAAAAAAGAGGTACTTAAAATTATGTTTTATGACAAAATAATAAGAAAGTATTAAATATGTCTCTTTCAACACGGGAAACAAAATGTTTTATTTACATTTTTCTTCATATATGTTTAAGAATTTGTATAATATGTCCACCTCCCACTATTAGTTATTCTTTTCTCCTGGCCAAAGTCAGACATGTCAAGAACATGATCTTAAGTAGAACTTGACAGGAAGTCTTCAGGAAAAGATACACATGTTATTCTTTAAATTTTTTAGTGATTCTATGGTTTTGTACACACATTTTGTTTAATAAAATGTCAATGTGACTGATTGGAATGACGAATACAATCAATAGGCATAAGAAAGTTTTTTTCAGTCAGTTGTGATGATGCCTGTCTCTGGACTATACTGGTTATCATTCATCACTTTTTTCTATAGGCGTCTTGATGCAAGGAAACTTGATTTTCACTTATTATAGACTTAGTCTCTATAACATTTTATGCATATTGTTTGGTTGAATTTGACAGTGTAGGTTGTTGCCTCATGTTCTTTCAACAACAGATACACCCAGTGTCGTCATCACTCCTACTTGCTATGATATGCTTTATCTCCAGGCCCAGCCAAAATTAGCTCTTCCTTCACTAACACAATTAATTGTGGCATTTTGTCACAGTAGTGAGATAACTAAGTTATCCAGAAAATGAGTACCGAGGAGAGAAGCCTGACCATGTGATGGTCCATCGCTGTAGCTATTTGGTTGTAGAATGAAGTGAAAGAATTGGAAATTTAGGTTGAAAAGACCCTATGACATTCTGAGCAGAGCTTCCTGGGTTGTGCTAGTGGGGATTTTGAAGACTATAAATCTTAGAGAAGTTCAGACAATAGAGGCCCAGCTTATCAGATTTCAAACAGGAATAAGGATTTTACTGGGGATTGGCCACAGGTCACTAGCTTCAATTACTGCCAGGGATTGTAGCTGCACTTGGTCTTTGTCCTTGGACTGTGTATAAGGATAAAGGAAAATTTAATGAAGTTTTTTGATGGAAAAAAATTTCCCAAAATATAGCTGCAGGTTTTGGAACTGTTGCTGCCGATTGCTCTTGCCAGGGTTTACAATGAGAGAGAGCAAAACATGGATCAGAGGCATATAAGCAAAAATTATAGTTTGCTGAGTAACATTAGCAAGTTTAAAGTTAGGAATAACGAATATGAAAATAATATGATTGCAATTGTTAAGACCATCTGCATAGTAAAACAAGAGGACTGTCAATTTATACTGAGAAAGGAGGAAAATTATTAGCGAACAAGACCCTAACCATTGAAGGGTTAATAAAGTTATTTGGATAGAGAGCTTCTTAATTAGGAACTCCAAACCACCAAGAACCACCTTCTAGGAAAGTTCTTCAAAACTTTCTTGTCCCCAATCATATAGAGACTACAGAAGCTGCTGCAAAAGAGGAGCTGATTACATCTCAAGCTGGCAGCAGATTACTAGGTGTTATTTAGTTACAGGAACATAGATACTGACTTTAAAGTTTTTCAAAGTCTCTGATGCTGGGAAAAGCAAGAAGGGAAGATTGTCTTTATGATTTCACTAATCAGAACATTCTTGCCATTCCAATTATGCCCTGAACCGCCTTCTAGTAGTTTGAAAGGTGAGTTCTCAACTGTTCCCTGTCTTCCTACCTTTGTTCTACTATCATGGACTCTAAGATTGGGACTATAAGCCAAATTAAACGCCTTCTTTCGTAAGTTTCCTTGGTAACGGCATATTATCACAGGAAAGGAAAGTAAGTAAGCGACTTTTCATGATTAAAAGTCTAAAATCCTCTTTCAGTTTGTGAAATATACCGTAGATGGTTATCTGTGATCACCTGGATAGACTTGAGAAATTCTTTCTGCCTATCAATTTACAGTGATGTATTCATCAAAAATTTCCTCCCCATGTCTGTCAGATATACTGGGCTAGATGGCTGAAGATGATGCTCCAACATTATAGAGAGTTTCATGTGACTGTTCAGGCAGGAAACTGTCTCTGTCATTTTTTTTTTCATTTTGGAAGCTGCTCCCTTGCACTTCCGGTGAACTTGAATAATGAAATTTTATTCCTTCTCAAGTCTCTGATGGGTTGAAGACCAGATAGTTTAGTCTTACAATTAAGCTTAGTTGGTCAGGGGTTAAGATTTTTTTTTTTTAGGTCTAGATAGATGTTTTAAGTTAATAGAGATGAGATATTATAGATATTGATTTTCATTCAGAATTGTAGACACATCAAGATAGGAAAGACTTTTTTTAAGTTTGCCAAATACAAATACCCATATCACTATGAATCTAATATTTATATAATTCCTGATTGTTTCATGGTTTGTCCTGTTGTATGTAGTTTATTTTATATATGTATGATAATATAAATATCTCAAAAAGATTTTTCTTCCCAGTGATGAATTCTCCTTGGTCTCTCCATTAACCTCCTCTAAGGTCTCAATTAACATGATATGAGATTTTTTTAAAGATATTATTGTTATTATTATCATTTATTAAGTATATATTTTGAAATTTTAATTTGTGCATATGAGTGTTTTGCCAAATTTATGTCTGTGCACCATGGGTATGCGTGTTGCTGTGTAGGTCAGAAAAGGGTGTAGGGTCCCCCTGAAAGTGGAGTGAGAATGGAAATAAGCCACCATGTGGGTATTGAGAACCTAACTCAGTTCCTCTGCAAAAGCATCAGGTACTCTCAGCTGGAGCCATCTCTTCAGCCTGAAATAAGATCTCCTTTTATTTCCTGTATTCAAGTAAGCCTGTGACATACTTTCTGCCTTCCATATGTTAGTTAATGTTTTATTTCTTGAATTTCACATTGAAAGACAGTTTTTAATTTCTCATGACTGAATAGTATTTCCTTATACAATATTATGCTAATTGTACTTAAGATCAGCGTATTATAGTACATCAGAGGTTATTTGTTATTATATTAGATACGGTAGGGCATAGATTATTGGAATGAGTTTGAGGTGACAAGTTGCTCCTACCCAGCTAATGTGTAGGGTGTCTGTCTTGTCCTGATGGAATAAGGTATGCTGTAGGTTGGACAATTGCCTATGTAGGTTAATTTAGATTGCTAACCAAGAAAAAGTGAGAAAAAGACATTATCCTGTACTATATTTCTCTTCATCCTCGCATTTCTGATCTCGTGATCCTGGATACCTTCTGGAAAACTTAAATTTACCTGAATTTTTTACTGCACAATATTTTTAACCCTGTAGCGGTGACAGTAAAATATTCCACTGTCCTACAATGAACAATAAATGGCTCAATGTGCTTCTAACTGTAATGTCTCCCTTAATTTTTCAACAATGATTTATGTGTTTGTTACATGATGACTCAAGAATGACTTTTAATAAAATTTCAAGTTATCTATAATGTGGATCCAGGACACTAAGAGCCATTTCCTTGGTTGATTGTCTGGTGTCAGAACACTTCATTGCTTAATTACAAAGGTTATGGAAACGCTTCCAGAGAAGGTAATCAGTTAGCAGCTAGACTCTTCACAATGCCCACAAGCTGGCATTTCACAATAAGTAGCGAGGTAGATATGGAGGAATGTTATCTCAATACATATCTTGCATTTACATGGTACAATATGCTTCTTTCAAAGAATATAGAAAATCAAATAATATTTGATTCAATGTATGCATCTCTCCAAGTCTAAATCATACACATTTTATCTTGAGTATATTTTCTGATGTGTTTATTGCTTGTCATTGTCAAGAATGTTAGATGTTAAAAAGAAAATATTTATTCTTATTGGGTAAAATATGTAATGACTAATTAAAAGAGGAAAAGATACATACGACCCCAGGTTAAACTTCTGCTTACTAGCTCTAGCCTAAATAACAAAATATACTCTTCCAGAAATCTGTATGTCTTTAAAACACATGACATTATTAGATGTCTTTGTTAGATCATCTATTTATGATTTGGAATTTTTTACATTTAGAAATTTTAAAAGGAATATTTTCAATATTTTATTTATTTAATATTCTACACATATAAAATATATTTTGATTACTTTCCCTCCCATCCCTATAAACCCCATTCTCAGAATTGTCTATATTTTTAACTCCATAAGAAATTAATGTAAATTTTATACTATTGGACTCAAATGGCATAATTTAAACCCCTAAGTGAACACAAATTTATTTGCTTAAATGAGCTGAATGTAGAGATTAAAGACACAAAGTACTGAAGAGGTGTTAAAATTTGTCTTTTCATATTATTGTATAACAAACATTTATACTTCTTTACTTACCACCATGGCTAACAAAAACAAATGTATTTATCTTAATTAATGTGGAAATAAACTCCTTATACCTTAAATTTAGCTGAATATTTTTAGTTATTGGTATAATAGTACCATGCTTATATCAATGCTGTATCTAATTAAAAATAAATAAACAACTTATTCATTTATTAACCATTTATTATACTTGAAATTATGATTTACAAAATCTGATTACTATAGCACCACATATCTGAACCTACCAATGACAATTTCTTAAACCAGCATAACTCATAACATCATTTTGAAACATACTCACAGGTAAGGGAAATTCTCATCTATCAACAAAGAACCTTTTTTTTTTTTTTTTTGCCCTAGCAGAGAAAGACCAGTTCAGACAACCCAACTCCACAAAGTGCAAAATGCAACTTACTATGGAGTGCCTCAATTCATTTTATATGTATACAACATGATATTTATATCTAAGGCTCAGGGAACATCACTACTAAGAACAAGAGGGAAAGACTGTATGAGGAAGAAGACCAGGAAGTCTGACCCAAGATTTTATATTCTAGATATGAGAGGGAAGATACATCTATGACATTTCAATAATATGTTTGCCTAAAGAAGACCTGAAAATTGATAGCACCACTTGACCTGGCAGTGTGATCTATCCCTACTCTGAGATAAAGGGTTGCAGGAAATGAATGGCTCTGAGGAGGAGGAGAATCTATCTTCTTCAGGAATGAATACCCTGACTAGAAGACCAAGTGGTCAGCTCTAGAAACATATATGTCTAGGAGACACTGAACATGCTCTTCAGGTTGAATTTATTGTTTTTGTATGTGAGTGTGTGTGTCAGTATGCTTGTGTGTGTCTATGCCTCTGTTTGTGTTTGTGTGTGGTGTAAAATACATTAAAGAAGAAGGCATGCATTTAGAGAAAGGGGCCACATGAAAGGTGAGAGGGAAGAGAAAAAAGGGAAAATGGTGTAAGTATATATCATATATTTTTTAAATTAACAAAATATTTTAAGTAAACAAAACAAAATCTCTTGATAAAAATCTTAATGTTTTGCTTGGGCAACAAATGTAAAAAACTGTTTTATTTCTACTGGAGAAAAGAATAGGATAGATAGAATTGTTATACACTTTGCCATCCACTGTGTACATACTTACTCACATATGTACATATACACACACACCAAAAATTGCCCCCAAAACAAAAACAAAAAAATCCTCAAATTACACCAATACTTCATATTATGTCCAAAATAATAGATTCTAGGAAGAAGTGCACACTTCAAAATCAAATGACCAATAAATGCTGAACAAACAGCATTATCAATATATAAAATGTTTGCATTACTGAACTAATAACAGGTGATGTGTAAAACTTTGGAACAAGAGAGCTGACTTTTAAGCCTAATCCATGCCAGCTTCCACCTGGAGGATTTTAGTTGGCTTCATTTATTTTCATTTCTTTTTATTTTTTTATTAATTAAACATTTTTATTTTTACATATATTTATATTACTATACATATATACAATAAATTAGCTCTAGCAAGAAGAATCATGAACAAATATTACATTCTTAATGTTTTGGCTATATGTATTTGGACAGCCTTGAAGAAAACATCCTTACTATCTTGGTGCATCTAAAACTCTGAAAGAAAAATCAGTCTCCATCACATCTTGTTATTATCAACTTACAACATCTATCTAGCCCTAAAAACATCTTAACCCCAAAACAACTAAGCTTCATTGGAAAACTAAGCTACCTGGTCTTCAACTCCATCAGAGGCTTGATTATCTGAGTATGCCAGGAGTGCAGGTTAGTAGCTTTACAAAGGAGAAGATGACAGAGACCTGACCTGAATAGTCACACAACACTCTCTATAATGTTAGTGCATCTTCTTCAGCCTTCTAACCCAATATATCTGACAGATGCTTTATCAAAATGTCATCATCCTCTTCATCAATGTCTTCTGGCTTAACTATCCAATACTTGTCATGGGAACTGTTCAGCTTTCTAAGGCTTATTAACCTGTCAGCACCAAACTGGTTTAACATTCCAGGAAGCATTTCTGTGATTGGTTTGGCTTCTGTATGACCAGTAATTGCAAAATTGTTAGCTGAGAGGGAAGCTGGGAACTTGGGATTGTTGAAATGAGTAAGTATTCCATCATCGTTAATCAAATTGACCTCTCCAACACATGCTATATTGTTCAAAGCCAGTTTCTTTAGAGAACTCTGAATATTTTTGTAATCAACAGTAGCTGTCCTATGTATCACCTTCTTTGTCCTAACAGCTGTACCCTTTCACCCTATCTGGACCTGAGTTTGAAGTTTCACTGAATTTTCTTGATTCATGGTGTTGGTAAATCTGCAGTGGGGAGGGTCCCCAGATAGGAACATGCAGCAAGAGTAAGATGGCTGGGTGCCATTTCTAAACATCTAACTAAAATTTTGTGTCAATAATAAGTGATTGTGTTTCTAAAATTCTTTATATAAAATATTATCTTCCTTTTTTTAGCATAAACTTTGGTTTGGAAAAATGTCATCAGATTAATTTGTACTAGTAAAATAGTAAATTATTTATTTCAATGTGTACATGGTAAGTTAATATTTTATTATATTTTATAGACTTCGTTGATTTGATATTTACACAAGTTGACATAATTATTGTTTGGTCAAAGTTTTATAATATTCAATCTTTAGAACTACATATAATTTTATTTTGAATTTAGGAAAAAATATCAAATAATTTCTAGCACAATAAAAATGGTCACTCCTAATCCACAATTGATTCTAAAATTCTTGTGCACTCATTTTTTATGTGTTCTTACATATTTTTATGTATTCAGTTTCCACTTCTTATAAGTAATATTTATAGAATATGTAACAACTACATAGAATGCATCTATTCATTAATGACACAAAAAGAAATACTACCTATTGGTAACATATTGTGAAACGAATGAATCATAGTTTAAGTCCATTCTTTTTTTTTAAATTCTTTTTTTTTTATTAATTTATTCTTGTTACATCTCAATGGTTATCCCATCCATTGTATCCTCCCACTCTTCCCTTCCTCCCATTTTCCCCTTATTCCCCTCCCCTATGACTGTTCCTGAGGGGGATTACCTCCCCCTGAATATGCTCATAGGGTATTAAGACAGGAAACTGGGACAGAGGGGAGGACATCCCATTGAGACTCTGAATGAGAGAAGTATGGGAGAATAGCAAAGTAGAAGGATCCAGAGGGTCCTAGAAACCTACAAGTAGAACATTATGATAGGCAGATTTGGGCACAGGGGTCCTGCTCAAACTAAAGCACCATCCAAGGACAATACAGGTGGTAAACTTTAAACCCCTACCCAGATCTAGCCAATGGTCAGAACATTCTCCACAATTGAGTGGAGAGTGGGATATGACTTTCTCACGTACTCTGGTGCCTCACATTTGACCATGTCCCCTGGAGGGGGATATCTGGTGGCACTCAGAGGAAGGACAGCAGGTTAAGTCCATTCTTTGCTAGGACTATACCAAGAAAATCTAGATTTGCTTGTAAAATGCCACCTTAATTTTGATAACATATATAATAAAACAGCTGGTAAATCCTTATAGACTTGAACGTTAAATTGCTACATAAAATAATGCAACAAATATTTATGCTAAAACAAAAGAGAAAGTGTATTGTTCAGAATATATACAATCAGTTGGCAGCAAAGTGGCAGCTATTTGCAAATCTGTCATCTTAACAATAGTCCTGTACATTGCTTAGCAGTGAGTAAAACAGCTTCCCGGTTTTATAGATGATTTAGCTGTTTATGTTTCCTTCTTCATTGTACTGCCTTATGAGGCAATATATAAACTTGCCAAGAATCTGTGCATCATAGTGTGAAATTACTTTAGATACTTTTCCTAAAACCCTATCAAAAGTGATAGATTCTTTTGGGTAATGCATGAATTCAGATATACTTTTCATGCAATTTTATTAGTATTAGTTGCATGCTGTTGCCACTATAATATTTTAACCAATTTTGGAAGTGGGATTTTTGACAATTTAGAGGATGTAATCTTTCTTATAATAAAAGAACATTCATTTTTAAATAAGATACATTGAATAGTTTTTTATTTGATGTATATTACTCTTACTGCATTAAGTATTTTGCATCTTTCACACAAAATGCACTAAGCTGAATCTTGACAAAAATAACTTCTTTTTCATCATACTGTGAAGCTAGTTTTAAATAGTTAAGAAATAATAATTGATGAGAGAATTGATAGATTTGCAATGTATATACATTGGAGTAGTCTCTGTAGCTAGTGTAATTTACAGTTAAATGACCCGCAATGTCTTTTGTAGAAAATCTCCATGAATTACCATTTTGCTCCTTAGGTGTTGTGGAATTTTTTTTTTAGCTGAAAAGCTCAACAGTCTCTGATATAAGGGATATCTGTATTAATTAGTTACAACATGAAAACTGAGAAAGAGAACATTCCTTTTTAGTGGAAAATCATAAGTTTCTGATCTTGTAAATTTTGATTCTCATTTCTTCTTTGTGCTTCTTTGTCTTTATTACTATTTCTATTTGTTCATTTTTAATTTATCATCCTTTAGCAAATCTAATGTCATTGAGGTTGTGTGAGAGCTGGAGGAATAGTTTGCTTCCAAGGATTTGCTATCATGTCCATAGATTGATTTGAGTCTCAGCACGGATAAAATCATTCCTAAAATAATTTATTTTGATATTTGGTTTTAATTATGACTTTTCTCCCTTCCTTCCATTTTCTCCAAATTCTCCGGTACATCTCTTTCACTCTGAATCAAATTCATGACCTCTTATTTATCAATTGTTATTGCACAAATATACATACGTAAGCAAACATATATTACTAACAGTATAGTTGAGTCTATACTATGTTAATTGTGTGTATATTTCTGTGCTATTCAGTTGCACTGGTCAACTATTGTATGTGCTCTTTTTTGGAGAGGAAAATCTTTCTTGCTCCCTGTGTTACTCAGTTGCTTATTCTTTATTCATAATTGCTCCTGTAAGAACATGATTTCTTGAGATTTGATCCACCCATACCTTCAGGATCAGGACAATGTGTTTTTGCCGAGTTCCATGTGGTCTTGATGAAACATAAGTTAACAGGAAGCAGAAAGTTGGATGTGGTGATCCATTGATACAGTATTTACAGTTTCTTGCCCATGATGCAGAGGGACACTTTAGTGATTTGGCTGCATGTGGGTAATATATGCTCCAATAAGCACAACCTAAAATGGAAACTTACTGGTTCACCAAGGCAATCTTGGATAGAAACACATTTTTGATCTGCTCATACTATATCTGGAATAAGAAAATGTTTCTTCCAAATTTTCTTGGAAAAATAATCCAATAGCTATGCTCAAAAGGGGCAATAAAGAACTTTAAACCAGAGATATATTCTATATCGCTGAGGAATAATCAAATGATCTTCCATTTACTACATTTAAATTCCATGGATTTTAGAGTTAATACTTGAGCATATGATTATGAAAAAAAACTCCCATCATAGCAGATATGTTTGAATGCCAAAAATTAATGCACTTGGTTTTGAAAAAGTCATTCCTTACATTCCTATCATCCTAAGTTTCAACTTTGGATGAATCTAAAATTTAAAGTGTTTAAATATTGACTAAACCAGACATTGTTCTGAGGAAACTTACTCTCAAGCTGTGAAAATTTAGAAATCAAATAATCTACATTTTGTCAGAAGACAATTGTATTTCAAGAAAAATTCAAACCCACATTTTCACAGTTGTGATATACACCTGTAAGGCCACTACTTGGGAGAATGAGGCAGAAGAACAGTTGTCAGCTTAAAGCCTTTCTTTACTACAGAAATATTTCCAATTCAAGTAGAGGGACACATAGTAAGATGGTGTATAAAAATAAAAACCCTTCTCTTTGGCTATTCTCCTGGATTTTCATATTTCCTGGATCAGAGACTTTAGGCTCACCCTTAATCCCATTGTTCTGGGTGAAATGGATACACAAATTTACACTACAGGAGCAAGATATCCTAACCTCTAGTCTATTTTTTCTATGTTAAACAACTTAATATCTCTTTTGCTATATAAAGCTAATTCTAAGACTTATTGATATATTGATACTCCTGTAGCACTTTTCTAGGATGGATCAAAAAAACCCTAAGTCTTTAATCAATTAAACATTTAAAAATCGATTATAGCCACCTATACATTTAGAAATATTTCTAACGGATTATTCCCATTTATTGAAATCTAGTTCCTAAGTGTAGGGTATTTTGACAGTACATGTATAGAAGAACTTATTAACGACTACGCATCAGAATAATGGCATCAGAAGATATGGTACTTGGTGCAAACAAGATTTCTCAGAGACCGTTATTTCTGTATCTTCACATAGTACAAGGGCTCAGAGGGTCTTTCCAGGATGTCCTCTCCAATAAAGGAATCATGCTGTGTTAAGAGCTAGCCTTAGTGACTTTGTAACTGAGTCATTACTGAAAGCCACATTCCTTATCATAAGTTAAGATATTCACCTATAAAGTAAAAAGAACACATTTATCTTCTTGAAGTTTCTTGTCATTGTGACTATAATTCTGTGCCATAAAATTGCAATCAGAAGGCAGCAAAAATCCTAATTATTTCTAGATATGATTCTTATTTACTACCTTTGCTCTCAGGAAAGGAATACAATAGGATCTAAAACATAATCTAAAAACAAGTGTAAACACTTGATTGGTACTGTGAGTTAAGAGTTGAAAATGATTAAAAACATGACCAAATTTTTTCTATGAAATACTTTTCTTAGGTGTTGTTTTATCAAACTACAGTATTCATAAGTTACTTTTAGTTTCACCTTCATTCATGTGTGACACCTTCTGGGCATTTCTAGGCTCTATGTTGCTCGTGAATACTGTCACTTGTTCATCTCTTGTCCACAAACTTTAGCACACCATAATATTCATCAATATTACTTTTTGTGTTTCAGTTGTTCTTAAACAATCACTTGGTTTTGAAAATATGCCATCCTTCTTTCTCATTATAGTGGCAACTGCCCACCTCATTTATTGCTTTAAGCCCAAAACTTTCAACATTTTATTTACCATCTACTAAAGATTGGTCTGTCTTCTTGGACCTCCCAACACAGTACATAAACAGCAATGAAGTGCATCTCACTTTTGAGTCAGCTTGGCATTAATGGCTTTAGCAAGAGCAGACAAAGCAAAAAGTTAACAAGAAATTAGGTATTGAAATAACTTTATTTTTACTTTTATTTTTTATTACACATTTTAAAACTTTTTACCTATACATTTATATTATTACACATATATATGATAAACTACCTACTGCAAGAATAACCGTGATACAATCAAGAATTACGTAAGTTTTATGTTCTTAGTGTTTTGGCTATTTGTATTTGATAGCCTTAAAGAAAACATCTTTCCTAGGTTGGCGTGTCTAAAATTCTGAATGTAAACCAATTTCCACCGCATCTTGTCATTATCAACCTAAAACATCTATCTAGTCCTAAAATCATCTTAACACCTAAACAATTAAGCTTCATTGTAAAACTAAGCTCCCTGGTCTTCAATTCCATCAGAGACTTGAAAAGAAATCAACTTGATTTCCTGAGTATATTTGTGAGGCAGGAACTACTGAGGACTTGCTTACACTGTCATAGCAAGTTTGGCCATTGATTCTGTCTGCATCCAAACTTACCCTTTTTTAGGCAGAATTCTGTTTATGGTAAAAATGAGGACATTTTGCCCAGTGCCTTCTTTGCCACATTTGAAGCCATCTCCTTAAGGAGATTCGTTGATGCTTATCATCCTCTTTGAGATAGGCTGGGTATTGCCAGAAGTTAAGCTGTCTCATTGTCAGTGAATCTTTAGAATAATAAAAACATTTTGAAATGTCATATTCTGGATATCTCTGAGGCTTTTTAATAACATATCTAACTATCCTACCTTAACTTTCTATAGAATATATCTATCTGCCACACCTAAGATGTATATTCTTGTGATAACAGTAGATTAGTAATTGACAGGACCATGAATTGATCAACTAACAATTAACTTGTATAACTTATTTATCCTAAACAACCTTCAATAGCACTTTGAAAGTATTGGAAGTAAATCTTGCATTATAATTGAGTTATATGGGTACAATACCTCACTCCCTCCTCATCCTCCTCCTTCCCTTGTCCCCTCTCCCTCCCCTCCTCCCAAACATCTGACCTCATCTAATCAAGTCTTATCTGTACTGACTGTAACCTCTGCCTTTGCAGACTGTCAAGGCCTTCTTGGCATGGAGAAGTGATCTAAGTTCAGTCGCCAGAGTGTGTGTCCGAATTAGTCCCTACTCTCCATATGTGGGACCCACAAGGAAACTGTTCTAGTATATCTGAACAGATGCTCTAGTTTCACATCATACATGGTCTTTGATTGATGTTTCGGTCTCTGTATTGTGGTGTAGTTATCCTGTATTATGTAGCTAATATCCACTTATGAGTGAGTATATACCATGTGTGTCTTTCTGGCTGTGAGTTACCTCACTTAGGATGATCTTTTCCAGTTCCATCCATTTGCCTGCAAATTTCAAGGTTTCCTTGTTTTTAATAGCTGAATAGCATTGCATTGTGTGAATGTACTACAGTTTCTTTATCCATTCTTTGGTTGAGGGACGTAGATGCAACAAAGTGAAAGTACCTTTAACATTCTATCTTATGTTACATAGAGAAAACAACCATAAGAATGTCCATGGAGAGAAATAGAAGAAGGAGAAAAGAGAATGAAAACTTTGCATTTGTTCCAACAATTTTGGATCAAAGTTCAATGGCAGCATACCATTAACTATAATTCATGCAACATAAAGTAAAAACAAACAATAAGAAAAGAATGATGTAAACAACTGTACAATCTATGGTGACAGAACAGAAACCTTTTCTATGATTTAATATGATGTAGAAAGGATAACATATGTAATGGTCTACTTTCCACATTATATCCTCCCCCAAATAAGCAAAAATAAAAAACAAACAAAAACACATATTTGCTTCCATTTAATTCTGGAAAGAGGAACACAGAGGCTATGAAATACATAGTATTATTTGGACCTCCAACAAAAGACAGGTGGTGGTTACTCAAATCAAGTAGAATTATCACAGCATTAAAAGAGCAGAATTGACTGATAAAACTCAACTCAGGGTTTCTCTGCCTTTGTTGGTGAAAGAGACTTTAAAAAGTCATCCTACTTTCATAATGGGACCATAAAACAATTCAAAATTTAGAGCTACAGGTGTTCCAGGCACAGGAAAATAGGAGCAAGGGGTTAAAATAGAGATGTAATATAAATATATGATAATAAAATATGCATTAAAAAGTAAGAGGGCCTGGAGAGATGGCTCAGAGGTTAAGATCAGTGTCTGCTCTTCCAGAAGTCCTGAGTTCAATTCCCAGCAACCACATGTTGGCTTATAACCATTTATATTGAGATCTAGTGCCCTCTTATGGTGTCCAGGTATACATGTGAGAAGTATACTGTTTATGTGGTAAATCAAAAAATCTTAAAGAAAGATTGCAAAAACAAAAATAAAATTTAAATGAAGTAACAAATATTGAGTGAATTCTAAATTTAGTTTACAATACAGAAGAGAATTATTGTAAATGGCCAATGGTAAGTCTATGACTTAAAAAACAGCAGGTATTTATTAGTAGCAAACATTTCCTACATTTGTCAGCATAAGTGTCTTATACTGATAAAAAAAAAGTGCCATAATCTCTAACACTTTGGTTCTTTTATTGTTCACAGTCCATACATGATGAAAGAATGAAGAGAAAAATGAATTTAAGTAAAGAGTTATTTTTTCCCAAATATCAAACATATTGTAAATGATTCATTGGAATTAGCAAGTAGAGACAAAGTGTGATTCTTTAAGAATAAAGCTGATTTCATAGTAAACTTTCTAATGTTTCATGTATATGCTATGGTATGATTATAGAATATTGCTTCATTTGATTACTAAGAAACATTTATGTGATGAATAGGTGGTTTTGTATTGAGTTCTGACGCCTGCACTACTGATAGGAAATTATGTCCTCAGGCTCTGGATGTTATCACTGAACAATATACATGTTTTTTGTAGTTGCTTGAACATCAGAAGAGCTTATTTAAAGTTATATATCCTTCCATGTTTCTGATGTATATTTGTGTGTGTTATATATTAAACCAAATGTGTTACAACTGGCTATCTGACATAATAGAGTATTCATTGCAAATAACATGACTGATGAGAAAAGAATTAAATGTAAAAAAGGAAGGGAAGGGAGCTGGAGAAATAGTTCAGTGGTCGTGAGAACTGGCTGCTGTTCCAGAAGGCTAGTGTTCAATTCCCATAACCCATATTGCAGCTTACAAATGTCTGTAATTCCAGTTCCAGGGAATCTGACACACTCACCGAGACATACATGCAGGTAAAACAGCAATGTACATAAAATTATATATATATGAATGGAAGGTGAAAAAATGCAAAGAAGAAGAGAGAAGAGAGAAGTAAGTAAGGAGCAGTAGATACAGGAAAGAGCTCTGCTCTCATTTTTGAAAGCTTCTGAAAATTGTCAAAGGAGCTAGAACTGACAAACCTAAAGCTTACACTGAAACAAAGAAGTATGAGATCAGTTCCAGCCTGTAGCCTTATCTTCAAGGCTTGTTCTTAAAGCCCAGAAACTCAGGTTACATTGAAAGGACAGAAAAGATACAGGATTTAGGGGAGTTAACAAGAAACTTAAAATCCTAAGGTGTAATAGAAGTTTCCAGGTGAAAATGTGGATGCACATTTTTTTTGGAGAAAAATAATTATAATTCTTCAGTAAGTTTATTTATTAAAAACATTAACTGCTTTCTTATGATCAGCCCCAAAGTTTAGAAGCTGCACAGGCTGTCAGTAAAAAGCATGTGGGAGTTTTCTGTGGTCTTGCCTTGCTGAGTCAGTAAATATTGGATTTCATAGACCTGAGGAAGTAGAAGGAGGCTATTAACAGAGTCAAATGCCCAATTGGGTCCTATGAACAATCAATCTCAGGAAGGTCAAGTCAGCAGACTGGTCTGCAATTTTACCTCAGAAGTTAGTCTCCTCCAGCCCCTCACTGCTGGTGGAATCCAGGATACTCTCAAGTCTCAGCAAATGCACTTGTTCTCACAACACAGCTGACAGTGCGTTTTTTCTCCCTGGCACAAGTCCGTGAGGACATTTCTAAATCATTTGAGGGGGAGGCATCAGCCTGGAGATTTGAATATTAGTAGACATGAAGGGAATATCATTGAAATTACTCTGAATTTATATAGGCATATTGTTATGTAGATATAAATATTAATATACAAATATATAAACATGTTTACTCTAGAAAAGAACATGGACATCTTTCTAAGATATTCACAGCAAAAGAAATGTGTTAGTATAAACTCTGGAAGAAAGCATGACATGAGAAATTAAGAAATGAACAAAAACCACAACAACAACAATGCCTCAACCTTATATGACTAAAAGGCAACCAACTGCATGGTAGGCTTTGTTTGATGGTATTCCCCAAACCTATGTACTGACACAGAAGTAAAATTGAATCTTGCTGGAGAAGGCTGTCAACAGGAAACATGACTTTTTTAAATTAATTTTTTATTTTTCTCTTTTACATAAACAAATATATTATTACACATATATATAGTAAACAACCTACAGCAGGAAGAACCACAATAATATCAAGAGTTATATAAATGTCACTTCAAAATCCTTTTGCTATTTGTTCTTGACAGCCTTGAAGAAAATATCTTTCCTCTCTTGGTTCATCTAAAATGCTGAATGTAAAACCATGTTTATCATATCTCATCTTCATCAACTTAAATATATCTATCTAGACCCAAAAACATCTCAACCCCTAAGCAAGTAAGCTAAATTGTAAAATTAGCAGCTTCCAAAATGAGAAAATAACAGAGACAGTTTGCTACCTGAACAGTCTCCCGAAATTCTATGATGCTGGAGCATCATCTTCACCCTTCTGGCCCAATATATGTAACAGACATATTTGTGAGGCAGGAACTATTGAGGACTTGTTTATGCTGTCTTGGCAGAGTTTGGCCATCGACTCTGCCTCATCCAAGCTTGCCCTTTTTTTTTGGCAGAATTTTGACAGTGAGAGAAACAAGCAAAATTTGCTCAGTTGCTTGTTTGTCACATTTGAAGGCATCTCCATGAGGAGGTTCATTGACGGTCATCATCTCCTTTGACATAGGCTGGGTGTTGCCAGGAGTTAACCTGTCTTACTATCAAAGATTCTTTAAAATAATAATTAAAGAAAACACCTTTAAATGCCAGATTCTGTGGGTCTCTGAGTTTTTAAAGATCTTATCTAATTATTTTACTTTATCTATCTATATAATCATATCTATCTCTTAAACCTAGAGTGTATATTCTGGTGATAAAAATAGACTTGTAATTGACATGACCATGATTTGATCAACTAAGAATTAACTTGTATTACTTAATTATCTAAAGCAGTCTGCAATAGCACTTTCAAAGTATTGAAAGTAAAGCTTATATTACAGTTGAGTTATATGTTTGTTTACAGTACTTCATATCAGTGTGTATATATACATTTATATAATGTGTGTATGTGTTTGTGTTTGTGTGTGTGTGTGTGTGTAAATAATCTTAAATTTGAAATATATACTAATGTATAACTCCTGGCAACACCCTGTGTCATTTGCCTCTGTGATCAAACTATTTTTTTCTCCATGTAGAGCTTTGAAACTTTATAGGAGTGGAGCTTTTCTTGCATCCACCATATTGCCAGTATTTGTTTACATTTTATAAGTTAACAAATAACTATTAAGTCTACAAAGCAAAAGTAGTACGTGATGTTCACATGGAGATAGGTGATGTTACCATAACCTATTCAAAACTCCTCTCCATATTTGATCAATATTTCTGAGTATCCCTGAAAGCTTGATGCAGTGGTACTACAAATTGGTGTCATTGTAAATACGTGCCCTTAGAGTAGACTGTTGGGTTTACCCAGCAAAATGTATATCATTATACCGTCTAGGTATCCCTGAACAATCACAAATTCTAAACTGTCAAAAGGAATGAAATTCTGCTCCAGAAATTGAATGCCTCAGAGAATGAAATCGTGGAAAGTCATAAAACTCTAGCTAATCACAATAAGTCAAGCACTCCCAGGAAAACAGGACCTGTCTGCAGAAGTTCTACCATGGCCATGTGCTAGATGTTTCTAATTGCAGCTCTGGGGAGAGCATGACACTCCACAGGGGCAGTAGATGGCCAGCATTCCCTCAGATTAGACCGAGGCATACAAAGGCAAGTCTCTTTCCTAATGATACCGTGCCACCTGCTCCCTGTGTTTTATTCTAATACACAGTGGGATCAAGAAGAATGACAGCATGGGATTATCTGCGTGAAAGTCTTTCTACCCACACATCTCCAGTGACCAGGAATGTTAAACAAACGGAATTGTCTTTCCAATGGAATAGATGCAAAACCTGTTCATCCACCCAGACAGTGGAAATTGGAGGTTACTAATAGCCTAATGATTTATGAATTCTGCTGAGTCCGGCCATATCACACTCCAAAAGCCAGGGTGGGGTGTGGCTAGTAGTCTAAATGACCTTTACTTTACCTGTATATCTGTTGACTCCTCCAAGACTCCACAAACAAGACCAGAGAAACATAATAGTCTGAATGACCTTTATATTATCTGTATATCCAGAGGCTACACTAAGCTCCAAGTCCCAGGGTTAGAAGTAGCTAACAGCCTAAATTACAACCCATTCCTTACGCCTTTAAGCTAATATGGGTACTCTATCTACAGAACCCATCTTCTTCAAAGAAACGGCAAATATCCTGAGTTGGGTTACCTTGTAATTATGTTTCCTTGTGTCCCATGGATTGTATTACGTCAGCAAAGATTTTTTTCCTCGAATAATGTTGTGTCTAAATATACTAAGAATAAACTGCTTGGCATCAGAGTACCAAAATTTGTTCTAATTGATAAAGTCAATCTGAACTGAGCTTTTATTTCCATGTCCTTATGGACCAATACCTGCCTTGACACCTGCAAAGACACCCCTATATATAGTTGTGATCTATGGGACACAGATCTATAAGTTACAATAATTTTTTAACTGAAAATATCTTCAGTTGCCTTTATTACTTACCATGCTTAATAAAATAAACATAGAAACAAAATACAAACAAAATAATAATTAATATGTGTGTGCTTGAAATTGAACAGCACATATTCCCTTTTTTTATTATTTTCAAAATTGTACCAACAAATGTAACAAATTATCATTCAATAATTAGAATTTGATAAAGTGAGTGTTATGTATACTTACAATATATATTTAAAATATGAATAATTCATAGATTTAACAGCAAAATGAGCAATTTCTATTCACTGGCATCATAGTAACACCAACTTCATAAAAGACAGATTTTGATCTGTAAATATGTGAAAATATGTCCAAGTATATACTTCAAAGCATATACTTTTACTAAGAGGAAAATATGTCTACTGGGGTATTGTGTACTTTCATATCCCAAAATAAATTGAGAGAGATTGCATTTTATATTATAGAGATAATATTCATCTTGTTTGAGGATTCTGTTAGACTACAGTGGTTTTAGTGAAATCAAGGTCTAGAATAAAGATGAAATACTTTATCTTAATGATACTGCAGTAGATGGCCACAAAAGTGAAATCATTTGACTATCAATGGGATACAAAATACTTTTTGAAAACACGAGTTTACTTAGATATGCTATCGAGATACAAAAAAAGAAAAAGAATAAGAAAACGAATTTTGTGTAAGTTTCCCAGTTATAAGCAGAGCTTCTTTACTATGAGAATTCAATGTTTTTACTTTTATTTTATTGTAACTAAGTTTTAAAAATTCATAATACCCTGAAAAAATCTACAAGTAATGATGTATTTTAGCTAGTAATAACAACTAAAATATTAAATAATAAGATATGCTTATTTATTTCATATATATTTTGATACATTGCTCTTCTCTGTCACAGAGTCTCAGCAGTCATGGAACTCTCTTTGTAGTCCAGGATAGCCTCAAACTCATAGAGTTCCTCCTGCCTCTGCCTCCTGAGTGCTGAGATTAAATGTATGTCCCATCATGCCTGACTTAATTATTTCTTCACATAAATATATATAGTTTTTCTTGTCTCTTCCACTTGTTTTAGGTTTCATTTTTTAAAATTAAATATGTTTATTGTAATGTGAGATATACCTGAAAAAGGACTTAAACATAGCTAATTTGAAATATGAATATTATTTGAACTTTTAAGTGGTTATTTACATAGCTGGACCTTTGTAATTATCTGATACGCATCCCTTTAATAATGCCCAGTCAGAATTTGTAGAAAATAACCATTTTACAATACCTGAGTTAGATAAATAATGTTAGCTGCCAGAGCATCGCCTGTCCTAATAAGATGAGTTTAATTGAAATTATAACTAAAATTGCAGAGAAATTATTCATAGAGATATATTCAAAGATTATCTGTGTTAAAATGAATAGATTCATTTTAACTACTATGCTTATCTTGTACACCAACTAAATTTGGAGATAGAGAACTTTATGCTGTGGAATTACATGGTATCTGATTCAATTGTTCATTGTCACTATCTTGACACAAATTATACACAATTTAAGTTAAGACACTTTTTATTTGAGATATAGTCCTCTTGTCTATTTGATCTTTTCCTCTGTAAAACACCAACAATAGAAGAGGACTATGCATTTCTTTCTTTTTAAGGCATTTGTTCTACACCTGACAGTTTGTCTTTTCTCTTGTAGCTGAGGTGGATATAAGAAACACAGCCCTCTGTAAACACCTGAAAGTTGTCAATATAATGACCATATCACAAGTCAGATTAGTAAAACATTTCTAAGAGAAGTATTGCTAATGTTTTTTTGAAAATACGTATAATATCCTTAATTCAGTAAGAAGAAATTTTCATATACATTTAATGTATATTTTATAGTATATAATTATATATAATGTATTTGTGTTTATTTATGTCACAGATACTACATTTATGAAGATGATATTAATAATCTAGTTAGGAAAATATTCTCTTTGTGGCTCTCTGTCTTCCTTTTTTCCTTTTCTTTCTTTTTATTTTATTCATTATTGTGATTTTCTCCTACCGTGTGTGTGTGTGTGTGTGTGTGTGTGTGTGTGTGTGTATAAATGGTTGCAGGTTGTAAACATTGTGGCCAAGTGGATTAAACAGACCTCACCACAGAGCATCATAGCTTTAGTGGATTAATATAAATGTGCTCCAAATTTATCATCAACCTACACTGTGACAAAATTTCCAATGGAAAGGCTATATTTTAAAAGATGTGAAATTAACTCATAGCATTTATTTATGTCAAGTATACACTGGTGACAAAGAATATTCTTAGATTGCTTTCCTCATCTGATGGTAAACTGGGAGGCAGAGGTAGCCCACAACACAGGACATCCTTGCATATAAATGAATTTTATGTAAATTACTATGAAGCACAATAGCAAATTCCTACCAGAATATAATTCCTTCTAAGACCATTTCACAGGGAAGGTGATACAATTTAGAAGTCTATTGAGGAAGAACAGAACGTAATGTGACTGACAATGAGACCCTCTTATTTAACATATTCCAGCACTCACACTCTGATAACGTATTTTAGTAGATATGTTTGCTTTATTCTAGATCATCCAGTTAAGAGATAAGAGGCAAGGTTTGGAGAGATTCCTCAGTGAGTAAAGTGATTGGTATGCACTGACACGAATCAGGGGTTGAGTCCTCTGAACAACATGAAAACCAGGCGTGTAAGAAGGGACTTGGGGGAGGGAGGACAGAGGCAAATGAAACTCTAAAGCTCATTGGTCAGCAAGTAGCCAAATGATTATGCTTCAGGCTCAGTGAGGTACCAGAATTGAATAAATAAAAACATATACATACTAGTAAAAATGTATATATAGCCTGAGCATGTTATATTTTTATAATTATCAGGGGTGGTGTGTGTGTGTGTGTGAGAGAGAGAGAGAGAGAGAGAGAGAGAGAAAGAGAGAGAAAGAGAGAGGGAGGGAGGGAGGGAGGGAGGGAGGGAGGGAGGGAGAGAGAGAGAGAGAGAGAGAGAGAGATTTAAAAAACTACATAAGCATTTAAAAAGGGTACATCAGAGGCATTGCAGAGAAGAAAGGCAATGGGAAGTTATAGAGGAAATTTAACCCAGCAACATGGCTGCTCGGACAAGGGATTACTTCCAAACACCATCTAGGTTTATGTGATCTGGCTAGAATACAGACATGGGTTATTTTATTAGACACTTTTAATCCCAAAAAATGAGTGTAAGGGTAGTTTATTTTTAAAAAGCACCTCTGTTGGCAAGCAACTTCTACCTGAAAGGGAAATAAAGTAACTAATCAGAGAAAGATTTATCATAATGAGTGAAGGTTGGATATCCTCAACTGTCATGACCACAGGATCAGAAAGAGACTTCTTATAGGAATACAGGGAGAAAGTTAAGTTTTTGCCAAGTGTTTTCTCCATGAGTTTATATATTTTTATTCAGGATTACTGTGACAAGAATATTTTTATTATTTGTTATTTACATGTCTATCTTTGTGTCTATTTATTTCTTTGTTTATTTATTTATTCACTTTATTTCTTGGTCTTAGCCTCATCCCTCCTCGCTTACCAGTCATACCTTCCTTCCCTTTTCCCCACCCACCTGCCCTATTCCTCAGATGATGGGAGCCTCCCTTCCCATCCACACTAGCTCATCAAGTCATATCAGGATTGAACCTGTCTTCTTCCCCTGTGTCCTGGGAAGAGAGTCCTGCCAGGGGGAGGTAGTGGAAAAGCGGGCAAGACAGTCCATGTAAGAGAGAGCTCCAGTTCCCATTACTAGAGGACCCACATGAAGCCTGAGTTGCACATAGGCTGGTTACATCTTTGTAGGCAACCTAGGTACAGTCCATACAAGATCATTAATTGCTGCTTACATTTTAGCAGGTCCTTCTGGGCCCTAGTTAGTTGGCTCTGTCAGTCTCCTAGTGAAGTCCATCACCTCCTATGCTTTTTTTCCTTCCCTCCCCACGCCCCCACCCCCACAGCAATTTTCCATCAGACTCCCTACATATCAGCCAATATTTGGCTTTGAGTCTCAGCATCTGTTTCAAGGCACTACTGGGTAGAGCTTCTCAGAGAAGAACTCTGTAAGGCTTTTTTCAGAGATATACTTCTGCACATCAGAGTATCATTAATAGTGTTAGGGGTTGGTTCTCTCCCATTGGGTGGATCTTGGGTTAGGCCAGGCATTGTCTGAACATTCTCTCCATCTCTACTGTGCATTCTATCTTTAACATTGCATGTCTTGTAACAGAGTGAATTTTGCATAGAAGTTGTTTAGTGGGTAGGTTGATAGAATAGACAGGAGTTGTGGTTCAAGAGAGAAAACAAGGTAGGGGAAGAAGCACAAAAAATATAAGCATGTAGGTCAGAACTGGGAGAGCAGATATGAGATGACAGAAGCCTATAGAGAAGAGAGACGCTATAGACAGGGGCCTCTCTGCGGTATACGCCAATCTATTTGGAGTTCTGTAGTCTTCTTGTATAGTTATATGCATCTTTATATTGGGAAGTTTTCTTCTACTATTTTGTTGAAAATATTTCCTGATCCTTGGAGCTTAGAATCTTTTCCTTACTCTATTCTTATTCTTAGGTTTTGTCTTTCCGTAGTTTCCCAGATTTCTTGTCAGAAACTTTTTAGCTTTAACATTTTCTTCTCGATATAAAACCAGAGACACTAAGTCAGTTAGAAGAAAATGTGGGGAAGAGCCTGGAACACATTGGCACAGGAGACAACTTCCTGAACCAACATTCCAGGCCTTAATGTCAACAATTAATAAACGGGACCTCATGAGGCTGAGAAGCTTCTGTAGGGCAGGGGACAATGTCAAGAGAACAAAGCAACAGCCTACAGATTGGGAAAAGATCTTCACCAACCCTACATCTGACAAAGGTCTAATCTCCAAAATATAAAGATCTCAAGAAATTAAACACCACCAAAACAAATAACCCAATTGAGAGACGGGGCTTGGAACTAGAGAATTCTCAACAGAGGAATATCAAATGGCTGAGAAACACTTAAAGAAATGCTCAACCTCCTTAGTCATCAGGGAAATGCAAATCAAAACAACTCTGAGATTCCATCTTACACCCATCAGAATGGCTAAGATCAAAAACTCAAGTGACATGACATGCTGGCGAGGATGTGGAGAGAGAGGAACACTCCTTCATTGCTGGTGGGAATGCAAACTAGTACAGCCACTTTGGAAATCTATCTGGTGCTATCTCAGAAAAATGGGAATAGGGCTTCTTTAAGACCCAGCTATTCCACTCCTTGGAATATACCCTGAAGATGCTCCAGCACACACAAGAAAATTTGCTCAATCATGTTCATAGCAGCCTTATAGCCAGAACCTGGAAACAGCCTAAGTGTCCCTCAGTAGAAGAATGGACAAAGAAACTGTGGTACATTTACAGTATGGAATACTACTCAGCTATTAAAAACAAGAAATTCCTGAAATTTGTGGACAATTTGAACTAGAAATGATTAAAATGAGTGAGTTCACCTAGAAGCAGAAAGAGTCAAATGGTATATACTCACTTATATCTGCATACTAGCACAAGGGGCATGTCCCATGAAAGTCTTCACTAACCAGGAAACTGGGACAGAGGGAAGGACATTCTATTGGGACTCTAGATGAGAGAATCATGGGAGAATGGCAAAGTAGAAGGATCCAGAGGGTCCTAGAAACCTACAAGAAGAACATTTTGATAGGCAGATTGGGCCCAGGGGTCCTGCTCAAACTATGGCACCAGCCAAGGACAATACAGGCCGTAAACTTCAAACACCTACCCAGATCTAGCCAATGGACAAGACATTCTCCACTGTTGAGTGGAGAGTGGGGACTGACTTTCACACAAACTCTGGTGCCTCATATTTGACCACATCCCCTGAATGGGGAGACCTGGTGGCACTCAGAGGAAGGATAGCAGGCTACCAAGAAGAGACTTGATACCCTATGAGTATATCAGGGGGAGGAGGTCCCCCTCAGGAACAGTCATAGGGGAGGGGAGTAAGGGGAAAATGGGAGGGAGGGAGGAATGGGGGGATATAAGGGAGGGGATAACAACTGAGATGTAATATAAATAAATTTATAAAATGTAATTTTAAAAACCATTTTCTTTGACAGATGTATTGATTACTTCAACCTTACCTTCTACACTCAAGATTCACTGTTGGGATAAGACTGCTTGTTTCAGGTGGTGTTATATGGCTCTCAGTTTTGTTCCTTGTGTTTTAACACTGGTCTTTAGGCATCTGTTTGTCTCTGCTGCTATCAGGCCTGTTGTGTCCTATTGGGCTAGGCAGGTAGGAAGCATGCTAAAAGAGCTCCAATCTGAAGGCCACTTGTTAGGTTTCCCTATATAACTCCTAGGGATGGAGGATGGCAGAAAATTGGGATGGGAAGATGTACTCAGCTCAGCTCTGCAGTTTGCTGTCAGTGTCCCAGTTGGACTAGGGAGAAGAGGAGCAGCTGGGAGAGCTCTAAGGTGAAAGCTGCTAGGGTGCCCCAACAGGCATTCGTGGGCTGGGGGACAATGCAGATTGGAGCCCATACCAGACTCACGTCTGCTTGGTTAGCTGTTTGTGTCCCAGTTGGGTCAGCATTATCCCATGTCTTATTACTTCATATTTGTTTCAAGCTTGATTCCCAACTATTAATTTTATGAAGTTTGTCTATTTATAATATAACACCATCTTTTCTCATTAAATTGTATACTCTTTCTTATTTTATTTAATATTAGTGCTCGCGGTGCATAGCTTGTAAATTTCCATTTTTCATTCACTTTTCATGTAACTAGCCTATAGAAACTGTGAAGCACCACAGAAAAGATCTCTTTTGCATCTGTAGTTAATACCCTGGCTACACATGCCATGTTATCAAATAATAAAAATAGCTTTTTTTTTTTACCCAGAAACATCCTTTAAAAAAAAATTCAGAACCTCCTAAAATCTATTCCAGCAGTAACTGTTTTACAGATGTTATATTATCCTCCAAATTACACAGACTTTATAATAGATGGTTAAAGAGTTGCAGAAGTAATGAAAAGCTTAGAATTAAATGATGGAAGAAGTAAGTGATGGAAGCACACTGCATTGCCAGTGTTTGATAGTTCATTTATATCCATTTAAATTTATTTTTCCTACAATATGGATATTATTATCCATCATTTAAAGATGGATAAAATGAAGCTGAGTAGCTTATAAAAATTACCACAAAGTTTTTATTGCTCTTGAGTATGAAAACATGAACATTCAGCAAAAGTCTACCTGTCATTGTGGTTCATTAATTATATGGTATGTTATTGCTCACAGCCACAGTATTTAATAAGAGAATAGAGGGAGGGTTTAAGGAGATTTTTCAGTAAATAAAAGTGCTGGCTATTCCACCATAGGACAGGAAGTCCATTCCCCACACCCATATTAGCCAACTGAACAACATGTAACTCAAAATTCAGGAGATTCAATGTCCTCTTCTGGCCTCTGTAGGCATCAATATAAACATATACAATATCTTACAAAGACACATATAAATACAAATAAATCTAAATAATAAGGGAACAGTAAAGTTTAAGTAAAGATCTTTAAGTAAAGTCTACCCATTGTTTCCATTATAATATACCACTTTATGTACAAAAGTCTATTGTGCAAATAAATAACAATGAATCATACAAATTTGTTGCATACACATATTTTGATTTCTAAATAAACTAAATTATTAACAGCATAGAATAGGTATCATTCATACAGAAATAATGACTTGGGGATGAAAAGATAGAACAAAGAAGTTAAACTAATTTTAAAAAGTAAATTTAAGTAATATTTGTTTTATAAGTACTGCCTTTACAATGCTATACAGTGTAAAACAAGGACCTTGTTTGTGGAATGAATTTCCTAGTAGGCACATGTTCTTTTTTATGTAACTGATAAAGTATTCACCAAGATAATTTTATTTGTAAACCACAAAGAATGAATCACCATGCTAACAGTATTGTAGCAATACAGTATAAAGAAAATGTTTAAATTAATTTCACAATGGTAAAACTTTACTTGTTATAGCACTTCATCCTACTAATATGTATCTGGGACAATTTAACACTAAAAACACATTAGCAGTAAATGGAAATATACATCAAAAATGAACAGCTAATAGACTAGAACATTTAAAATTCTTCTTAGTAAAATCTACAGAATAGTTTTTATTATACAAATCTTTTTTGTTGTTTATATTTAAGTTTTTGTTTAGGAGATGGTTTTCCAATGCTGTGTTTACTGCTTTCAGTAATTGATACATATACATTATTTTGTTTAGAGTCATGGAAAATATTTAATTTATGATCACAGTTATTCATGAGTTTAGGCTGTAAAAATTGCTTTCACTGGAAATTCAAGGCAAGAATAGTTGAATGCTAACTTGCTCTCTTAAAAGCACTTTACACAACCATGTGGGTTCACAGTAGTAGGATAGCAGTCTGAAGTCTTTTTTTTTTCAAGATATATATTATTTTATTAATTTGTTCTTGTTACATCTCAATGGTTATCCCATCCCTTGTATCCTCCCATTCTTCCCTCCCTCCCATTTTCCCCTTATTCCCCTCCCCTATGACAGTTCCTGAGGGGGATTACCCCCCCTGTATATGCTCATAGGGTATCAAGTCTCTTCTTGGTAACCTGCTGTCCTTCCTCTGAGTGCCACCAGGTCTCCCCCTCCAGGGGACATGGTCAAATATGAGGCACCAGAGTATGTGAGAAAGTCATATCCCACTCTCCACTCAACTGTGGAGAATGTTCTGTCCATTGGCTAGATCTGGGTAGGGGTTTATTTACTGCACATATTGTCCTTGGCTTTTGCCTTAGTTTGAGCGGACCCCTGGGCCCAAATCTGCCTATCATAATGTTCTACTTGTAGGTTTCTAGGACCCTCTGCATCCTTCTACTTTGCCATTCTCCCATGCTTGTCTTATCTAGAGTCCCAATAGGATGTCCTCCCCTCTGTCCCAGTTTCCTGGTAAGTGAAGGCTTTCATGTGACATGCCCCTTGGGCTAGTATGCAGATATAAGTGAGTATTTATCATTTGAGTCTTTCTGCTTCTGGGTTAACTCTCTCTCCTCTATTCCTAGTTGTACACTTACTCCCAGCTCTATCCACTCTCTGCCTCTCTTTCTCAGAGAAGGGGAGGCCCCAGCGGGTACAAACCTACCCTCGCACCTCCAGTCACAGCACAACTAAGGGCATCCAATCTCACTGGGGTATGACAAAGCAGCCCAGGTAGGGGAAGGGGATCCAGTTTCAGGCAACCAAGTCAGAGACAGGCCCTCAACCATTGTCAGAGGACTCACATGCCACATTTCTGCTAAAAATGTATAGTGTGGCTGTCTCCATCCTGTGTATGCTGCTTGGTTGGTGGTTCAGTCTCTGTGAGAACCCATGAGGCCAGGTTAGTTTACACTTTAGGCTTTCCTGTTGTATCTTTGATCCCTCTGGCTCCTTCTGTCATTCCTCCTACTCTTCCACAAGACTCCCTGAGCTCAGCCTAAGGCTTGGCAATGGGTCTCAGCAACTCTTTCCATCAGTTGCTGGATGAAGCCTCTTAGAAGACAGTTATGCTAAGCTCCTGTATGCAAGCATAGTTCAGTATCATTATAAGTGTCAGCGCTTGGCTCTCTCTCATGCGTGTGTCTCAAGTTTTCCCAATCATGGGTTTGCCATTTTCTTAATCTCTGCTCCATCTTTCCCCTGAATTTACTGTAGGCAAGACATATTTTGGCTCAAAGATCTTACGGGTGAAAATTTCTCATAATCAGAATAATTTTTAAATGGCTGTACTTTTGAAAACTGTAATTTTTTAAAACACAAATTGGTTACTAAGGACACAAAGTGTGAAATGGGATGAGCAAGGTAGAGAAGGGAGTACTGGGGAGAAAAGTGAACACCAAAGATCTTTCCAAAAAGCCACATTTACACCTACTACTGTAGAATCTTTGTCTCTGTGTGTGTGTGTGTGTGTGTGTGTGTGTGTGTGTGTGTGTGTGTCTATGAAAGAGTTAAGTCTGAGTTGACTTATAATAGTGTGACAATGTTCTAGCCGGCAACAATGGCTAAAAAATACAAAGCCCAGAGCCAGAAATGGGTTTTTATCTCTTTGGAGTTGTTTGTCAGTGTAGTCCCATTGAGTCCAAAATATTATAGTCTATTGCCATTATTCTGCGTTACCCTTCAGAATTTCCTTACAAAACATTAATGATGAAGACACTACATATTTATGCCACATAATGTGGAGAAATCTTGCTGCTGCATAGCTGGAAGTTTTATCTCTACTAAACTAACTTTCCATAGTTTTCAAAGGTTCTATGTACTTTATCAAAAAAAAAATGTAACCCTCCATTTTAAGTTCAAATTCCATGTGAACTGGGAGCCACAATAAGTACTGGTTTTGAAAAAAATGCCCACAGACAAAATTGTGACATGAACATTGTAGAAAAAAACAATCACTTCCTGCAAGAATTTAAGTTAAGGTACACATGCAAAAACCATCTAGCATGATCATTGGGCTAAGATGCAATGGCTAGATAAGTCAGGGGCCTTATAGAAGAACCTACTATTGCTCTACTAAATATGAATATTATTACATGGATGACATCATTATTCCCAGAGATAAATGCATCTCTCAACAAAATTCATGTAAGCTTTAATTTGCAGTGGTGGTGATTAGCATAGGGCACACCACTCCCCAAGATGCAGAGAATAAGACACTGAAGTGTTCAAGACCTAAACAGGATAACTAGGTAATATCTGCATGTCTGAGACTCAAGAGTTATTCAAATTTTGGGAGGGCTAAGAGCAATAGGTAAATGACTACAGCTGACCATTTGAACTCACAGTGTCTATGATGGCCACTGGCAAATACTCCAACCAGATAAAAGATCAGTTTGAAGACGGATGGATGGCACAGAGTCCCATGCCTGGCCAAGGAGCCATTGGCATTTTTTGGCGCAAGGAGAGGGAGAGTTAGCTTCCTTTAAATGCGTAGTCCCTCGCAAGTCAATTACCTTGCATTTAAGAACACAAATCCAAGAAAATATCAAAAGCTTAAATTGGGATTAAGGTCATTTTAAAAAGCACACAAGTTAGCATAGGTAAGAGAAGGTAGTGATTCTGGGATGAGTTTGGAGAAGGCACTAATATCAAAACATACTATATGTATTTCTCAAATAACTAACAGAAAATAAAAGAGTTATATTATATTTTTACTGCCAAATGGTACAAATGGTAAGGCAATATCTTAATCTCTGTAAGGAAATATAGACTTGGGTAATTTGTTTTACAGTTTGGAAGTTTATTCATTTTTTAAAATTTTTTCATGTCTATTTTATTTTTGTATGAAAGAGTCAGAAAAAAATATTTCCTATATCCTTTGATTTCTATACACAACAACATATATAAATGTATAATAAGTTATTGAGTTTTAGGTTTTATCAAGTCTATATAGAACTAATATTAGATTCATAAAACTGACTTATCATATAAATAAAATAGACCAGAGCATCCTACTTTTGCATATCTTAAAATTCCATGTAATAACTGGAGTATGGGAGTAGACATCTGTAAACCAAGAACTAGAGATGTGAGAGTGCACATCTGTAATCCCAGCTCTGGGGGCTTCGGGGGGGGCTACACATCTGCAATCCCAGCTCTGGGGGGTGGTGATGTACATGTATAATCTCAGAACTGGAAAGGTGGGGTGCACATCAGTAATTCCAGAATTGGAGAAGTGGGATACACATATGAAGTCCCAGAACTGAAAATGTGGAGGTACACATCAGTAATCCCAAAGGGAAAGAAAAGACAAACATAAAAAAATGTAAACATATTAAATCTCTGGCACAAAAATGAAAATTGTCAAAATTACAAAAATAAATGCTTTATAAAATTGTGTTTTCCTCCTTGACACTAATGAGGTACAAAATACAGACCTAATTTTATCATAAAATTCTTCTAATTATCAACTAATGATCATCTATCTTAAAGCTAAATTATGTAATATATTTAATAAATTTATGACATCAAATATTAAATCTTTAAAAACTGTCTTGAATTTTTTACCAATATATCTTCATAGATTATGTCAGTTTTACCTTCTACATTGAGTATTACATTACCAAGTGAAGGAGAACATAAGTTGATCTTTGAGGGAGAAATAAATATTGAGTGCCATGTATTTGAAAAGAGATTCCATGAAGTAATTTCTATCGTGCTATTTGTAATTTAACATAGATAATTGTTATTTTAATACGTTAAGCCTGTTTTCATCAACTAGCAGGTATATTTTTAAGGAGAAAGTAGATCAAATCATTGAATATTAACTTCAGCTAATCTTACAGTTAAAGTAGTTATTGGTATAATTGTCTTATAAAAAATAGGCTCATGTAACTTGTACCATTATTTACTCCCATAATAGAAGATAATTTTTCTTTGAAACAGGATAATGTTATGAGAAAAAATAGACTTTAATTGGAAGATAATCTTTCTGTTTATACAAAGGTTGAATACTTCTGTAGCTTGAGGAAATTGGGAATTTATTTTTTTTATCAGAAGAAATCCCCCCACCATTTTTTGTTGAAAATTCTTTTCACATCAAACGTTTCATCATGTCCTTTTTGTGGATGGGATAGGAGGAATAGATTAATTTTTTTCTTTGCAAGGGTCATTGTTTTCTATAAGAGGATTCCAATCTTTGAAACAAATTCATGGAAGATTAAAAAAAAAAAGAGTAATTAGCTTCTTCTTAGCCAACACTGTGAACTTTGTTATTTCAGGATATTGTATTACCTGTTGAGAGCAAAACACATAGTTCTCAAATAGACTGATGCATGCTGAATAAGGAAATTCTGATAAAGCTATCCTGCTTCAAATTTTGCATATTTTATCATTGTCATAAATTTGCTTTTATATTTATTAGTTCATGCCATCAGGATTTGCACTCATTGTGCACTGGTCCCAGTATTTTAACTTTATGAGTAGATGGATTCATATGTATGAAATTTAAGTAGTAATTTCCAAACTGTTTCATAAAAATAGGCATTTGACATGTAAGAATAATGAAAATTTATGCAAATAAGCTACATCATAAAATTTACATTTTCCCATTTTTAAAGCTTTCGTTTGGGAAGACAAGCAGGCTAATTGAAATGTTTCTATCTAGAAGAAAGTATTATGCTGACTGTATATAACATGACACTTTGACTGTCCAGTTTTAGAGACAAAAATTAGCAGACACTTATCTATTACAGTTAACTAATGTAGTTGCAACCAAAGACAGCTATTTATTGAAATTGTGATTTTCATAATGTTGGAAAGAAATTTGAAAACCTCAAGGAAAATATGATGTGAGCTGTCATTTTTAAATAATCACTTAGTTTAAAAGCTTGGCTGAGGTTTCAGTTATAAATGATTTTGTAGATAATTATTAAATTTCTTATCTAATATTTCTAGAAATTCATAGTTTTAAAAAAATAAGGAAACAAAAGTTAATTTGTTTAAATTTCAAATTTTAAGTGAATAAAATGAATTTAAAATGAAGTAGATACAATTTTACAAACGTGCTTACACTTACTTAGACACATTTTCTTTGCAAGCAGCAATTACGACTTCATCTCTTTCTGAAAGTAATCTTCAAAATCATTGTGTGCCGTCAGTATTATTTAGTAGTTTTAAATACTTGGTATGTAAAAACTAAGAATTCTATAAATTAACTTCTGGATAACAGTTTTTAAAAATATTGTTTTAATGTTCAATTTAACACATTAAAAAATCTATAATGATATAGGCAAATCACAATGTGTAAAACATTTTAGCCCTGTAAAATTTACTATATGTGACATATTCAGTTTAAAAAATTATGTACCATTTGTTGTTATCTTATAACTTTTACAATATTCTAGCACATATTAAAATTTTGAAATCTGATGATTAGAAATATTACTTAAGTATAATTATACAAATTTTAAAATATGCTAAAATAGTAGAAGTAAAGATTGCAGTGCATTGAAGGACTGATACATGTAAATTTGTTTTCTTTCTCTCTTTGCAAAGGTAGAATTCATAACATGGAAACAATACAAACCAGTGACTCTTGGCCATTTCCATATTTTAGAAAACTGGAATGACAGCACTCAAAGTTATTTTTGAAGCTACACAACGAAAACCTCAACTGCCTGGCTCTGGAGGATTCACAGGAAGCAAGGTGCACACTGTAGAGCCAGACTGAAACCATGACAGCCACCCACTCCCAAACATGCAAGGGGTTATACAGGAAATCAAGTACTAAACTCATTTGAAGACTAAACCCTAAATGTACTTAGGATATATAAGCCTACATAAAATAATATGTTCAATAATATAATAGAGTGATAGAACTGAAATCAGGATCCCAGAAATTAGTGTAAAATTCTAATTTGTAATGTAATTAAGTATATTTAATAAAATAAACACTCATGACACAAAAATATTCCCATGGACTTTTTCCTATAATCATTAATTTATTTTAAACATGTAAGCATGTATGAAGCTCTCTTTTACAGCAAATAGAAGACTAGCATGCCTTTATGTTAATATATTAACTGTTTCCTCTTTAACCCTGAAGAGGTGCACAGTGCATTAGACCTTTCAGTTCCAAGCCAGTTTCCAGTAGGAGTGATCAGGTAAGATCAGTTCCAGAAACTTATAATAAATAAACCTATCATCCTAAAGGGAGTGTGGATGGAGTCTACAAGCCCATAATAACTGGAAAGAAAAACCATGGACTGTATGTCAGATATCTCTCTGTATTTAAAAAAAAATGGTTTTAAAGAAGATTCGTGTTATATATAAACACATCTATTATCTATGACTATATTATATAATATACATCTATATCTTACTATATATCCATGTGTAGATAGAGATAAAGATATATTCATAGATAATTGAACATTATACATATGACTAAATATTATTAACTACCTCCATGTTGAGGACTTATAATCTGTATAATAGATGAAAATAATGTTTATGTTCTATAATTACCTTGAGAATTAAGTAAAAATTGTTACCCACTGAGCATTATATGTGATATAAACATTCCCTAAATGTCAGGGGTTATTACTAATATTATATTATAAAGACTTATAAATCTTTCATGTTCTATACTCAGGTAGCTACTCCCCCAAAGCCCTTTAGAGAAAATTTTAAAAATTGTGTGACTAGAATCATAGTGCTACTCTTAACGTCTGTAAATGTCAAACCAATAGTTAATATGTAACTCTCTCACTAACCAAGAAGAATTAGAAACTCACTGCCCAGTCCTTGGAAAGAAAGCAAGGAATCAATTCTATAACAAAATGACCAACAAATGTTTTATTTAATAATAGCTAGGATGTTAAATTAGAATGTCTTGGTAATTGATCAGGTGTCCTGAGTAATTCAAATTAAGCAGGTAAAGACAGGTAGGAAATTAAAACTCATACTAGCTGCTTAAGTAAAAAAGATTCAACAAAATAATGAGGTAACTTTTTAGTTGAGTAGTAAAACAAGAAACAGAAATGAAGCACTGAGCTAACCTAGAGATGTTGACTGCAGGGTAATTAAAACCTCCAAGGATTAAGAAGCAAAGGGTAGCTAGACTCCTCACAGTGGGGGTCAGGGAGTCTGAAGGGCCCACCCTCTAACCAGACAGGAGCCCTGGTGGAGGAAGGAGAACACCAATCTACTCACAAAAACTTCAACCCAAAATTGACCCCACCTGCAAGACTTGAAAGGTTAAAAATAGAGCAGAGATTGAGGCAATGCCCAACCAATGTTGAGGCCAACATCGATGCACCCCATGGGAGAGAGCCAAATCCCTGACACTATTAAAGAAACTCAGAAGATGCCAACATAAAATGAACTCAATGCCATTTTAGAGGTTCTTTGCCTCCCAGTGCTTTGTAAGGGCTTTTGTTTCTTAACCTTATAGGTCCTATAAGTATATATATTATGGTTTTCAGTTTTACGTTTTTATGGGATTTCTGTATGCGTGAATGTGTTTTCTGAAGCTGCTTCTATTTTCTTTTGTTTGGTCTTATTTTTATTTTACCTATTAATAATTGCTACTGCTATTAGATAAAATAAAAATAATTATTAAATAGTTATTAAATAAAATAAAATAAAATAAAAATACTCTGCTATGTTTAAAGAATGGAGCCCAGTATAGCTTTCCTCTGAAACATTCCACCAAAGGGGAGAAAAAGAAGTTAAGAATTATAGTCAAAGATAGGGCAAAGGAAAGAGAGCCTTGTGGAAGGGTTGGGGGGTGTAAGAATAGAAAGAAATGGAAAGACAGGATCTCCACAAGAAGGCACACAGTGACAACTACCTGGACCCGGTTAGCTTGAGGAGACTGAAACACCAACTAAGGACCACGCATGAAGAGGAACGAGGGCTCCTATACATTGTACCCAAAAAACAGCTCGGTCTTCATGTGGGCCGCCTAGAAAGGAGTGTGGGGGCTGTTTTTGACAAGGTCTTTGGTCCATGCTTTTATATCACTTCCTTCCTACTGGGCTGCCTTGCCGGGACACTTAGTCCTGATGCGACTAGGTAGGCTGGGGTAGGTTAGTAGGCGAAGGGGATAATGTGAATGGGGAAGGAGGAAGGGACTGGGAAGAAAAGAGCGAGGGGAGTATGACTGGGGTGTAAACATAGCTAACTAAATCAATTTTAAAAAGGAACAAAGGATAAAATAAGGGAACCAGCTGCCGAGAACAAACCTTGTGGAGCCAGATTTCCACACTTCAGAGAAGGGAGGGTTATGCAGAAGATGCTCATTCCCGGAGTACATGGATGGGGATTGTATTGAGTGAATCTCAGAACACTGAGTAGCTCAGATGAAAGCTAGTCCTCAGAACTCAGAAAGGAACCTTTGGGATAATGGCACAGGAATGGTTGAATAGACGTGAGTTAGCATGATGGAGTTGGCCCTCAGTATCAAGAATAAATAAGGGGTTGACTTTCCTGCTACTCTATGGGTAAAACAAGCATGCAACACAAAAGCATTACCCCCGTCTGCTAGAAAGTTGCTGCTCTAGGGTATGGCAAGTTATATAAATCAAATTTGGCCTATTTTTTTTTTTGTCTTATTTATACCTTTAAATTTATTTTTACATTTTTAAGCTAGCAAAATAAACTATTATCTCTGAGAAGATATGCTATATACAATTTAAATGTCAATAAAAATAATTAAATTTGACAGGAGCACACCCTTATGTTTATGTAGTTTGCATCCAGGAATGCTTCAACTGGCAAAGATGCAGTTGAACATACAAAAGTGACCAAAAATGGCCAAATGACCAAAGCTGATTTACTTGCTTTCTTTAAGGAAAGTATCTTAATTCTGGTTTACTGCTTACTTCTGGCAAGAGAATGATTTTGGATTTCCATCTACAATGTCAGGAAGAATATGTAATTTTAAAAAGTGGTTGGTAGCCGGGCGTGGTGGCGCACGCCTTTAATCCCAGCACTCGGGAGGCAGAGGCAGGTGGATCGCTGTGAGTTCGAGGCCAGCCTGGTCTACAAAGTGAGTCCAGGACAGCCAAGGCTACACAGAGAGACCCTGTCTCGAAAGAAACCAAAAAAAACCAAAAAAAAAAAAAAAAAAAAAAAGTGTTGCATATGAGACTTGGTGCTATTTGGCTGTGCTCTAGTCTCCAATAAATTCTGCTGCCCTAATTTTTGCTCCTCACTGTTTCTGTCCAATTTTCCTTATTGGCATCTAGAATATAAGGGTTAAAGAGTTTATCCCTGTCTTCTTTTCTTATGTCCCCATGGTATTCACACCCAACACTATGGCGAACAAAATGCAAAATGGATTTGATATGACCCGCAGAGTACTTGTTTATAGCTATTTTCCCTTGTCAGGGAAAGGTGTCAAATGTGCATGGGAAAATAGTCAGAGATTTCTCTATACCTTCAAGAAACTTATAATTGAGTTAAGAAATAATATATATTATATAAACAAAGCTAAGACTTACAAATTAACATTGGGGTATTTTCCAATGAAAGTGCCCAAATTCTGAAAGCTTCAGTAAAAAATAAAAAATAAAAAAAGAGATTCCATTATTGCACCATGTTTGGATTAATTAAAACATAAAATAATCCGCATCTTTTTTCATTTACTAACTTAAATATTGGCTTCTTTTATCTACTACCTTTTACACTTTGGCAAAATGTTGCATTAATAACAATATTGTGTATTTATTTCCCTTTCCAGTCTACTCTTTTGAGAATCTGAGAGGTTCAGTAAAGACTGACTCAACAGATCTAATCATGTCGTGTTCACAGTACCATTCTTTCAATGTGTCTACGCCAAGAGAGAATTCAAATGGGCATTTTACTTTTGAAAGAAAACTGCTTTTCTTGAACTCTTGGCAGACAAACCTGAGAAAAGATTGATGTTCTGTGTTAACCCAGCAGAGATTGTGTGAAAAAAGAGATATCAATCAGTCCTCCAGATAGTCAGGGCTTATCATGCAGGACTTGTCTTTCAAAGGACTGATATCTAAAGGAATCTTGAATAAAGAGGGCACATTGAATTGCAAATTACTGGAATTCAAGAGAAATCTTTTGAAGTTAGGTTATCTTGTCATTTTGGAGAGCTTCACCAAATGTTGAATGTAACATCTTTGTAACACTCTTTTATATTACACTTTATTTACAAATAATTGTATATATTTTATTAATGATGGTGATTTTCTATGTTTGAAGTTCTACTGGAAATCATGGAAATCATGAAAGATGTTTTTGTTTGTAGAATATATGTCATGTGAAATTTTATTATGCAGTAAATATTGAACACATACTACTAATATTTAATAGTTATTAAAAAATTGTAATACTTGACATTCATTCCTATTTGATAGAATTCTTTGAGCAAATTAAATAACAGTGAATATGAGTGTATGGAATTCAGCTTAGAATATAGTTTCTAAGACATATGTTATATATCTTATCGACATAGGTTATAAATAAATAAATGTTACATAGATGGTAGATAGCTAGATAGATTTTCTGTATTAATATTTAAGGCAAAACAAAAAATTTGATTAAAGTAATACCCATGTGCACATTCCTATTGTACATTTTCTAGATTATAATGGTTGAAATGTCACGCACCTACTCTTTATGAATGATCTTACCATTGGGCAGGTGATCCTGAGTTGTTTAAAAAAGCAATCTGAGCAAGGCATGAGAGGCAGATCAGTAAGAAACATTCTTCCATAGCTTCTGCTTCAGTGCCTTCTGTCATAGTTTGAGTTCTCACCTTGAATCCATCAGTGATGGACTGTTGCATGGGACTCTAAGCTGAATAAACTCTTTCCTCCCAAAGTTGCTTTTGCTTTGGCACTTAAAATAGCAACACAAACATAACTAAGACAATAGCCTAAGATAAAATGTTATTAAAGGTTTAAGGAACTCTATTAAAAATACTCTGGTAGCATAACATTTATAAGTTAGTGTAATGGATTTTACTCAGAATGTGAAAGTTTTATACACTTATATAACATACTGTGACCGTATTCACCAAACATTATCATCACTTATCACTCTCACAAGTTTGATGACACTGTGTTTTTACAAACTAGTCTCTCTTGAACTTACTTATATTCTTGTGTGTTCATATTTACTGTATGTTGAACAGTTCCTGTGTAGATAACCCTAGTTTCTGCATGTTCACCAAGGCACTGTGTCCATCATATCCAGTGGAGGTCATTTAATACCGTTCTCTCCCATGCTCACTCTTTGACATTTTTCCTCCCTCATTTTATACAATGTTTTATGGATTTTGGAAGGGTAAAGGGTGTCCAATTTAGGGTAGACCTCTCAACACTCATTTATTCCTAGCTTTTATCCAGTTAGGAGTCTTTACTTTAACAGATTTTTAATGGTATTTATTTTATTTACAAAATAAAATGATTTTTCTAATTAAAGGTAAAAGCCGTTAAAACATAATCAGTTATGTATTTTTAAGGTAGTATGATTACATATGCATTTTGCAAATAATCAGTAGAAAATTATCCTTTATATCATGAGACAGCTCTAGTTATGGGCTTTTGATGAAATTTACAGTACCAAATGTGCACTATTTCTAATGGAGCCACCTAAATTTCCCATCTGAAAATTCTTGGATGCTTCTATAACACTCATACCATTATTGCACCAGTGTGTCTATCTTTCCTGGAAAATCAATATTATACAACACAGTTTCTACAACTGGGTAAGACCATTGATAACTTTTCCCTAGCAGCTTTCACATCACCTTCTGGTATTATGAACTTTAGGCAGAAAAGATGATACTTCCAGCTCTGTATTAGCTTATTTTCTCTGTATCCTATATCTAAAGCACATAGTACCTTTAGAAAAAAAAAAGTTTTAACCTCAACATCTAGTGGGCAAGCAAGACCAAGGGCAATATTCTCTATTCTTTTGAGATCTTCTGAGTACTCATACCCGGCACTAGAATTATCTTTAAAAACCAATGGCTTATGAGAACAGCATTTCCCATCCATGCAGTCTTCTACGCTAAAATTGTCGTTTAGTTAAATTTATCTTTGGTAGCTTATAAAACAATAGAGTCTATACAATTTACCCATCTAACCTTAGTTTTGGCTGATGCCTCATATATATGTTTCCTATGTCCTCTTCAGCGAAATCATTTTTTTGGAAGAATAATGTATCATCTTTAATTGGTTAATTTCAAATTTTCATCTATTATTTATATTCATTATAAAAACTTTTTGATTTGAAAGTTTTATATTTTATATAACAAGAACATTCAATAAGAATTATATTTATAAATTTACAAACTTTATGTTTAATTTAAATAAGGAAATAAACATAAAGAGAACTCAAAAGCACTTTTCTAGAAAACAACAGATACTAATGCATACTATGGTCTACACTACCCACCCAAAGTACAAGTTTGAAATTCTTTCTCTCTCTCCCTCTCATCTGTGTATGTAATTGTAGAAATTGGTATCTGTATTACAACTTAATTCAATACTAAACAGTGATTTTACTAAGTTAAATACAAATATAACAACACTAATTCTGAGTAGTTTATGTTAACTATGCACTAGTTAGCCATTTTCTTTATTTATTTTACTTTAAGGTCAGTTATAATAGGAATTAGTACAAACCATAGATTTTTAGTCTTTAAATTTTTTAGGCTTTAGTTTTATTATTTTAAACTCTATAGGAATCTATTTATAATCTGTTTTTTAAAAGTAATGAGGATCAGAAGGTCTAATTTTGAATTATGAAATGTTTATCTATATAAAATCATGTTCTACTGATAATTAAAGCAATTCATAAATAAACTATAGAACTTCATTATATTTTTTCTGCAATTTATGTATTTTTTAATTTCTAAATTATTAATTTCAGTATACTTACATATGAAATGGATATATATATATACACACATAGGTGTGTATGTGTGTATAAATATGTGTTTAATTTTAGTTTATGTCTCTTGATAAGGAATTAACTCTTTCAGGAAATAGAGATGTCTATGTCCTTACACAAGTGTATTTATTTTATAAAATAAATGTGAAAATTTCTCTTTCTTGGAGAAATGAGTTAACACATGGATAAAGACCTTGCCTTCCAACAAACATGATAACCTGAGTTTGGTCCCCTGACACTACTTGAAAATATAAAACAAGTATGGAAATGCATGCTTGCAATCCCAGTTCTATAAGGGAGAAAACGGGTAGATGCTTGAAACTCACTCTATACTTAGCATAGCCTAATCATTTTTGTCCTGACACTCAAGGTTATGCTCTGGGCATCTGCACACATATGCACAGGTGGATGTGCACTCATGTATACATGACACACACCAACAGGTAAATACATACTCAATAAATATATGTGAATATCTATTAATTTACAAAATAACTGATGAATACCTTTTAAAAGTTCATTTTTTAAAATTATTTGAAAATGTCATACCAGGAATCTCAGCTAGAATAACCCCACCTCCTCCCATAATCCTACTCTATCTTAGGTCTCCACCTTGGCCAGAAAGAAGCTCCTGCGCCAGCTCCTCCCAGGTGTGATCTCTACCCTCATTTCCGTCTGTGCTCCTTCGCCAGCTCCTCCCAGGTGTGATCTCCACCCTCATTTCCCTCTGTGCTCCTGCGCCAGCTCCTCCCAGGTGTGATCTCCACCCTCATTTCCCTCTGTGCTCCTGTGCCAGCTCCTCCCAGGTGTGATCTCCACCCTCATTTCCCTCTGTGCTCCTGCGCCAGCTCCTCCCAGGTGTGATCTCCACCCTCATTTCCCTCTGTGCTCCTGCGCCAGCTCCTCCCAGGTGTGATCTCCACCCTCATTTCCCTCTGTGCTCCTGCGCCAGCTCCTCCCAGGTGTGATCTCTACCGTCATTTCCCTCTGTGCTCCTGCGCCAGCTCCTCCCAGGTGTGATCTCCACCCTCATTTCCCTCTGTGCTCCCTCTCTTCATACACTTCTGCTGTCTAATCCATTTCCCCTGCTAATGAAATTTAAGCATCCTCTCTAATGTTCTCCATGTTACTTTTCTTCTTCGTGTCTGTGAATTATATTATTTTATCTTGTATTATATGGTTAAAATCCACTTATATGTGAGTACATACTATGCATGTCTTTCTGGGTCTGTGTTACCTCACTCAGGATGATCTTTTTTTAGTTCCATCCATTTTCCTGCAAAGAACATTATGTCCTTGGTTTTAATAGCTGAGTAGTATTCCACTGTGTAAATGTACCACAATTTCTTTATCCATTCTTCAGTTGATGGACATCTAGGTTATTTCCAGATTCTGAACAGGAAAACATTAGCACATGAGCTACAATTGACAATGAATAAGTGGAACTTTATGAAACTAAAAAGCTTCTGCATAGCAAAGGACAACATTTGGACAAGGTGGAATTCTACAGAATGGGAAAATGTTTGTGCCAAATAGAAATTCAGTATATGGTTAATTTCCAAAATATGTAAAGAACCTAGAAATTGGATATCAAAAGAACAAAACATCCAACTAAAATGTTATATAGATCAAAGAGGCCTCTAATTTGAGAGGAAATTAAAATAGATTTAAAAAACAATTAAATAAATGTTCAACATCCTTAGCCATCAGATAAATACATATAAAACTACTTTAAGATTTTATCTTACACTGTCAGGGTGGCTAAACTCAGTAACACATATGAAATCTCATGCTAGTGAGGACGTAGAGTAGGAAGAACATTTGACCATAGCTTGTCTTCAAATCCTCAGGAAAATGGGTAGTTACCTACCTCAAGATCCAGCTACACCAATCTTCAGCATACATACCCAAAAGAGGCTTCATTTTACCAGAGAGACACTTATCACCTTGTTCTTTGCTGTTCTAGTCACAATAGTTAGAACTGAATACTGACTAGATGCCCCTCAACAGAAGAATACATAAACAAAATGTAATATAATCTATATTATTATAGAGTGGGATGAATGTTTTTAATCTACAAAAAGTATCTGATAATAAAGTAATATAGAGGCTGAGGATACAGTTTGGTTGTTAAAGTATTTGCTGCAGTGGCCTCAGTATCTAAGTTCCATTCAATCAAACAAATGTAAAGCCACCGGAAACTAGCAAACTCCTCCTTGAGAACTAGCTTCATGGTACCAGAAGGCATTGGACAAGCTCCCAAATAAAGTAGCAAAGATTCCTACCATAATATGAAAACTGTGAATCACAATATTGACTAATATGGCACATTAACCTTCACCGTGCAATTGTAGCACACATACATTGGTAATAACCAACCGATCTCTAATTAGACTGCAGTTCCTTTCTAGAAGAAAGAAATTATACCTGATTTAGAAAATTAGCCAGGTGTAATGAAGTCAGGAATCTTAAAGGAGAACTTACATTTACCTCTTTACTTTAATTAAGCCAGCATAATTCCCAACTACAATCTACCCACAGATGGTTATTGTTTTTGCCCCCATCAAGTGAACTTTTTGTGAAGGTGGAAATCATTATAACAAGTCACAACGGAACAAGATTAAGTGTTGTAGGTACCATTCACAACTGATATATGCACAACACAATTCCTGTAACTTAGGTACAGGTGCATAAGAGAGGGTAGAAAATTGTAAGAGGTAAAGAAATTAGTAGTTTGTTTTAAAATCGTGTCTTATATAGAAGTGTTGGGAAAGCTACATCATGAAGTCTAACCTCCATGGCTTCCTAAAGATGACCTGAACAAGGAGAACACCAATAAACATGCTAACATGGATGGAGAGAAGCTTATGTGGCCTCCACACTAGACAAAGTGCCACAGGGAACTCTGAGAAGCTGAGTGCAGAAGAAGTAGTCTTACTCTGGAAATAGTACACCAACTGGTTAAACAATAATGAACAGCCAACCTAGAGATCACATACATAAATGAAACACGATGCGAACTTAGCAGGTCATATTTAAATATTGAGGAATATATATGAAACCAATTTAATTTTTTAAAAAGAAGCCATAAATTTGAACTATATCATCATGGTGAGTGGGGAGAGCATAAGAAACCTTGTAGAGTTAAAGAGAAAGGAAGATGATGCAATCATTACGTCTATATTACCCAAGTTATTGGGCCTCTGGTGTTCTGTGAAAGATAGACCCTTTCTACCAACAGCAACATAGACTGTTCATGAGGAGTTGCATCTGAGGTTGACCTATGCCTTCCACATAAACATGCACCTTCATAGGGCCGTGCACTCTCTCACATACAAACTTTCACACACATCTCCACCTACACAGATATAAGATAGAACATTTACACTTAAATCAACTCTATTTCCTGATGTGTCCCGGCCTGCGGGGGAAAAAAATCGAATTAGGGTTCACCTGAAAGAGGGAGTGGGGGTTGAAAGTAGGATACAGAGAAGCGAGAAATAATGAATCAAGTCAGGAAAAATTTTTATCAAGATTCTCTTTAATGTGGAGAAGTAAAACTTTATATAGCAAGGTCAATGGGATCTACTCTGATGCCTCTGTCCCTAGCTCTCAAGGCAAGAAGAACACAATAGCCTGAGTAGCTCCCTGTAAGAACTTCTATTACTGAGCAGCTCTTTGGAAGGATTTCCTTAACCCTCCAGGTGTTTCTCAGTAGGCACTTCCCTACTTCTTTCAAAAGTAAATAGTCCAACATTGACCTGGAACACAAAGACCTCCTCTGGGAGAGCTCAGCTACCAACAGAAGGTCACAGCTTGCAGCCTAAGCAGGTTTTTCTGACATGGCAGGATTTGGTGTCTCTCCCCACAATTTCCTAGACTGATTTGAATACAACTCCTCATTATTGAAGGCGATGCACATTATGCATTCAACATAAGTTAACAGTTCAACATTTTCAGCCCTTTCAAAAAATGTATAGTGAATGGAAGTTTTATCTCAGAATTATAAAACTATTAATATGTGCATATCACATACTTTTAAAAATATCTATTGAAAGCATTAAATTATAATAATAATTCCAGAAATTTGTGTGAGTGATAATAATAGATGGCAAACATGTTTATCATGAATGAACGATGGATCTGGTGCACTGCCAATCCCCAAGTAATGTGGTGACTCCTACTACTTCATATTGATTGTGTTAGGATTAAAATACTGGGTGAGATAGCTGAATTTCATGAAATCATAAACTGAAATCCTGATTAATCACCCTGAGTGCATTTCCAGTTATTCCAAGAAATGATAATTTCTCTGTGTCACATGAGAAAACATTAAAGTTTGCATTCTGTGACCCAAGAAGTCAGTATTCATTGAATCTTAAATAAGTGACTCTGATTTCATTTGATGATGAAGAGATAAATATTTGTTGTTTGTTCAGTTTTCGGTATGTTGTTATAGCATAAAAACGCCTAAGACGTTTTTAAAATAAATGTTTACAGATTATTTTTGTATAGTGTGGATGATTAAAAGAAATCAAATGAAATAATTGTCAGATCTTTAAATCTTTCCCATAGTTAAATAGTACATAAATTATTGATTTTATTTCTTATAATAAAGTCACTCTCTGACATATTCTAAGGACGGTATTGATTAAAATATACAGCTAAAATGTTGCATTTTAAGTCACAATGCAAATCTCATCAAATGGGCTTTTGCAGAAATGAAATAGCTGAACCATTTAATACCTCTTTAAAAATTCATTATTAAATTTTGTTTTAAGTCAAAGGCAGCATTTTTATTGACCTTGATGCACTATCCACACTCTGACAAAACACTCAGCAGTTCTTGTGTCTTCTCAGCTCTGAATAATTCAGGGAGTCATAGAAGTAGCGCTTATTTCCTTATCATTTTTGCTTACGCAGTCTTTGGAGACAATGACATAGAAATAGTCAACAATATGAGCAGGAATGACATCATTGCTTACAGTTTATGACCTTGAGTCTTCTAGAGAGAGCTCATTATTCATGTTTGTGTGTGCATATTTACCGGATGCATTTAGTTCTCTCTTATGAATCTCTGGCAGTATTTATACTGTGACCCTGTGACACACTCCTTCCATGACACACACCTTTCCCTTCCTCTCATCTGCTACCTGAAAGTTTCAGTCCTCTCTCTTGTCCTTACATGTTCTGGATTGGGGTTACTTCTATGTGCCAGAACATCCCTACTCCTGCTGTGTATTGTACTGTATGGTTTATTCCAAATTATATACTATCAAGTTTCAGATGCTTCCAATTAAATAAAAATTAAATGTCTGTTTTAAAGTTTAAATATTTAAAAGCAAATATATCAGCCATGCATGGGAGCACATGTATTTAATCCCAGCACTTGGGATCAGAGGCAGGCGGAACTCTATGAGTCCAAGGTCAGCCTTGTCTATAAATGGAGTCCAGAAAAGCCAGGGCTACAGAGAGAAACCATGTCTCAAAAAGCCAAAAAAGTAAATATATTTTAATTATTGTCATGAACTCATTTTTCTCTCTTAAATTCTTTTTAAACCTTTATTTTATATTTTCAGATAATCATTAAAGTTTACTTTTATCTAGTGTCAGGCATAATTAAACATTTTCTGGGTGTTCCAAATTAGCATAACATATTATTGGTCTCCAAAGAGCTTTTTTGTATTTCATACTCTTGGTGCACAGCTATAAACCATGTGGCGCTCTAGACCTGATACAACCCATGTACGCCCTTTGCTTCTGTCTCTGTGAGTTCATATAAGCTTAACTTGGTTGATTTAAAGGCACTTCTTCTCCTGGTGTCTTCCATCTCTTCTGAATCTTACACCCTTCTTCCTGTGGTTCTTATGGCTTTCTTGAGCTCAGAGAGGAGAGGTTTGATGGAGACACCTATTTTTTAGCCATGTGTTCCAATGTTTCTTGTGTCATTCTTTATGCTTGGTCCGTTCTGCTGTAAGAGGAAGCCTCTCTGATGATAAGTGAATAAGGCACCATATATGAGTATAGCAGATTAGTAGGAGTATTGGACCCTGGAGTCCAATTTGGAAAGGGGGTCACAGCGAGAGACCACTTAAGTCACACAGGCTGGAGATATAGGTAAAATTTATTTACTATCACATCAGAAGTCCCAATTGTCAATGTGTCAGGGTCCTTTAGCTCTCTGGAGGTGAATGACCCCGAGCAGCTGTTACAGGGTAGTTTTAAGCCTCACCTTTGACCATGTCCCCTGGAGGGGGAGACCTGGTGGCACTCAGAGGAAGGACAGCAGGTTACCAAGAAGAGACTTGATACCCTATGAACATATACAGGGGGAGGTAATCCCCCTCAGGAACAGTCATAGGGGAGGGGAATAAGGGGAAAATGGGAGGGAGGGAAGAATGGGAGGATACAAGAGATGGGATAACCATTGAGATGTAACAAGAATAAATTAATAAAGGAAAAAAATTTTAAAAAATGGCAAAAACAACAAAGCAGGTGGAGTTGCTTATCAAGTTAAACCATATGGACATTAGGACATCTGGCGTTGGGAGACCTCTTGTGGGGACTTGGGTATGGGTCCCTAGGGCGGTTACTGGAAACCGTAAGGGGATGTCTGATCTTTGGAAGCTTGCATGTAACTATTCTGGGAACTAGGGTGGACCTCTTGAGATTAGCAGTAACGAGAACTGGGAGAAGCCTCTAGGCACGCAAGGCTGGACAAGCAAACAAGCGTCTTACATTTTATAATTGTACAGTTTTTCAGTAGTAGTCATTTTTAGACAAATAGTTTTTAGTTTGTTCTAAATCTCTGGGCTATGTAGTCTACAGTTTTCTTTTCTTCCAAGCAGTATTGGGTATGGGTTCTGTCTTAGAGATTTTATTACTGTGAAGAGGCACCATGACCACATGAACTCTTGTGAAGGAAAGCATTTGATTGGGGTTGGCTTAATGGCTCAGAGGTTTAGCCTATTTTCATCATGTTGGGAAGCATGGTGACAGACAGGCAGACATGGTGCTGGAGAAGGAACCAAGGGGTTTACATCTGAATACACAGGAAACAGGAAGGGAAAGACACAGTGGGCCTGGCTTGAGCATCTTAAAGTGCAAAGACTGATCCCAGTGACATACTTCCTACAACAAGACCACACCTCTTAATAGTGGCACTCTCTATAAGCCTATGGGAGCCTTTTTCAGTCAAACTACATTAGATTCCATCTAGTGGAGAGTTAATTAAGTCAAACCAGACATTGTTTGGTCTCTTCCAAAATTCTTGGGCCACCATTGCACTAGCATATTTTGCAAGCATGACAGATTGTAGATTTAAAAAAATGTCCTCGGAGTAGTGTTTATGTTTCTCTTTTGGTAGCCTGTTGTGTTTACCTTCACCTATCAAAGACACTATAATATAGAGGTTAAGGTTCTATGTAAGCACCAACTCCATGTTCACTGAGTTGTGCGGGTGTTATCTTCAGCAAAGGGGCCTTGCTGTTAGCTTATGTATAGCAATCTAATGCCTTGCCAAGAAACTGAGTTATTTGAGGATTTCCATAGAACTCCTTTAAGGAACAACACAATTGGATGTACTGTAAGCTTCACTTGGTAACAAGAGATGCCCAGTTTGGGCTCTGTCTTCCTGATAATTTGGAGACGCCATTAGGAAAGCCTTCAAATATTTTAGGAAGTTTCCACTGTGCTAGGTTTCTCTTCCACCCTTTTGTCATTTCTATTCACAACCTGATCATAAGACTTTGAGAGGATTTGCTTAATTAAAAGTTCATCTAATGCTGAAGTTGACATTGCCTACATGCTCATAAACTATTAGAAAAAAATCTCATGATATATCTTTTTGTTAATGACAATAGTATCATTTATCAACTACAATTAAGTTGATATTTTCATGTGGTTGATCAGTATACAGTGCATCCAGAATGTCTTAAATATAAAACAGAGAATTTCTGCCTGAGATACCCTGCTCCCTAACCTAGGGTTCTTCCCTAAATAACCTCAGCCATTTTGGCTACATGTCTTTTTGGTTTCTTGGTCTGATGGTCTTCTGGAATGTTCTCCTGTCCTTTTGGCTTCTGGCTTTCTTCTTTCCCCTCCTGCATCTCCTTACATTGCCCCATTCAGTCTACCAGTCATGTTAAGTCTGCCTCTTCCAAATGCCTTTGCCTGTGTTCTTCCTCCCTTATATCTTTGATAGAAGCCTCAAAACTTGGGAGCAGTAATGTTCTCCTTTTCTTTCTTTACCTTTTTTTTCCTTTTTCTTTCTTTCTTCTTTTTATTCAATGTTCAACATTTATTCATATGAAAGTAACATATTAAGGTAGACATGATTTCAAAATAATAGGTCTAGAGAGATGATTCAAAGGTTAATCGAATTTAAAGCTTTTTCAAAAGATCATGGTTCAATTCCTATCACCCACGTGGCAGCTCACAACCATTTTTTAATTCCAGGTATAAGGAATCTAATGCTGCCTTTTAGCCTATGATGGCACCAGGCATACAATAGTGCATAGATGTACATGCAGATAAAACACTCATACATATAAATAAAATAAAAAATAATCACTAACTAGATTGGAAAGTTTTAATTAATTTTACAGAATTAGCTGCCAAAGATCATCTAATTATGTGAGCATCACATGAGTAAGGCTGTAACAAGAAAAGAGTTCATACATTTATGTCAAAATGTTCATTTTATAAATTTAGTCTCTTAAAATTTAGTGCAAAAATGGAAACTTTTAGTAATTGATGATAAAATGTCACATCTCAAGGTCACTGATCTTCAGTTTTATTCTCTATAGTGGGAATGAAAAAAATAGAAACTGCCATCAAGTCTGTTTTATCCTTATTCATAGAGATTTAGTTATGAAATTCATGAATTAGACTTGTGCATCACGTCTCAGTTTTTAATACTGCACACCACAGCTCTTAAACTATTACTGCGCATATCAACACTTCATTGAAGCCAGGGATAACTGTGAATTAAGCTCCAAATGGACTTGTGTTATATTCACATGAAGATAAAAGCATTACATCAAGATGGTGATAAACAATGGTTATGGAACTAGGAAAGTAAATCGCGAGGCTGTAGCAGGTTATGTATGAACTATTTGCCGATACTTTGGGGACTTAGAAAGAGTGGCTGATGAAGAGTTGAGATGAATTTAAAACAGTGATATCTTGTCTTGAACTTTTCAATAATATATCAGTAAAGAAAAAGAAAAAATATGGGAGGGAACAAGGGAGAAGAGGAGCTCAGGTCAAGAAGCCAGGTGGGAAAAGAGAAGGGAGGGTTGAACTAAATTACACACTGTTTAAACATGTGTAATATTTAATCTTACTTGTGATGAGATAACGACTCACATTTACAATATGCATTTATTCCTTTGGATCATTGACTATTTAGTAAATGACCCTTGCCAGAATATAAAATGACATCTAGGGATTATATGTGTTTATTATAAGCATTAATGTATAGCAAAAAAAAAATACCATGTAAAACTACAGGTTTTATAGCATGGTGTTTCAGGCTTATTAATTTTAAAATGTAAAATAGCGTGGATAGATACATGGCTCAACTGTTAGGAGAACATGTTGATCTTGAAGAGGACCCATATGTGGTTTCCATACCCCACAGGATATCTCATGATTGCCTGTAACTACATTTTTAGTGGTTTTGACCCTTTCTTTTACCATTTTGTGGTATACATACAGACAAATGGGCGCACACACATACACATGAGAATCAATGAGAAGATGTATAAGAACTCCAGAATTTTATTAAATAACCAAACAATATTTACTTCTCTGTTACATGTACTAATATTTTTGTATAATGTTATAGTTTTAAATGTTATAAACGTCTATGTAAGTATATTGGCCCTAATTCAATCCCTTGACATTTCCTCATTTACAACTTTTAATCCTGAAACTATATAAACACAAACAGAAAAACGCTACTCAACAGGTTTTATTTATATATTTGTTCATACAAAGTCATACAGATATACATATGTATGTAACAAAAATTAGGATATATGCATTGATAAATTATTATTATTATTACATGCTTATTAAATGAAAAGAATCCATCAATTTGAGAATAAGGCTTGTGAAAGGTTTTGTAGGAGGATATTTGAGAGGTTCTAGAAGGAGGAAAAGAAAGAGGTAAAGTGATGTAATACTATTTTCAATAAAATGCATTTGTGAAAGGGAGAGGATATAGTATTTCATGAAAGAAGAGTGAATAAAAGAAAACAAACACTGCACTCTCAGAAATAAAGCAGAGTTTTGTTCAAAATCAATTTAGCCTATGGTTGTCCGTAAGTTGAAAAGGAAATCACAAGAAGATTATTTAATACATAGTTCAAAAAAGCTATGAGGATTTTTATACAAACCAAAACTCTATTATTATTAATATCTACCCAAATAATTATGAAAATAAATCATATTTACTTGCCTTACCTAACCTACTTCATAAATACTATTAATAAATTATTGTGACAAGTCATTTGAGTTTGCAATGGTCATTTACTTTACCTGCTTTCCAAAAAAAAACCCCACAGAACTAATTATAGATATTTTAATAACTCAAATATGTGGTAATTGTTTAGCCAGATTTCCATATTGTATCATAATACCTGAGAAAACTAACCTATAAAAATAATATTTTATTTATTGCACAGTTTTGAATGTTTCATCCTATGTCTGACTGGTACTATTGTTATGAACCTGTGGTGAGAATTTATGGCTGAAGAGACTGCTCACCTTGAAAAAAAAAAGATAGAAAATATCAGAATGAGGATAAGCAAATGAAAATCTTTCCTCAGTGTCCTTCCTTCTCACTCCAAAGAGGATTCCTAACAGCTCAATCAATACCAACACATCAATCCATTATCATTGTAATCAGGTTAGCATACTTCTTATCCATTCATCTCTAACCACTACTATCATGTGAAAATAAAATATTCAAAATATTACTTTTGGTACCTCATATTCAACATATGACAGTAGTGTGTGCGTAACTCTTTTAATGTAAAATATTATTTTAAAACACATTGATTTCACTTATTTGATATATGCTCTATTGGGTGACTACAACTACTCCATTCAATATAGAACTGATATTTTCAAGCTATCAGTTAACAACCAAATATAAAAAACTATGTTTGGAATTAAAGATAACATATCTTCTCTTTTAATTTTAATTTGTTATAATTAATTCAGATTACATCCTGATTGTTATCTCCTCATTTGTATCTTCCTGGCCAATTCCCCTGTGCTTGACCTCTGACAATAGGCGACCTCCTCTCCTCTCTATGACCACAGCCTATCAGGTCTCATCCTGATAGCCTGCTTCCCCTTCCTCTGTGTACCTACCAGGCATCCCTACCAAGGGGAAGTGAACAAATCCAGGGCACTAGAGTTCAATCTAGAGGCAGTCCTGCTCTGTCCATTGGCTAGATCTGAACAGGGAGTCTAGGTTTACTGTGTGCATTGTCCCTGGTTGGTGCAACAGTTTGTGCAGGCCCCCATAGAAATATCCACATTTTCCACTGTTTTGGTATCTATGCTAAACCTTTAATATTACTTCTCTGCCAAGCAAACAATGGCTTTTATTTATGAATAGCTGTCAGAAGGATATACGTAGTTTTATGAGAGATTATCTGCTTAAATAACTTGATTTTATGTAGCAAGATTAATGGTCAATACTTACTTTCTAATAATTACTTAAGAAAGTTTTCAATTGATTAATTACATAAAGTGAGCAAATTCTGATGTCTTCTATAATTTGTGGAGTTTATCTTTTAATTAAAGTGCTCTTGAAAACAAAATTACAAAAGTTATGGCCACTGAGATGGCCTACCCAGTAATGGTGTTAATAACCATTCCTGGCCACCACGACTTAATTTGGGAACCCACATTGTAGAAGACAAAAACAAACATACGCTGCATTCTGACTTCGACAAGTGTGTTAACATGACACAAGTATGCCTCCCTTCCTAATATATGTACGTATACAATACAAATAAATCGATGAAAATAATTAAAATTCCCCCAAATAAACATTTTGCTGTAAAACATATAAAGTCATAACCAAGATTCTTAGGAGCATTTATACAGAACTGGACAGAACTGGGTGAACATATGTGATAGTGGTTTATATACACGTCTAGAGGTATGCTTTGACAAGAAACACAGTATTGAGAATTCTCTTGGTCCATACCAAGAATTCAGTCAAACTCTTAAGATTTGAATGTGTGAAGAAAAGTGAGAGTCTATTAAAAGACAAGGTGAATGATTTGTAAGATTATTGAAGGAATTTTAAAATATCATGCAAGGGGCTGAAGAGATGGTGCAGCAGCTAAGGGCTCAGAATATACTGGTCCAGTTCCCAGCAGGTTTGGTGCAGCTTACTACTGTCTATAACTGCAGTTATGGGTGATCCACTGCCCCCTTCTGGTCTCCATAAGTGCGAGGCATGCACACAGTACACAAACATTCATGTAGGCAAGTCTCCCTTACACAATAAATAAGAAGAAGTAATAATAAGAAGTCATTCAGCTTCCACTTGTATGCTGCTTCAAACAACAGGAAAGTTCTAACACATTAAAAAGTAAATAGAAAAATGTACCACCGTTTCTTTATCCATTCTTTGGTTGAGGTACATCTAGTTTTTTTTTTTTTCCCCCAGATTCTGGCTTTTATGAATAAAGCTGCTATGAACATAGTTGAGCAAATATCTTTGTTGTATGGTAGAGCATCTTTCAGGTATATGCCCAGGAATGGTACGGCTGGATCTTGTGGTAGCACTATTCCCAATATCTGAGAAAGCACCAGACTGATTTCCAAAGTGGTTGTACAAGTTTGCACTCCCACCAGCAATTGAGGAGTGGTCGCCTTGAAATACTACTCATCTATTAAAAACAACGAAATCATTAAAATTTCAGGGATGTTGATGGAACTAGAAAAGATCTTCCTGAGTGAGGGAACCCAGACCCAGAAAACATGGATGAAATATTCTCACTCATAAGCAGATATAGCCACATAATATGGATAACCACACTATGATACTGAGACTGATGCACCAATCAGAGACCATATATGATGTGGACCTAGACCCTCTGCTCAGATGTAGTAAATAGGCCACACAGTCTCCTTTTGGATCCCACAATATGGGGAGTAAGGACTACTTCTGACATGGACTCTGCTTCTCCCCACGTTGATCACTTTCCCCTGCTGGGGTGTCCTTACCAGGCCACTGAAGAAGAGGATACAGGCAGTCCAGATGAGACTTTATAGGCTGAGATCAGATGCTAGTGGGATAGAGCTCCCCTTTCCTAGGATTAGAGGAAGTACCAAGATGGGATGAAGAATGGATTATGGCATCAGGAGGTGACAAGGGAGGCTGCTAAAATCAGGATGTAAAGTGAACAAACTAAAAATTAAAATTTTTTTAAAATAAGTAAAATGACTGAAAAATTATATAGGTACTAATAAGTTATTATTGAATAATACCTTTAATAATAAATTTTAAACATTAAGAATATTTGTGAATAGCTGAATTGAAATTAAATATAGAACAACATATTAAAGAAAGTACAGAATTCTGAAGATGAGATCATTGCTGATGCTGTTTGAAACTTGAGTATCAGGTTTTGTGAATTTTAACCAGATTAGTTCTTATCTCATTTGCTCTACTTACAGAAAGCTTTTGTTTTTTAATTACAGTTAACATTTTTAATTTTCTGCTTTTGATGTGAAAATCTAAGCCACAGACTTGACTGTAATGGAGCTATATATTACCAAGATCCCCCTAGCTATGTGGAGTACAAAACCTAAAACCATGCAATATAAGTTGGTTTTTTTTCCCCACAAGCTGTTTTGCATGCATTCATTTATACATATGAGAAAACATCTAATATGGAACAAAATTAGATAGCAGGTCATTAGGACTTTTTTCTTTGGATTGAATAAAATTTTTACATTCAATTTAATCAATTCCAAGAAATTCAAATTATGCAGGCAAAACACAAGCAGATCTGTCTAGTACAATGTTACTGTAAAGAAGACCAACAGGGTGGGGACATCTTAGTCTGCTCTCCTTTGCCACACACACAAAAAAAATGCTGTGCAATGAAAATGGAAAGTTTATTCAGCTTAAAGTTTATAAGTCTCAAAAGTATGGTGCTATCATCACTTCTAGTCTCAATAGGGACCCCCTTGGTGCATTGTTTGTCAAGAGCTATCACTGTGACGTGGATATAAGAAAGATCATAATATTGTGACAGGAAGTGAGGTAGGGAAAATAAGGCATGCATTAATCTCACTAAAAGAACTTAATATGTGACATTTGTAGAATATGCAATGAATATAAAAAAAAAAGAATCTTACACATCAGAAGAAACGTATAGGACATATTTGCTTACCCTTTTGCCATTTGAAAGTGAGGTTGATTGTGAAACTATAATCTTTGGCCTCTCCAATACGGTTAAGTTTCTAAAATCTATTCTAGAACTTTGAATCCAGCAAAACGTACACAGGTACTTATCTAGTTAGGCAACTCATTTAACTTCCGAGATTATTTTCATCATTACTGCAATCACTGCGCAATTGAAATCAGGTGCAATATCTGAATACATCTTGACTGTTCTCAGTCCTGAAAATTCTCATTATGACTTTCTTCAGATGTAACAAAGAACCAGAACACAGCATTTTTGACAATCTTAAAACGTTTACCCTTCTACTATTGATTTCCTTTAACATTTTGAAACATAAATCCATCATTCCTGAGTAACACTTATACATACCTGTACATACAATAAATTTATTTTACCACCCTAATGGGTATAAATGTAAGTGCTTTTAAGTAACAGGGCAATTCAAGTCACAGTTCTATTACTTAAATACTTCCAGTGAAGGGATTTGTCTTGTGTTTCCTGTTTCACATACAAGTGGTGAACTGAAGTAAAATTATTTTACCTGAGTAACATAGATGAATTATGAGAAAGGCTAATAAGAGCCAAGGCCACAGAAGTGTAACGAGTGACCCTGAACTAGAACACCATATTTATAGAGCTCTAAAGCTATGGATAAAAAGTAAACATTTTACTGTATAGTTTTTGTTATCAAGACTGTAATCGTGAAAAGCATTGTTAAGAGATTTCTATCTGTTTTTTGTTTGTTAGTTGTTTTAATTTGTCATTGTTTTGGTTTTTGGTTGGTTTTATTGTTGTCTTTTAAGAAAGGGCCTCACTATGTATCTCCTACTGTCCTAGAATTAATACTGTAGATAAGGTTCATCTTAAAATTTCAGAAGTATTTATATTTTCTTCAGAGTGATAGAATTAAAGGCATACAATAAGATCTACATGAAGACATATGTGTGTGTGTGTGTGTGTGTGTGTGTGTGCGCGCGCGTGTGTGCACATGAGCATGTGTGTGTGTCTGTACATTAAGAAAATATAAAAAGAAGTTTATGTTAATCTGCACCTTGAAAACAGCTTTGATTCTTCATACTCCTGGTATTTGAAGTTTTCCCTCAGTACTCACAAATACACCATTAACTGATTAGATTCCTGTTATTGGAGACTCTGTCCCTTGTATACAAAGACAGAATCCCATAAAAAGTTCAGTGACTTTCTCAAAATAGAACTAAGTTTTCTGAGTCTCTGTGAGTTCATATGCAAATCAGTCCACAACATCTGGAAAATCCTGTTTCTTCCGGGGGATTCTATCACATGCCAACTGAATCATAGAACAGATTTAAAAAATGTTATGCACTATGACTTTGTCGACCTCATCCCAGAGATATAAGGATAGGTCAACTATGAAAGATAGCAAGGGTACTTCAGCAAATAAATAGACAAAAAAAAAAAAAAAAACAGAAAACACAGGATCATCTTATTAGATACAGAATAGAACTTTGACAAAATTCAACACTTTCATGATCATAGTCCTCAAGAAACTAGGGTGGTCAGGGTCAAATATCTACACAAGAATGGCAATTCACAGAAAAACCAATAACCAACATCCTTGTGAAAGGGGCTGAAAGATATTTTTATTATTTTGATAGAATATTAGCTTTTGAAATAAATTATAAAGTTAAAAATTAATGGATTGAGCTAGAAATGTCATAATGAGTGAGTTAACCCAGAAGCAGAAAGATTCAAATTGTATATACTCACTTATATCTGCATATTAGCCCAAGAGGCATGTCCCACGAAAGCCTTCACTAACCAGGAAACTGAGACAGAAGGGAGGACATTCTAGTGGGACTCTAGATGAGAGAATCATGGGAGAATGGCAAAGTAGAAGGATCCAGAGGGTCCTAGAAGCCTACAAGTAGAACATTATGATAGGCAGATTTGGGCCCAAGGTTCTGCTCAAACTAAGGCACCAGCCAAGGACAATACAGGCTGTAAACTTCAAACCCCTACCCAGATCTAGCCAATGGACAGAACATTCTCCACAGTTGAGTGGAGAGTGGGATATTACTTTCTCACATACTCTGGTGCCTCACCTTTGACCATGTCCCCTGGAGAGGGAGACCTGGTGGCACTCAGAGGAAGGACAGCAGGTTACCAAGAAGAGACTTGATACCCTATGAGCATATACAGGGGGAGGTAATCCCCCTCAGGAACAGTCATAGGGGAGGGGAATAAGGGGAAAATGGGAGGGAGGGAAGAATGGGAGGATACAAGGGATGGGAAAACCATTGAGATGTAACAAGAATAAATTAATAAAGGAGAAAAAAATTTAAAAAAAGAAAGTATAAAATGGAATCCAGATGTAATTTTGATTGCAGAAAATGTGAGCATTATGTCCTTAACCATCATGGAAAAGCAGAAGAAAATTACTCTCAAGTTCCATCTCATTCAGTCAGAATGACTATCATCAAAAACACATCCAAGTACAAATGATGGCAAGAATTTAAGTATGTGTGAAAATTAATCAGTTACTGTTTCTGGGAATGTGAATTAGTCCAGCCACAATTGAAATTAATTTTGAAAATTCTTAAGTAAATAAAAATTAAAAACAAAATACACATATGAGCCACCTTTATAAATCCAGGCATAATGTTTCTAAAAATGTGACATATATAAATATATTTGAATTTTAATCATAATACATAATTCACATGTATGACTTTTAATCCTAATTCAGAAGAAATTTTAATGGGATTGAAGTTGGAAATCTTTCTATTAAATAAGATAAGAGAGATTAAAAATAATAAATGTCATGTGTTATATCATATAAAACATATAAAATGAAAAATAATCAGAAAATAGAAGAGGCCTATTTGAGTTGAGCAGAAGCACAGTAAAGAGATCATGCAGGTCATTGTGCCTCTGTCTTAGCGTTTAAATCAAGCACTATGTGTACCTCAGCGTTGCACTTTTACATCAGTATTGCTTTACGATTATCATCTCTTATATTTAAGTAATATTTGCTGTACTTTTCATGAATTTCTCAATTCTGATGGATAGTGTGTTGAAAATGTAAATATTTTTGGTAACACATCTGTTTTATCAATGTCAATTTTAACCTTCAAAGAGAATGTGTAGTCTTTTAAACTTGTACTGTCATTTGTAGTCTATAGTTTCTTTCTCCAGAATTTCACAATTTTCATTGTAAATAAACTTAACTACCACAGTTATGTTTGAGACTGCTTTTAATTATTTTCTTTTACTTTTTTTTTTCCTTTTCAAATACACCTTCACGTATCTCAGATTAGCAGTAAACGCATTAGAAGATACTAGTCTTAAATTTCTCCAAAATCCATCTCTTTGAGTCCTGGTACCATGTGCAACTACAGCGTATTTTCCTGATATTTTGGAAGGGGTGAGCTTTGACTGCTTTATTTTTTTTTAGTTTTATTGCTTCATTTTTTAATACTACTGTTAATTGTGTTGTTTTGCTGACACACTTTTAAGTGAGGCCACTGCTGATGTGCTGAAAGTTACTGAATATTGTAAGTTGATTTTTGCAGTGTGCTGTTTTGATGAAGCTGTATATGATATTTTAGAATTTTCCAGAGAATTGTTTATGATGTTACAAGTACAAGACCTTATTTTCTTCAAGTACAGATTTTACACTCCTTTCTTATTTATATCTCTATGGCTAAGATTTTAATTATTTTTGCTTAATGTAAATTACTAGAAATACTTCTTCTTTTATCTGAAAGGATTGTTTTTAGTTTTTTCAAACTCAGTATAATGTTAGGTAGTTGCTTTTCTCAAAGTATATTGAGGTATGATCAGTAGAAACCTAGTTTCTTCAGGACTTTAATTATGAAAGAGATTGAATATTGGAAATTAATATGCATGTTTGGGCTAGCAACTGTATGTTATACTATAATTATTGATTTTTATAAGTTGAAAAATAGTATATTCACCTTACTATTGACAAGTATTTCTGAATAAATATCCCAGTGATTTTATGTGAACCATCTAGAACTTATGTTGGTCTATCAATCATGACTATCATTTTATTTATTTATCTATGTACTGTTTTACCAATCCATCACATATCTATATAACTCACGTTATGCAATATGTTAACGATGTTTTATATTTTTAATAAAGCAGTGTTTATTGTTAGAAGGAGAACAAATGTGATTTCCATGCTTTCGTAGGGTTGCTTTGGCTAAGAATTCACAATAAAATCCATTGTTTTTAAATATTAGGAAAATATATTTGTTCTTTATTTTGATTTGTTAAAAAGTATTTTTAGGTTTCACTTTTAGTTTAACTGTTTTCATGTAATATGTTTAGATCATTTTCTTTCTCCTTCCCTACCTGCTTGCATCTCCTCTCCACCTACCTACCCACCTCTATATTCTGTCTCTCTCTGCTTTCTCACAAACAAAACATGAAAATCAAAACAAAACCGGGAAGGCAGAAAAGACAAAAAATGAAATAAAAGCCTATAAATAAACATGAAGGAATCTACTTAGAATGTGGTTGATATAGTCAGGGACAATCCAGTGGATAAATCTGATTTTCCTTTTCACAGAAGGTATAAATTAAAAATGTGGACTTTATGCCTATCTGTTCTCGGTGATAGGAATTTGTCTGATTTGAATTTGTGAATAAACCACTTTTATTTCATGTATATATGTATTTATGTATTTTTCAAGAGCATGCATAGATTGTAGTCTCATCAGTATTCTATAAAATATATGCTGTCATTACCAACAGTACTGTGTAAGGAAGTAGAATATCAGAATAGTGGGGTCAAGGAAATGGATACATGTATACCCTTGTTATAAAGGGTAAAGTGAATCTTGAGAGAAGGCAAGATGTATTATCAGATAAAGGAGACTACCACACAAGCCTGCTGAGCCAAGCTCAACCCTCAGTATCCATGTAGAGATAGAAATAAACAACCAACTTTACAGTTTCCTCCTCTGACCTCTACATATGTACGCATGGGGGCCTTTCCCATATATCACACAAATACCACATGCTAAATAAATAAATAAATAGATGAATACATTTTAAATATGCCTTAAGTACAGAGGTAGTTTTCAGATTTCATTTTAAATATTGCAGAATTCAATATATCAAAGCAAAAACGATGAAAATATATTCTGTGGTGGAAAAATATAAAGGGATTTGACAATAATTAACCTTCATTATTTAATTGTCATTCAGTGTTAGCAATTAAGAAACTCTGATTCTGCATGTAAAATAGTTCATATTCAACTTAGAATTCCAGATACAACAGTTTCAATAACAAACAATATATACAAGCAATATCTCACTTGCTCAAAATTGATGGTTCCTGATAGAAGGATGGAACCTGCTAATACAAGATAGTAGATAATGAAGTAAATTAAAATGTGGGATGTATAATTAACATAAGAGAGCCAAAAAAGGAGTGATGACATTTTTTGATGAAACATTTTAAAGAATTCTAATGTGACAGACTGAAAATGTGTAAGAATTTAATTCTGAAATGTACTTCAATAACATTATAAGGGGCAATAGTAATGAATATTTATACAATCACAACATATAAATTATATTCATTAAATATATTCCTATAGAAAAATGGAGAAAACATATAAAACACACATCTCACCCAAACATACATTCATAACTAAACAGACTCTGTGGTGGTACTGTAATTAAAGTTTGCAAATGTCACATAAATTAATTGTTCATTTTATAACAGACAGTAAAGAACATTTTGAACATTGGTATGTAGGAGTAAGAGATCTGAATTTATAATGTTAATATTGCAACTACTGAAGTTAAATATAATAATAAAAATGAATAATAAATTGTGAAATATGTGAAGTGCGACACATATGGTTATTTAGACACTTAATTAACCATAATTAAATATATTTTTGTATGCAGAAGTGACCCATTTCTTGAATAACTCCATGAAGATGATGATATCACAAGGAAGTGAAAGATCCAAAAGCTAAACAAAACAGAACACCACACAAAAACTAAAAGCCAAAGAGGAAACAAAATGAAACAAAAGAGTAAACAGTTATAAATACAATTCAAATAAAGTCACTTCATCTGTCAAACTACTTTAGAGCCATCCTTGATAGCGGGACATATGCTCTCTTGGACAGTCCAGCTTTTACAGATAATATGTCAAAAAATTTGATAGATAAAAGGGTCTGCCTAAGTCGCAGACATAGGGGAGGGGAATAGGGTGAAATCTGGAGGGAGGGAGGAACAGGAGGATACAAGGGATGGGATAACAATTGAGATGTAATCTGAATAAATTAATTAAATAAAAAATAAAATAAAAAAAAGGTTGGGAGTGGTAGAAACAACAATTTTATGCTGAAAAGAGAGAGTTTGAAATGAGTAACTGAAGTACTCTTGTATGAAAGTCACAAATAACACCATTTTTAAAAAATGGAGTATTTTCTTAAACTGCCAAAGCTGGAGTATTTGGTTAACAAATACACACAGTGGATTTTTAAAGCAAAAGTCTTTATATTGTAACAAAATCATAAACTAAAAATAGTCATAAAATGTCCATGATATTAGTATTGATTAATGCTATTGCCATTTGGCCAATCAATGAACTGCAATTGAAAAGTAAGGTATCAGTAATAATTTATGTATCAATAATAAAATTAATGTAACAACAGTTAAAGAATTTGTTGCAGTACAAGTTTAATTTGAGAAGAAAAAGTAAGAGATCACTGAGAAGAGTTGGAATACAGAAAATGTTGCTAGATTTCTTTAGTCCTAAATTAGAGAACAAACTATTCAATACATATTTTTCAAGTTTGGGCAAGACAAGCACATGTGACTGAAAATCCTGTAGGAGTTCTTAAAATAAATACAATTCTTTATCTAAGAGGTACTAAAAAGTAATGCAAGTAACATGGCATCAAAAGAAAATCATACATCAATAAGACAAAAAAAATAACTGCCTAGTTTGCTTCATAGACTGAAGTATATGCTTCATAGACTTCGAAAGGAACAGGACAGCAACTATAAACTCATTTTTAGTGCTTGCTTCCAAATCTTTAGAGATGATACTTCCACAGTCCCAATGTTCTGTCTGATTTTGATAGTGTCCAAAATTATAAAGAATGAGACTGAAGTAAGAACAAACTGGAGAAAGAAACACACAAAGACATACATGCACACTGGTCTGGCTTCCTGTCCATTCCTGAATCCATATATATTTGGAAGGAGAGAAACAAGTCCCATAAGTTGTCCTGACAACCACACATGCACTGCTGAAAGGAAACTCAGACTTACACATACACAATAAATAAATAAAATGTAATTTAAAACTGTGACTTTTGTAGGAGCATAAACAATAATAAATCTATCATGTTAAGTAGTGCTAGATCAGTAAACATGAAAAAATATAACCTTTTTAAAATATTGGAACATATTTTATGAAAGCATATTTGGAATAATTAAAATCCTTTAAAGCTTTAAAGTTATTTATCAATAATTGAAGTATGTATTTACTTTACAAAATGATTAACTAATGTTTACAGGTATTTAAAAATATCTATTGCTCAAATCGTGTGAAATAAGGCATGTATTTTAGTTTGAACACTGAAGTGACAATGTCAAGCCCCACACGCTGAAAAAGATAAAGTATTTAGTCATTTATCATGAACTGAGAAATACTTTATATAACCAGGCATATTTTTAGAAAACTGACCAAACATTGTTGATAACAATCATAAAAAAAAAAAAACCAGAGTATTGTGTCATGGGATTAATTATAATGAATCAAGTAAGAGATGAAGAAATGTGAGCCACAGGTGTACATATGGGCTGGGATTTCATCAAAAACATGTGTTAAATAAAATATGTTTGATCTGAAATTATCTAAAATGTGGATGAGAGTCAAAGTCCAATTATGATTTATATATGACCATATGTTGTTGGAGCATTTCTGAAAATAACTTAATTTAATTTAATTTCTATTATGATAAGAAAATATTTTAGAAATTAAATTAATTATAGAACAAATGTTATGTGAGTTTATGCAGTCTTTAGATTCAAATGGAAAATCTGATTTGGTTTGAGCAGTAGATTTTGAAGGCTGCTTCTTTGTTTTCTCAATGAACCAAAATTCCAATTACTCTTTATAAGAATTATCGTACATAAACAGTGCCTATTCATTTTTCTTTGTCTATTTTTTTTCTGTTTTGAGATTGGACTTGGGGCCTTGTTTGTACTTGGCAAGTACTCTAACACTGTTTACATGTAAGTTTTGAATGTTTTCAAAGCCTCCAGATAAATTGTGCTTTCTGTGAACTCTCTTGCAACAGTGATGCTTCAGGAATGGACAGAAAGTCAAACCTGGATATTCACATTTAATTTTTTTATATAACTTATACTGATCATGACTCCCTTCCCTCAACTCTTCACAGATCCTCCCAAAATCATTAAACAGCAAATTTTATAATTGTTCTCAGTCAAAACAACATTTCACTGGACACTCTTATTATAGGCTAAACCTTTTTCTGCTAGATGTCATGATCCAATTTTACTTGTGACCAAGTGTCCATTACTTATAAACCTTCATATACAAGCAGATAACATAGGCTCATTAAAGCCTCAGTAGTATTTAATTTTTGCAAGCCAATACTGTATTCTCTCTACTTCTGTGGAAAATTCAGCCCCGTATATACCCTGATCATCCATTCAGAACACAAAGCTCTAAGACAGCACCCCATAAAAAAGTGACTGGATATACTAAATCTGATAGAATAGAAAGTGAAAAATAGCCTTGAATGCATTGATACATGAAACTTACTGAACAGAACACAGCAGCTCAGGCACTAAAATTAACAATTAATAAATGGGAGTTCATGAAACTGAAAGACGTCTATAAGGCAAAGAACACCATTAATAGGACAAAACAGCAGCCTACCAAATGGAAAAAGATGCTCACTAGCCCTACCTGCAACAGAGGCCTAATATCCAAAGTATATAAAGAACTCAAGAAGTTAAACACCAACAAACAAATAACCCAGTTTAAAAAATGGGCTGGACTCCAGATGAGAGTGGTATAGAACAAAGCGAGTATGAAAGACACCAGAAGGTTCAGGAGTATCACAAAGGAGACCATCGAGGCTGGTTCATCTGGACACTGGGGGTCTGCACAACCTGTTGCACCAACCAAGATAGTGCATGCAGTAAATCTAGACACCCTGTTCAGGTTTAGCCAATGGACAGAATTCTCCACAGTTGCTGGAAGAGCAGGGACTGCCTCTGACATGAGCTTTGGTATCCCCGCTTTGATTTTCCTTGGTGGGGAGGCCCAAGGCCCAAAGTGGAAATGGCAGCTGACTATCCACATGAGACTTAATAGGCCGTGGTCATATGGTGCAGGAAGAGGTCCCCTCCTGTCAGAGTTCTAGGTGAGGGGAATGGGGCAGGAGAGGGAGGGAGAGTAAGAATGGAAAGATGCAAGTGAGTGGATAACAATTGGGATTCAATCTGAATAAACTATAATAAATTAAATTTATTTTAAAAATGGGCTACAGCACTACACAAAATTCTCAACAAAGGAATCTTGAATGGCTGAGAGGCATCTGCCTCACAAATATGTCTATCAGATATATTGGGCCAGAAGGCTGATGATGATGCTCCAACATTGTAGAGAGTTTTGGGTGACTGTGCAGGTAGCAGACTGCCTTATGTCATCTTCTAATTTGGGAAGCTGTTGAACTGCACTCCGTGTATACTCAGGTATTCAATTTTATTCCTTCTCAAGTCTCTCATGGGGCTCAAGACCAGCTACATTAGCTTTATAAATAAGCTTATTTGTTTAGGGTTTAAGATGTTTTTTGGTCCAGATAGATTAATGATGAGATATGATAGGTATTGATTTACATTCAGAATTTTAGGCGCCCCAAAATAGGAACTATGTTTTCTTCAAGGCTGTCAAATACAAATAGCCAAAACACTAAGAATACAACATTTATATAATTCCTGATTGTGTCATGGTTCTTCTTGCTGTAGGTATTTTATTATATATAAGTGTGTACTAATATAAATGTATACGTAAAAGATATTTAATAAAAAACAACAAAAAAAAGAAATGTTCAATGTCCTTTGTCATCAAAGGACTCGGAGATTCCATCGTGTACCCATCAGAATGGCTAAGATGAAAAATCAAGTGACAGCGCTTCCGGAAGAGGATGTGGAGCAAGGGGAACATTACCCATTGCTGGTAGAGTGCAAACTTGTACAACCCATTTGGAAATTAATCTGGTGTTTTCTCAGAAAATTAGAAATAGTTTTACCTCCAGACCCAATTATAAGACTCCTGAACATTTACCCAAGAGATGCTCTGCCTTACCACAAGGACTGTTGCTTAACTATGTCCGTCGCAGCTTTATTCACAGTACACAGGAAATTGAAAGAATCTAGATATCCCTCAATCAAAGAATGGATAAAGAAAATATGGTACCTTTACATAGCGGAATAATACTCAGCCAATAAAACAAAGACATCATGAAATTTTCAGGCAAATGGTTGGAACCAGAGAATATTATCCTGAGTGAGGTAACTCAGACCCAGAGAGACAGGCATGGTATGTACTCACTTATAACTGGATATTAACCATATAGTACAGGATACACATGCTAAAATACACAGATCCAAAAAAGCTAAAAAGAAGGGCCCAAAGAGTGATGTTTGAATCTCACTAAGAAGAGGAAATAAAATAGACATCTGAAGTAGATGGAGGGAAATAACTGGGTGGGAGAGAGAGTGGGAAGGAAAATGTGAGTAGGGTTGGGTGTAGGGGTGAGGAAGAGTGCTGGGAGGGAGATTAGAAATCAGTGGGCAGCATCTCTGGAGAGGCTTTCTGGAGTCTGTGATAGTGATCCTAGCTAAGATTCCTATAAGTAGGGGATATGGAGCCTGAAGTTGCCACCTCCTGTAGCAAGGCTAGACTTTAAGTAGAGGGAGAGGGACACAAACCCCCCCCCCCCGACAATACCATCAATCTAGACAACCAATGACTGGCCCAACTTGAGTCCCATGCCATGAGAGAGTCTATCCCTGACATATTAATAATATTTTGCTGTGCTTGTAGAGAGGAGGCAAGCATTGCAGTCATCTGAATGGCTTTACCCAGCAGCTGATGAAAACAGATGCAGAGATTCACAGTCAAAGATTAGGCAGAGTGTTAGAGGTTGGTCTGATGTATTTTGATGCTAGTTGTTGCTTGCTATCTCTGTGACCCACCTGCACCTCACCTAAGAGCCTAAGATGTTTGACCAATGAATGGTCATCACAGCTGGGAAGGGCAAATGGGATAAGTGTGGCTAAGGATTCAGGGCTTGGAGAAAGAGACAGGATCTTGGGAGGGAGGGAGACAGGAGGAGAGGAGCAGGAAGAAGGCTGCCATGGTTTAGGTTGAAGAAAAGCAAAGGGCTGGCATGGATGGAGATTTGGCCCAGGTGATGATAATTAGCAAGTATTTGGGATTATGGATGGGAGGTAGCTTTACAGAAATTACTAGAAGTAGATGGCATGGGATTGGGGTAGATGTCCCATACCTGCCCCACTATGGGAAGTAGTCCAGGGGATTAATATCTTTCCTGCTCCAGGTCAACTCAGGCTATTTTATAATATAGCAGGTGTCTGTATCTTGATTGATTGCTTGTGGGTTAGAAAATACTGCTTAATATTAATTATAGGCTTAATAATAGTAATTATTATGCCATACTGACAAAATAACGACAACAGTGGAGCTTGTGGAATCTTATGGAAGTCAGAGAGGAAGGATTGAAGGAGCCCCAAATATCAGGGGCACCACAGGGAAACCTAAAAAATTAACTAATCAGGGACAATAGGGGCTCAAGAGACTGATACACCAACCACTGATCATCTAATGGACAGACCTAGTTCCCCCCCACAATAGACACAGAAGTAATCGATGTACAGCTTGGCCCTCGTGTGGAACCTCAAAGACTGGGAGCAAGGCCTGTCTCTGACTCTGTTGCCTGATTTTGGATCCCTTTGTCCTAACTGGACTGCCTTCTCTTGCCTCAGAACAGGAAGATGCACCCAGTCCTATTTGATATGTCAAGGTGGGTTGATATCCATGAGAGGTCTTCCCTTCTCTTAGAAAATGGTGGCAGGGAGCTAAGCGGTGGGGGGGGGGGGAAGAAGAGGTGAGATGAAGGTACTGGGAGGAGAAGACGGAGGGGAAATTATGATCAGGATGTAAATAAATTAATTAAACATTTAAAAAAGGAAAAGGAAAACTACTCTTTATGTTAAAAAAAAAAACAGTGACTTCGATGATTTATTTTACTTACAGACTCTCTGTACAGTCTGATAAGCCCAATCAATCACAGAACAGACCTCTGCATCTAGGTCAAGAAAACCCTATTTATGTAGACAGTGGAGAGTGACTGTGACTGACAAAAAGAGAAAAGGGTTTAAGTCATTTTGAGTTCACAGGCAAATGTCGAAATTGTCAGTTCAAAGAAAAAAGTAAGAAAGAGAGCCTAGTACATAAGGAGGAAAGTTTCCTTTTAGCATGAGCTCTGATACACCGTGCATGTGTGATAGGAACCTCTAATGTCTAGGCAGCATCCTTTGTGGTATTTTTCAATTGTTTAAGTCACTTACTGAAACACTAAGCACATTTTAAAGTTATTGGAGTAGACTCATCTAATTGTATTGAATTACTTATTTACATTTGACCTTGTTTCTCCTCCACGAATATTTTAACTTAAGAAGGGGTGAGGACTCTGCACACAACTTCTCCCTCTCTCATCCTGTCAGCTTTACATTTATTAAATGGATCACAAATGCAATCCCATCTCACTTCACATTTTTTTCCTTAGGAATTCATTCACATTCAATTATTCTGCTATCTGTCTCTTTCCAGTGGCTTCTTAAGAAGTGTCCAATCCTTCAAATTCTTTGCTGGTTAAAAAGTAAGATATAATACTATGTTACTGTGCATTTCAAATGGAATCCCAGTTCGCTTGATATATGAATTCATATTCACCCTTTTATACTTTTAAAAAGGACAGAGAATAGTGTTTTAATAAAATAAATCATTTCACATCAGTGCCTAGCCTAATGATACTATTTTAAAAATATAATCTATAGAAAAATCTTCTGGTTATTATATTTTCTTTTATTATATCAGAAGCAGGATTAACATAATATGCATGCATCTGTAGCACTATGGAAGAAGAAATGGGTATTAGAGTGTATTTTCTACCTGAAAGAGTAAGATAAAATCAATGTCATGATATTTTAATGCGAAAGCAAAATTATTTAACAATGTCTGTCCCTGTGTAAAGATGTTGAAAGAGAAAAGACTGAAGAACACCTTTTGGTTTTACTTCAAAAATGTCTGTTCTTCCCGTTCTGCCATGGTCCTTTAGAAAGTGCTTCAATGTTCTGCAAATTAGCTTCAATTTTTTGCAACTAGGTATTTCTACAACATGGTATCTCCAACATGGTATCTCCAACATGATATCTACAATGAGCCATGTAGAATGAGTTTTCTTCAACAAGTATGTACATCAAGTATATCCACTGAGCCCTTGATGGGACAACCATACCACATATCTTCCTCCCAATGATAAGAGATTGCTGTAAAGAACTGCATGAACCAGAAGCAGGGGATGGATAACTACAAGGAAACTGTTGTCAGGGCATCTCTGAGTGTGGAGATGGGAATTTATCAGGAGTCTCATCCCTAGTGGCAGAGGTTTTCTTGGGGGGGGGGGATGTTTTGTTTGTTTTTGTTTTTTTCTGAATATTGTTGATATTTATCCTCTCCTGAACTCCCCCTTCATCTTCACTACATCCATAATCAAGTTTCTGTTCCACCCTTACCCCTCTTTCACTATCTCTCCTTTCACCCGATGAAATAAATAAAACCAGGGAGCCCAGTTTGTGTTGGCCACTACTCTTGGTCATGGCGCCCGCTCTTAAATGTCATTGATATATCTGGTCTCACTCCACTGAAATAAGTCAGCTTGTACTATCCCAGCAGCAAGCATGTGCCATCAATACTTTATGACCACTTTTTCTCCACCATATGAGAATTGTGGTTTGAGGTCATGTAGATCCTATTGATGCTGTCATGATAATTATGAATGCATATGTTCATCTGCCTTGTGGTGTATGGACAACAAAGAGGTCTTAAAGTGACCCTACCTACCTCTGGCTCTTAGAATCTGTCTGCAACCTCTTCTTTTAAGATCTCTAAGTCTTAGAATGAGTAGTAGTAGTCAACTTTGACCTTTAAGCTGTACAAATGTACCAGTGACTAAATACACTGGAGTATACCTTCCATAAAAGTATAAAAATAAATGTTTCCATAATTGTTTATTAGAAACACTGAAATTATATCATATAGATTAAGATTCTATAAATAAAAATGTTCTGCCATATAATCTTTTGAGATTCAAAAAATAATTTTTGAACTTCAGAACTGTTTTCTCACTGTCAGGAGCATTCAGTACTCACACTGGTGGAGAACTTAGGTTCGTAGGTGTCTTTCACTATCTTATTCATATTTTCTTCATGATCTGTGTCATCATACTTTCAATGTACATGTATATTTGCTTTAAAAACATTTACATGTACTGCTGGAAGTAATTCCCCCAATATCATTCACTTCTGAAACTGGAGACCATTCATATTAACAAAATGTAACATCTTCAACATATCTCCAGTCAACAGCAAATTCATTATTGTCATGGTTTTGGTTTATAAGTAGAAAAAAAGGAAAATATAAGACAGGAAACTATGTGATCAAAAAGAAAAGGAGTAAATGCAAAAGAATGTGTTCAAAGTAATCGACTACTCTTTGAACTTTCACAGTTATGAGAAACAATAAGCTCTCCCAAAAGTCAGTAATCAGGGATATCTATTTGGAGGCAGAGCAAGAGGAGGATGCTGATTTCTATGAAACCATCACCACATTACTATCAGTGGTAAATATTTATATGGTGGAGTAAAAAATATAGACCAATGATCAAGAGAGCATGAGGAAGCTACTTAGCCACAGTAAGAATATTTGCGTCATATAAAGTGGGATTTGTGCTATTTATTCTATAGTCTTTAGTCTCCACCCCCAAGCAACCTATGAACTAGAGATGCCAACATTCTTATTAAATTAAAGCTTTTAATTAGGTTTTAGAAGGTTACATTTTCAAAGGACCATGACTGAAAAATGTTAAATGTAGTAGACACAGGAAGACTGAGCTTATAATTCCTATGATGCTTGTTCCACAAGGCACCTCATGAGACATGCTTACCTGCAATCGGCACACACACACACACACACGTGTGTGTGTGTGTGTATATATATAATTTGAACAGTATGCTCAGAGTGTTTAGTTTGAAAATGCGAGCTACATTTACTTTTAATTTGTAAAGTCTAAATTGGGACTATTTCAACAGCTTTTTCCTATGAATACACTGACATATCTGTACTTACTGCTGAAGAGATGTTAAGAATGATTTCCAAAATCTTTTTGATTGTCAGAGAGTAAATATATTATAATTTAAGGTTAATGATTTTTAAATATTAGAAATAGTAGATATATGTAGTACAGTGCATTCTTATTTCCAGTGGTATTACAACTAAAGGTCTTTTGCTTTCCCTTCCTGCTCCTCTCATTCCCTCCTTCACTCTATGTCTTTCCACCATTTATCCATTCACCTTTGCTTTTCTCACTCATTATGTTTTTGTTTTGTTTCAGGTAAAGGTGAGATTTAACCTTGCATATCCAATCTGAATCTTCCGTGCTGTTAACATCTTTATAAAGGGACTTGGTGTCTAATGACTGACCACATGTGTAGCTTTTCTATATTAAGGGAGTGTATTAAATATCTTCTTTAAAAGTTAAGGTACTTAAAATAAAGCAATTTTTCACCTTCACTCCTGAAGGGAAAGAAGCATACAAATAACTTTTATTTTCTGGTAGCTTGCCACAGCTGAAGTTTACACTAATTAGAAATCGTCTGGAGGCAGGAGAGCAGATTGAGCCTTCGGCTGGAAGTGCTTCCTGACAGGTGGTTCACCACCTAGCAACATTACAATTACCTACCACACTGTTTGATTTGTGTAAACCTCATTACGACTCCCATTATTTAATGAACTATGAGCATTCCTTCACCTCCCTGCAGATTGCTGCGCTCCACTTCCATTTCAATTGCATACTTTAAACCCATTTGTTTCTTAAGAGCAAATATCTCCTTGAAATGAAATTTCTAAACTTGAGTAGAAGTTTTACAATATCTATCTAAAAGTTATCAGCAAATAGTCAGGCTATAGCTTACCTCTAGTATTATTAAGTTTTATTGTTTCTGTTTATATTTTCCTCATGAATATGTAAAAGAAACACTGATATTTCCCATCGTATGAGAATATGTGTTCAGTATGTGGTCCCATGTGTAATGAGATGGAAAATTGAAGCAATTATCCAGATAATTCAAGCCTCAAACCAAATATAAGTTTGTGTTGTATGTAGTATGCATATTTTAAAATCCCATTTTAGTATCAAAATATTGTGTTTTATATTTTAAGTGTTTGTATTTCTCATTTGCACCTTAGCCACAGACAACCTGTTTTAAAAGATTTTATATATTCTACTTGAGAAAATAGTATAAAATATTATAGCCATACTTTCTTATTGAAAGAAACTAATAAAAAAAATCATAGCATACTGTAGCTTATTCTACTAAAATTGTTTTGTCTAGGTGTTTTACTATAGGCCTAGGTTGTGTAAGATGTTTTCTTCCAGTGTTTTATATTTTAAAGGCATTGAAAGAATATGAAAGGATATGAAAAGAAAGGTTATAAATGTTCACAGTAGTTCACACTGAAAAACTGGGAACAAAATAAACTAAATTTTTATTAGTCATCTGACTACACAGAGTAGGCAAAATAAGTTGTCCTCTGGCTGACTTGGCTTTTATTTAGTCTTTCCCAGGCAGGCTGCTTCCTGCTCAGGTAACTTATCCAGAACAACATTCAGTTACTATTTCACAATAAGTACAGGCATTGTATTAGATGCTTGGAACTGAAACTTATTGTCTTCAGTCACTACAAAACTTTACCTCCCCTTACTTTCCAAATGTTTATCACAGATTATGAACTTCCAAGGACTTCACTTCCAACCAAATGATTTATTTAAAATTCTTACCTTCTCACTGTGAAGATATGCTTTTACATCTTATTTTCATTTTCACTAAGCAAATAGTCAACAACAACAACAACAACAAAAAGCAGCATGGCTTAGTTATGGCTGGCCTTAGAGACTGGCTTCTTTTCTGGCTAAACTTCCAGTCATGTATAACAATATTCTTTGAAGCACTGATAATCTAACCATGCAATAATTAACAGCTATACCCTACAGCCTGTGACTTTATATTACAGCTTCTCCCTTGTATTCACTCTAGTTTCCATTGCTGGAAGGGTCTGCTCACTGTGATGGCATCAAGAGTTACTTTTTATAGTATCAGCAGAATGAATGGGATTACAATGTGGATTTTTGAAGGAACTTAGGTGTGAACTACAATTGTGTGATGAAATTCAATTTATTTCTTGTAATGGTTGAATACTTTTACATAGAATACTAATTCACAAGATCCCTTGAAACTCATTAACTGGAATGCTTCTTCAGGAAGTTGAATCATTTCATAAGGAATACAAACTATTTTGACATTGCTATGCCACAAAGCTGAACTATCAGTGTCTTGAACAACAGACATCGTGTACATGAACCCTTCAGCCAACTATGCCAAGGGATTGATTGTCAGAGTCAGAGGCTTGAAAGACTATAATGAAACAGTGTTTTCAAAACATAACAGGATCATTGCACACATGACCTCTGAGTAGTTGTTACAGAGTGCACAACACCTGAGTAAGATCAGATAAGACAAAATACAGTCATGAATAAGGTAAGTGGTCAAGAAGAACTATTAACATATGATTGCTTTAGAAGATGGAGAATTAGTTTTCTGTAAACACATTTCAGCAGATAACCATGGACCAAAGAAGATATACACAAAACAAATGAAAGGCTATGAGTTTAGAGGAAGTGAGTGAGGATGTAAAAGTACCATGTGTAAGGAATAGATTATGTATCCTGGAGGAATTAGTGGAGGGCTGAGTATAATCAAAATACAGTGCCTGAAGTGAAGAGTGTGACTGTGATCAAAACACATTGTAAGGAATTCTGGAAGAACTAATAAAATTTTAAATATATTTTAAAACAATCAAAGAAATAGGATACTGTGCTAAGGAATCAAGAGAACTAAAATGAGCCGTTTGTGCAATTCTCATATAATGTTTATTTCAACAAATATCAAAAGACCTCAAAGAGTAAGATTGAGAGAGATATTTCTGTTGAGATAGACAGTTTCAATGAACTGGTAGAGGCAGGATACAGACAGACATGTTATAACATGTTCTATAATTTTTTAATAGACAACATGAGTAGTAGTGGATATAGTGAGGCAAAGGGCTAGTCTGAGCAACATCTCATGACATAATCTACTGCAAATGCTTCTACAAATTATGTATAAATCAAGCTATCCAGCATGGAATATGGGAGAACTAAGTCCTGCTCATATAAAAAGGATGCTTTCAAATTATGAATTCATACATAAGTGCCTTGCTCAGCCATCATGAAAAAGCTCCTTGTTGCTGTATTTGAGAACCAACATAGAGATCCACATTTGGATAATGTGCAGAGAATGTGAGATTATGGATTGCTTAATCATAAATGAGATGCCTTCATCAAACCTCTCCCTTTAAGGATCACGGGAGACAGGAAATTCTTTGAGCTAGAAGTGCTGTGTGACTCCAAAAAAAAAAAAATACTAGCATGTTCCAGACTCAACAGGACTAATACACATATGTATTTTCCGGGACCAGCCCCAGGTGAGGGTCAGGGTCCGAAGAAGGGTGGACACAAGTGTGGAGTAGGGGGAAAGGGAGGAAAGGGAGGAATGAGTCAGACACAGGGACTGGGTGATTGGCTGGAAGAGTCCTTCTTTATTTACACAGAAATCAGTAAAAAGGGATACATTCATGTTGCTACAAAACATAGATCATATCATTTTTGTGCTCAGACACGTGTTCTAACTTCTGCTTTGTCATAAGTTTAGTCATCACTGATAATCTGTGGCAGAGCAGAATTATCTTTTGCAATCATCTTCCCTCATCAACTCCACATCCTAAGTTTTAACAATAGTGAAGTTTTAAGGGCATGCTTTGCAAAGCATGACAGCTGATTCTTGGGCTAGTAGCTTTTGCAGTTTCGAGGGCACTAGACAGAAAGAAAATCTTCAAATCAGCCTGGGAAAATTGTCATGTCCCAAGCAAACAGTGTATTATTAATTTTTAATAGTCAGGGTGCTACTTGTCACTAGGCCCAAGAAAAGTCTGCAGGCCAAAGCTGCTGAAGTTATTATTCAATTTCTGGAATAATACAATGTTTATATTTTATATATTTATTGAATTTATTATATATCTAATTTTGTTATATTTTGTTTCTTAGTTATAGAACACTACATTGACCTCTTATGAGTTCACCTTTTTTAAGTAAGGTAGGTTTTAATATTTTATCCTTTTATCATTTATCCACACTTAGTATTTGTCCATCAGTATAAGAAAGAGACTTTTAACTTGATCTGCTGGCAACTTCTCTAGCCTACTAAATATTGTTTACCTTTAAAAGTTAATTTGTTTTGATTATCTTGTTCCTAAATAAGGAACACCCAGGGGCAAATTTGTCTAAATTTATCTTTGAGTCAGAGTCTCATAAAGAGCTCTCTGTCATAAGATTTTTGAGACACAGCCTCCAGGGTGCAAGGAAGACCCTCTTGTATAACCAGATAAGGATATCTCCCTAAAAGTGGGAGAGGTAGTATGGTGAGGACATTCCTAGAAAGATTAGAAACAGTACTCTGGGCAAAGGGCATAAATGTGTCATAAGAAGAATTCTAACAATCCAATATCTCCAAGTTGTAGAAATAATAACAGACCTCCAAACATGTGACGCATAGATATCAAGGCCAAAACATGGGGGACCACACCACAGGGATTGCATCACTAAGCTGCTCTTTGTCAAAGAGCTGTGCTAGTTTTATGCCTTTTGCTGTTGCCGTTAGATATGGCTGTGCCATGGATTCACAAACATTATTATAGCATGCACAAGTTAAATAAGATAGGGCCCCAGAAGTGACAGAGAAAGTGCACAAAGGCTCCCGGGTCTAACCAAGAAGCTGTCTGTCATTGATTGTCATTGGCAGAGGAAAACTGAGGTTTCTCCAATGGAGACTAAATGGGCACATTAAGCACACATATCATCATCTCATGCTCAGAAATAGTTGGCTGAGAATAAATGAAGTCAATGGCACTTTTGTCAGCGTTTTGTCTCATGTTTCTTTGTTCAACCAACTTTTCATCTCATTAGTCATGTGTTTGTGTGTCTGTGTTTGCTTAGTTTTTTGTTTGTACACATCATGCATAGGCTCTCTCCCTCTCTCTCTCTCTCTCTCTCTCTCTCTCTCTCTCTCTCTCTCTCTCTCTCACACACACACACACACACACACATACACACACACACACACACACACACACACACACACACACACACACTATACATATGAAAAAGAGCAGGGGGAGGAAAAAACAAGAAATGGGGCATGGGAAAACTAAGATAAACTGAATGGGAAGAAAAGCATAATCAGAATATATGATATTAAAATATTTTTTCAGTAGAAAATGTAAAAAGATGTTTTCTGAATGCAAGCAAGCCTATTTAGAAATTAGGACCTTTTAAAAAAAGATTTTATTGCTGTTAAATTAAATTTATTTTGTAATATTTTGCCAAATGTGAATCGGCACTCAAGTAAAGTAGAACAAGGCAGTTTTAGAAAGTCAAGGTTTTAATTTTAAGAAAATTGAAATGATTAATTTTTAACTTCCTTTTTCGTGAATTTCACCTTATGCACCCCTGTCCCACTCTTCTCCCCATCCCTCTAGATCTGCTCTGTGCCCTTACAAACTTCCCCCAAAATAAAACACAAAATAAACCCAACAAAAATCCAGTAATGGGGGTCGGATAGGTTTTTGGTTGCTCTCTTGGGCAATAGAGGGTTATTATCAATGGGAGTTGGTTACAAGTTATTATTTGCCTTATTTATACAGAAAACCAGGTTAGAATCAGTGATGTCCTTCTTTTCGCTATCTTATATTTTTAGGTTCAGAGAAAGGAATTGAAAAGAAAGAAGGGGAAATATAGAAATATAAAGGGAAGATAGAACAAAAAGTAGATTAGTGAATCTGCTCCACAACTTAATGCCTCAATTGACACTCACAAAGTTATTATTAATTTACTGGTATAGAATTTTGTATATAGATACAAAATAAGTTTAAATCTAGACACAATGGTATTGAATTCAAATGTAAGTTTATTCTTCACACACATTACATATATATTTCTACTCTAATATGAGGTATTGTACCCACATAACTCAATTATAATACAATGTTTATTTCCAATACATTGAAATTGCTATTGTAGACTGTTTAGGATAAATAAGTTATACAAGTTAACTGTTAGCTGATCAAATCATGGTCACATCAATCACTAGTCTACTTTTATCACAAGAATATACATCTTAAGTGCAACAGATAGAAATGATTCTACGGAAAAATAAGGTCAGATAGTTAGATAAGGTCTTCAAAACCTCAGAGACATGCAGAATATGACATTTAAAATGTTTTTTATTACTTTAAAGTTTCACTGACAATTAGACAGATTAACTCTTGGCAACACCCAGCCTACCTCAAAGACAAAGAACCTCCGTATGGAGGTGACTTCTAATGTGTCAAACAAGCCACTGGGGAAAATGTCCTCATTTCTATCACAGTCAGAATTCTGCCTAAAAAAGGGCAAGCTTGGAAGCTGGCAGTCGACAACCAATAGCGGCCATGACAGGGTAAGCAAGTCATCAACAGTTCCTGTCTCATAAATATGTCTGTCATATATATTGGGCCAGAAAGCTGAAGAAAATGCTCCAATGTTACAAAGAGTTTTGGGTGACTATTCAGGTAGCAAACTGTCTCTGTCTTCTTTCATTTGAAAAGCTACTAACATGCACTCCTGGCATACTCAGGTAATCAAGTTTATTTCTGTTCAAGTCTCTGATGGATTTGGAGACCAAGTAGCTTAGTTTACAATGAAGCTGAGTTGTTTAGGGGTTAAGATTTTTTTGGTCTAAGTGGATGTTTTAAGTTGATAATAGCAAGACGTGATGGAGATTGATTTTTACTCAGAATTTTAGACACACCAAGACAGGAGAGATGTTTTCTCCACGGCTGTCAAATACAAATAGCCAAAACACTAAGAATGTAACATTTATATAATTCCTGATTGTTCATGGCTATTCTTGCTGTAGGTAATTTATTGTATGTATGTGGAATAATATAATTGTTTATGTAAAAATAAATATAAAAAGCAATTTAAAAACACAACAAAAAAGAGAAAAAATAACATAAATAAATCTTGCTGTGGGAACAGTTGTGTGTTAACAGTATAACCTTTTCCCCAAATGTGGGGAGCCATGCCTAATTCTGCCATGTTAGAAATCCTGTGCTTAGGCTGCATGCTGTGACCTTCAAGTTGCTGACCTTTGCCTCAAGAGGTTTTGTGTTCTAGGCTATCCTTGGACTATTTACCTCTGAAAGAAGTAGGGAAGTCCCAACTAGGAATCACCCAGAGGATCAAGGTAGTTCTTACAGGGAACTACTCAGAGAACTAGGAAGTTCTACAGGGAGCGATTCAGGCTATTGCGTTCTTGCCTGGGGGCTAGGGTGAGTGAGATTAGAATAGATCCTATTGACCTTGCTCTCTATATATTCTTACTTGTCTGCATTAAAGTGAATTTTGATTAGAAATTTCCTGACTTGATTCATTATTCCTCGCGTCTCTGTATCCTACTTTCAATCACCACTCCCTCTTTCAGGTGAACCCTGATTCGATTTTTCCTGCGGGCTGGGACACAACACCCAAACAGCATTACATGCAAATTTCATTGCTATGAATGTAACAAGGCTTTTGCCTATGCCATCGATACTGGATCTTCACTCCTATTCCTCTCAGAAATCCTGTTGTTGTCCCGTGTCATGGAGATGCTGAGATGTTAATTTAGCAAGGCTAACATCTGTGAACTGCACTCTAGTAGCTCATAGATGGGGTAGATTTTGGGGTAGGTCAACTTATAGCCCTGGATCTGGGCCTGGGTGGTGGCTGTGTTGTTCATCCTACAAGTTCTTCTCCATCTCAGAAACCTATCATCATCATCATCATCATCATCATCATCATCATCATCATCATCGTTGTTGTTACCTATTCTCTCAGATTTTACATACGTAATGTAGTTGTTCCCCTCCCTTCTGCCCTTCTAGTCTCTTTCCTTTGCCTCCATCCACTTTTCCAGTTTCTCTTTAGGAAGGGATTGGCCTCCCATAGATATCAACCAACTATGGCACATCAAGTTGCTCCATGCTTTGTATTAAGGCTAGACGAGGCAACCCGTTAGGAGGAAAGGGTGCCAAAAGCAGGCAAAAGAGTCGGAGACCGTCCCTACTCCTACTACTAGGAGTCCTACAAGAAGACCTAGCTATGCAACTGTAATATACAGACATCCTAAGTCAGACTCAGGCAGAGTCCCTGATTGTCAGTATGACTCTGTGAGTCCCTATGCATCCAAGGTAGTTCTTCTGGGGGTTTTCTTTTGTGTAATATTCTAAAAGGACTTAAAATAATTTAGGAATTGTGATAATTCAGCCAGAATGTCTTTATGAGGGATGTTTTTATGTTGATGATGGTGGGGAAACTTCCTTCAAATGTAGGCATTTTTCAGATATCATCGTCTGAGTCACAGCAAGCCTGCCAGTGTGATGCTCTAGATGCACAGGGAGCAGTTTCTCTGTGAATTATACATAAAGGCAGAAAAGGTAATGTTATATCTACAGTAGGGAATGAGAATGAGTCTGAGAGTCTTACTACTGATAAAAACAATGTCTCCAGATGTAAAAATTAAGCAAATGAAAGCAACCAATATAAATTTATGGAATCTACCATTTTAAAAATTTAAGGCTTATCAAGCTTTATCCACAAAAATTAAGAATTGATGAAAAATGCTTAAGATCAAATTTCCATTTCCAAACACTGCTTTAACCCAAGCACAGTAAAAAAAAAAATGGAATGAAATGAAAATTGTTACATTAGTTCTGGAGCTAAAATATGAAATTATGGAGATAAATGAGATCAAGTGGATTGACAGGAGGCTGTGCAGTGTTCCCATATTTTGTTTGCTTCAGACAAGCTTCTCTCTATAATCAGAAGAGTTCCTTCATTTCATCTCAAAGCAGGAAATTGCAGACTGCTGTTAACAGATAAGTTTAACTTGAATCTGCAGTATTGCATATTAGGAATAAGTGCTTATTTTTATAAGAATTGTTAGAGGTATTGAATATATCACTTACCTGACATCTTCCTTAGAGGATTTCATGATTGTGAGAAGTTTTCCCATCCTTCTGTTTTAAAATCCTAGGCCTTGTGCAAGTGGACTTTCCTAGTGGGATAGTAGATAACACTTTTTGCATTCTAAACAATTTCATCACAAAAGCCTCATAAATGATTAATGCCTGCTTTAATCACATTGCTTTTAGTACTAAAGAACCTTTACTATTTGAATCAAAGAAGATCTGTAAAAGAAATATAGCATTGTATGCTGAGAGTCAGATATGTTCATTTTGATAAAATTAGAAAATTGAAATTATTAAATACTGAAAAATGTAAAACTACAACTGTTTCCATAATAGCAAGAACAGTTAGACATGTGTTTGTGCACTCTACAAAGGTCCATTAGAGTTTCCATTCATCTGACTACTATTCAGTTCCAAAGAAATGTATTGTTGATAATTCATGAATTTTCATTTCTACATACTTACACAATATAAATTTATGTCAAGCTTTACAGAATGAAATCAGAGAAAATTAAGTGATAACATTTAATCATACATCAAAGATGAAATATTCTTATTTAGTATAGTAAACTATAAATTATACAATGCTTAAATCAGTACATTAACTGAGAGACATGTAAGCTATTTGAAGGAAAGTAGGATGGTACAAGGATAAAACGTCAAAAAATTTTCCAGGCATAATATTTGACAAGATTGTGAAAGAAATTTGGTATTGGTAAGTTTTATTCTAACAGAATACCTCCATTGAATAAAAATAATTCATAAATAAAATAATTACAGTGAGTTGGTAGACACCTAAGCATACTCACATAAGATTTTAATTAAAACCATTTAGCTCTTTTTGCTTCTGTGTGAACTCACTCATTATGAAAATTTCTAGTTCAATCCATTTGTCCACAAATTTTGGAAATTCCTTGTTTTTAATAGCTGAGTAGTATTCCATAGTGTAAATGTACCACAGTTTCTTTATCCATTCTTCTATAGAGGGACACGTAGGTTGTTTCCAAGTTCTGGCTATTATGAATAAGGCAGCTATGAACATGGTTGAGCATATGTCCCTGTTGTGTAGTAGTACATCCTCTGGGTATATTCCAAGGAGTGGAATAGCTGGGTCTTGAGGAAGCCCTATTCCCTTGGACGGAGATTCCTGGTGGCACTCAGAGGAAAGATAAGAGGTCACCAAGGAGAGACTTGATACCGTATGAGCATATTCAGGGGGAGGAGGTCCCCCTCAGACACAGACTTAGGGGAGGGGAGGGGAGTAGGGGGGAAGTGGGAGGAAGGGAGGAATGGGAGGATACATGGGATGGGCTAACAACTGAGATGTAATATGTATAAATTAATAAAAATGTATTTAAAAAAAAAGATTTTAATTAAAACCAAGTAATATAATGCAGCCAAAGGCCAGGGTTAGCCCTAGGGGCCTGAAAGACAAGCAGGTGCAGACCTGAGTAATTCCTGATTCCTAGATTTATGTCAACATGACACAGCCAGGGCCATTTTAGAAGTGGGAAAAACTACTGAAAAAAAAATGTACCTACACAATTGACCTGTGGGCAAGCCTATAGCACATTTTCTTCACTGATGACTAATACGGATTGGTGTAGAAGGGCCTCCCTCACTGCTCCTGTGCTACTCTGCAGTGGCAATCTTAGTGTTCATAGTAGGAAGGCTGAGCAAGCCACAAGGAGCAAACCATGAGGAACAATCCATGAGTACCATGCTCCACTGTACAACAAGGACATTTGCCCAACTATGTTCATAGCAGCTTATTTGGCATATCCATAATCTGGAAACAACCTAGATGCTCCACAACCAAAGAATCAACAAAGAAACTGTGGTACATTTACATAATGGAATACTACTCACCTATTAAAAACAAAGCAATCTTGAAATTTCTAGGTAAATAGATAGAACTACAAATGATCATCCACAGTGGGGTAACCCAGACCCAGAAAGACATACTTTGTATATATTCATTTATAACTGGGTATTAGCCCAATTGAGACAGTCTCTGGGATTTGCTTCTAGACTTTGGGCAGAGCACTGAGAGTGGTATCTAAGAATGGGGGCATGGAAGGACCCAGAAGGTTCAGGAGACTCACAACGGGATTGTCAAGGCCGTATGGATCCTGACCCAGAGGAGTCTGTACAAAATGTTGCACCAACCAAGGACAATGCCTGCAGTGAACCTAGATCCCCTGTTCAGATATAGCCAATGGAAAGTTGTGGGAGGATCAGGGACTGCCTCTAACATGAAATCTGGTGTCCCCGATTTAATCATTTCCCCATGGCGCGGAGGCTAGGCAGGCTCACAGAGGAAGGGCTAGCAGGCTATCATGATGAGACATGATATGCTGTGGTCATATGGTGGGTGAGGAGCACAGCAGCCCCGTCTGAGGTCTCGGGGAGGAGAATAGGCAGAAGAGGGAAGGTGGATGAGAATGGGAAGATACAAGGGAGGGGAGACCTATTGGGATATAATCTGAATAAAATATAATACATTTAAAAAAGAAGATGGAGCACTCTTCCATGGATTGTGCATCAGTTCCTACCTCCAGATGATTGCCTTGAGTTTCTGCCCCGGATTTCTTCAGTGATGGACTGCATTATGGAACTGTAAACTGAAACAATCCACTTCTTCTCCAGGTTACATTGGTCATGAACTTTGTCACAGCAATGGAAAAGTAATTAAGAAACCTCTATTTTTAGGTGCAAAGGATATTGAGCCCATTAGTGTCATTCTCGTGGTGTCAAGAAGCTTCATTTCTCTTTTACTTTGAGTTTATGAACTTGCTCCATACCAGTAGATAGTTTTCAATAGCATGGCAGTTTATTACTTTATAAAATGATGTGTAGGCCGGGCGTAGTGGCGCACGCCTTTAATCCCAGCACTTGGGAGGCAAAGGCAGGTGGATCGCTGTGAGTTCAAGGCCACCCTGGTCTACAAAGTGATTCCAAGACAGCCAAGGCTACACAGTGAAACCCTGTCTCAAAAAACCAATAAATAAATAAATAAATAAATAAATAAAAATAAATAAATAAAATGATATGTAATCGTATATGCACAGTGTAATTTAAAAATATATTATAACTATAAAAAGTCTTTACTATATCTGTAGTAGTTAGTAATAATTATATAATTTTCCTCTGGAATATATTCTATTTAAGAATAATTTTGAAGTAAAGAAAAATAATTAGATATAAAGGTATCAAAAAACTTTGTTACTTCATCTTGTACTAGTCAGAGTGGCTGAGTAGAAAATATCCCAAAATAAATTCCACCTCATTAACTGTTGGTGGAATTGTAAACTGTCTTAGCCACTCTGGAAATCAGTGTGAATAAGAAGTCAAAAGCTAATAATATGTCTACCATGGAGCCCAGATATTCCACTTGTTGGCATATGCCCAAAGAACTTTACTTCCTATTTCATTGATAATTACTCGGCTCTGTTCACTTCCAGTCTGTTCGTAATAACAAGAATGAAAATAAACTAAATACTTTTCAACTGGTGAACAGGTAAGGAATATGTTGTACTGTCCTGGCCTGCCGGGGTTCAACTAACACTCAGGAGGAGAAATTTCCTGTATAGGGACAGAACACAAGACAAAAAGAAGGGGGCAAGTCTGGATTCTGATCAAACTCCGTTTATCGAGAAATTTCACAGAGTTTTTATAAAGCAGGGGGCAGGGAAGCATATTGCTATGGCAACCCAGCTGTAGGCTATCTCAAGATGGGAGGAATTCCAAACAGGTCACAACCTCCTGCCACAACGAATATTTTGCTATCTTTATCTAATCTGTCAAAGTACAACAGGGTGGCTCTATCTAAATCTTACCTTTAGTCTAACTGCCGAACCACAACAGGGTCACCTGGTTTTTAATAAATGGCAGACTGCTGGAGAAATAGGAACCTCGGCTCTGACAAGATGGCTGAACATTGGCCATATAGCCCTTCCCCTACATTCTACATAAACACAATGCAGTATCAGTCAGTTCTGGAGAAACATGAAATTTGCAGGGAAATGGATAGATTTAAAAAAATATACGATATTGGATGCACTAACCCAAACTCAAAGGGGCAAACGCTGCATCTTTCAGATGTGAGTATATAATTTGGAGTAACCCCAGAAACCAGGAAATTAAAAAGTGACCAGGGGTGAGGTAATTTTGGTTGCAAGAGTAGCATGATACAGATAATAATAAAAATGAAATGAGAAAATGGGGAAATGGACTTTAAAGAGGCTAGAGAGGGGAGAAAGGCAACACAGGGTAAAAGAAAATGAGGAAAGATAATGTTAAGGATGTGTTAAAGGCCTTTAGAAAACATATTCGATTATACAAATATTTGTTAAAAACCTAGGGTTCATACACATGGATGTATACACACACACAAATACACTCTTACTCATGTGTGCTATGCCTCTTGAGGTGATAATCCTCCTCCAAGGAGCAACAGTTTATCTAACAAAAGCCCCAGTAAGAGACATGATGAGTCACCCTTCAAGCTATTGGTCAGTGGAATACAAGCAACTTCCGAAAGATAGTAAATTATTGCTGTTGCCTTTGCTGCCTCCTAGAAGTTGAGAGTATGTACCTCTTGGTGAACACACCACATGATTCAAAATAGAATATAGATTATCTCCTTTCATAGTACCAAGAGTTTTTAGAAAAACTTCCAAGGAAGGTGTAGGTTCTGTTTCTTAACAATTAAACTTTATTATACAACCCAACTAGCTTACACAGGAGGAAAAAAAGAGTGAACCTTCCAGTGTCCGCTCCACAGGACGGGACCCTAGGTGTCTCTGACCTGCATACAGGTCTGGCCTGTTCGCTCATCCACATGAGCTCAAGCCGGGTCTGAACCTGCTGTTGCTCTCTCCTCTCTGCCTGCCTATGTACTTGCGAAGGGTGGTCTCGTTCTCCCATTGAGGGTGATTAGAAAAACAATAGTCCAAGTGGAGTACCCAGGTCGGCTTCCTGAATTCCAGGCCCAGAATGGCTCCACCCAGTCTATCTCAAGGTATCCATGGTGTGTCCAAGTGTAAAGCCCACCAAGACTGCTTTCACCTGTGACAAAGCTTACAGTTTTTCCCACAGGAAGGAAACTAATTAATAGTTCTATCCAACTGTACTACCTACGGACCAAAACAATGATGAGCATGGTAAACTATACTTAAATGTGCAATAGAGGCACTTATATATTAACAAAATATAAGTGGTCAGTTGGGCTTAATGTCCATTCAATAGGAAATTCATACTTGGTACTGTATACCTAGTAAATAACTCATGTTTGATGAAGTCCTGGATACTGGAGAAAAACCTATTATTAGTCCTAACTGCATTCTTGATCTTTATAATCTCAAATAAATGTCGTTTGACCTCTCATCTAATAAGTGGTTTTGTTTTTGTATTTGTTTGTTTGTTTTGTTTTTGTGTGTGGTGTTTTCTGTCTGTCTCTCTATCTGTCTCACTGTCTGTCTCTCTCTGTCTCTCTGTCTCTGTCTTTGTCTCTGTCTCTCTCTCTTCTACCTCTGTATGTGTTTCAGTCAGAGAAAATTATAGATAGAAATGATCAACATGCAGAACAGAAATATGCAGTGGGTTTCCCAGGCCCTAATGATACATCGATGACACAACCCCTAGAATAGAATCCAGGGAACAACTTGGAAGAGGTGGTGGAAATAAAGGAAAAGCTATAGGACCAGAAAGTCAGCTCAGAGATTGGATCTTCTATGGATAACAGACAAGCTTCCACTTTGAAATCTTAATGCTATGGATGAAAAAAAAAAAAAAAAAAAAAAGCCAAACCAATTAACATAACAACATGGAAATAAAAAAAAAATCTCATGACATCCCACCATTAGATAAATTGATATAGACAATTCAGAAGTTCTGAGAGGGAAATTATCTTCCCTTAGGACACACCACCTAAATGATTATCTAACGCTAAATCATTAATCCTAATATTATATACATGAAAACAAGACTAAATGAATTAGATGAGATTGCATTTATATGTATAAATATTTGTATAAGAAAATAAATATGTAAATATATGTGTAAAAATATAGACATATTCATTCATGTAAGAGGAGCAAATAAAAAAAAGGTGTCCATGAATTTCAGAGAGAGTGAAGGTACAAGGGAGGAGTAGAAGTGATGAGGAGAGAAAAAAAATACTGGAATTGAAAGGGAAAATCCCCAAAGGCCTCAAGGGTAAACAAAGAACCATACTCAGTTAAGGAGTTTTGAGATAAGAGAAATAGTCTTTGATGAGCACACCAACTGGTTATCCAGTATCAAAAGGTCAGCCCTAAAAACATACATATAAATGGCATTATACATCAGTAAATCTTCAGAAAGAAGAGCCGTCCTCCCCTAACATCTAACCTCAGCCTATCAAGTCCCATCTGTACTACCTGTACTCTCTTCCTCTGTGGCCTGGCAAGGCCGCCCTGCCAGGAGCAAGTGATCAATGTTCAGTGACCAGGGTCCATGTATGGACCTACTCCCCTGATTGTGAGACCCACATGGAGACTGTGTTGGCATATACTACTTCTGAGCACAGGGTCTAGATCTACATCATACATGGTCCTTGACTGGAGCATCAGTTTCTGTATTGTGGTGTGGTTATCCTGTATTATGGGGCTAATATTTGCTTATGAGTGATTATATACCATGAATGTCTTTCTGGATCTGGGTTGCCTCACTAGGATGATCATTTCTAGTTCTATCCATTTGCCTGCAAATTTCAAGATTTCCTTGTTTTTAGAGGCTCTGTAGTATTCTATTGTGTAAATGTACCACAGTTTATTTATTCATTCTTTGGTTGAGCGACATTTAGATAGTTTCCAGATTCTGGCTATTACAAATAAAGCTGCTATGAACATAGTTGAGTCAAGGTGATATCTAAATGATTCTTGAATTTAAAATTGCTGCTGCTGTTCATACCTTGCTCCCTTACTTTATATCAAGCACATGTCTTTGCAAATGCTTTATTTAGTATTTAGTCTTGAAATTTATCATCTTTATATGCACTGGAGATATATACTCAGTTTTCAGTTATCAGTTATGAGTGCTACAATCACAGAATGATGTAGAACATGCCTCATATTCATGACAATTTAAGTTCATTCACTGTAGTAGCTAAAGAGCTGACTTCATGGACAATTGGCTGCTGAGCTAAATTTTTTGAAAACTGTATTGATCTTGTTATCTAGTTTATCTACCCAAAACTTCCTCATAAGGTTTAAGTGCACAGAAAAATGAAGATCATTCTTAACTTTTTCTAATACTTATGTATAAAAACAACTTTTAAATTATAAAATATAATGAGACACTAACAGTGGTTATTACTACTAGTTATAAACATAAATAGATGACTCATATATGTATTAAATAAACAAATATATATGCAACATTATACAAACTGACAAGATTAGATTTACAAACTATGTATATATATTTTATATGCACATTTAATATATAATAATTATACATTTAATAACAGTTAATGCAAACAGAGGCCATTTATTTCCAATTTGGAACAATTAGAAGGAGAGAAGGGAGGAGAGATGTTGTACTTATCTTTTAATCTCAAAAATAAATTTAAAAAATAAAATTAAATGTGAGTTTTAGAAGTATATAAGTACCTCGGTCTGGTGGGGCAGGTCTATAATCATAGCACTCGAGGGGCAGAAACAGGTGGATATCTGTGAGTTTCAGGTCAGCCTAGTCTACAAAGCGAGTCCACAACAGCCAAGGCTATACAGAGAATCCCTGTCTCAAAAAACCAAAATCCCAATACCAAAATTAAAGAAATAAAAATAAATAAATAAATAAAATCGAGAAGCAATATACCTTTATATTTAGAGAGAAGGGAATGCACCTGGGAGGAGTTAGGGGGAGAAACGGGTGGCAAATATGATCAAAATATATCGTATGAAATTCTCCAAAATCAGAAATATGTTGTTATATTTTTTAAAATTGACATTTATGCAGATATATTGTAGGGTATGTTTGAGCAAAGACTGAACAAGAAAGAAATATATAGATGGAACCATAAATCAAATATGAAGCATCTTTCTCACTTGATTACTAAGTCATGACTCCCATGAAAAAGCACAGAGGTGAACCATGCTGATCTTGACAGTGTGATAGTATATGGATACTTTTCTCAAGGAAGACTATGTTCTTTTGGGATGTAATTTATGAAAATCCCTCTTAAAATATTTTTTCATTATAAAGGCAATTTCTGAAAATAAACTCTTAGTCTAATAATTCAAAGGCTATAGCTTCCTAGGAGCAACACAGAGCAAGTCCTATGACATACAGTGAAGTTCTCAAAATTTATGATGATATAAATATTAAAAAGACTTAGTTTCCATATGTTGAACCAATCAGCCTATGTCTGATATGCTAGGGAGGTGGGCCAAAAGTTTTAATTAAAAGATTAATAAGGAGAAATTTTACTTTAGTTTTGTTAGTCTGTTTATCCCTTAATTTTAGTAGGAAGGTGTGAGTTATCAGCTCTTCTACAAATTGTATTGTGACCGTACATTGCTCCCTTTTTATCTTTCTTTCTAATTGTCCTTGAGCTTGAAGCCCTTTGAATGTCATCATTTTAAATGTCAACTATTCTATATACAACACAGTATTGACATCACTGTAACATAGGCATATGCCTAGTACTTCTTCACATTTAGAATGATTCAAAACAAAAGTATCCGAAAGTTACAAGCTGAATTGAAATAAGCAAAGTATATACAATTTATGGAGACTAATTCTAACAACAGCTCACGCTGTATAAAACTACACTGATATGTAATTATGGTGATATATAATTAGAACCCTGGTTTCAGTGTGCAGTGAATTTAAAAGACCAAACTTTTAAAATAATTATTTAAGTAATGAAATTTTATATGTGGATTCAAATAGAATATGAAAAACTATTATTAATAAAAAATGCAGGTTTTATCTAAGGAAGCCAGTTGAGTTTTCAGTAGTAGATGAGAAATGAGTTATACTAAAGTTTACTTTTCAAAGTCATAATATTCTGGGATAGAAGATACTGAAACTGAAATCATATGTAATCCTAAATTTTAAACCAAACAATGAATTTATTCAAATTTTACATTCATAATCCAGGAGTCAAAAGGAAACAGGCAAGTTAAAAATTGTCCAAACTATACCCTTTTGAGTTAAATCTGTTAATTATTTACAAAAATTTATTTTTTAAATATATAAATTATTTATAAAATGAATTAAAGTAGATATAAAGAGATCATTATAAAATTTAGTCATAAGGATTGATGGGAGTTTATTGAAAATTAATGTTAGAATTTCATAAAAATGAATATAACAGTAAATATAATTAACGTTCACAGAAAATCTTCTGTTTGCTCCATGTACAACTATAGTTAAATGAATAAATAGTACTACTGTTATGATCTGTTAAAAGTATAGCTGACTTACAGAATGACTATTACAAAGGGATTATTAGTTTTAATATTGGTTCATATGATTAATAAAGAAATAGTTATTATTTCTATTGCTATTATAGAAATAAAGGTTCATACAGTTGTTAGATTTTTAATATTCCTGAAACACTGGGGATGGGCAGATCTCAACCCACTAAGCTGTCTTGTTGTTTCCTAGCTGCACATCCCATCCTAAATCCCCCAATGTACTTCCACATACTCCATCTGGGCTGCTTTTTTCCATCATGCCAATTCTCAGAGCAGGCTCCTCCAGCCACGTGTTTCCTGTTCACACTAACCTATGGTCATACTCTTTCTCCTTCCTCCTCTTTCTCCCTCTCATGATCCTCCCACATCCCAACAGCCCATGAAACTAGGCTCCACCTACCACAGTCCTCTCCAGCCCAGATTTTTGCACTTTTTTTTTGCCAATCATTGACAACTTGAGAGGCAGAGTTTACACCATATCCTTTTGGAAGCAGGAGGATTTGCTGGTAAGCAACTTGGGGAACAAGCAATTAACATTTAGATACAAGGTAGGTTCATATCAACCACAACAAATGACTGCTCATTATGATCAATACATATTTTGAATTCATAGCACAGAAAATAAGTTTTTATGTGGGTATGTGTGTGTGATAGAGAGAGAGAGACAGAGACAGAAACACTGAGAGAGACAGAGTGACAGAGACACACAGAGAGACAAAGTGTGAAGTGAAAATCAATTTCTTTGAGAATATGTTTTGTGAGATTCAGTGTTTGGTAACTACAGGTGTATCATAATTAATATTAATAAAATTAATATTTCAACAAGTTTTCTTGAACTGAATCATTAATATGAAACAAAAACTAAATTGTATTCTGTATAATTGCTAGAAATTTAATCAAGAAACAAACATTTTTTGCGTACACTTATTAAAATGAGCTTCTATGGGCCAAGAAATTCTTTTGTTTTGTTTTGTTTTGTTTTGTTATTCTTTGTGGCCTTGGTTGTCCTGAACTCACTTTATTGATAAGGCTGGCCTCAAACTCACAGAGATCTGCCTTGTCTAGTGCTGGGATTACAGGTATGCACCACTGTGCATGGCAGGCTAAGAAATTCTTATTAAATACAGACACATGCACACAAACAGAGAGGCAGACAGACAGATACACAAAGGAAATTTTTTTTCTTTACCCAAGACAATGTAATAAGTCATTTTTTAAAAACTGGGATGTTTAAAACAATCTATAAGATTCATATCAGCATTAATTGTAACTTATTCTTAGTGTACTCAATTAAGACTACTGTGTCATCCAAAGATATGGGCTTATTATAGATAGAGGAGGCACTCTCCCTCTAATTGATGAAGCCTAATCTCCATTTTTGACTTGAACTATTTTAGAATAAACAGTAGCAATAGGAAGGCACATGATGAAAGCCTTTATAATATTTATTGTTTGTAGAAAACTAAAAATTCTCTGCATGTCATGGATATGTTCAACTACCTGATGGGGCCTGGTTAAATAAGCCTGAGGGGGCCTAGTTAAATAAGCCTGAGGGGGCCTGGTTAAAAAACCCTAGCTGACTCTAGAACAGGTTTCAGTTTCTTGTTAGTTTAGAATAGGCCTAAGCATCCATTTCTCAGAAATAAGCTCAGCAGTCACTGGAAATACGGCAAAAAAGGGGCAGTCAATCAGAGATGGCTAGCCACCTGGCCAGAGGAAGATAAAATTGTTTAAGATTGACTTACTGCTGGTTTAATTGCTTAAGGATGATTTACTGACAGAAATATTCTGTTTTATGATTAACTCATAATCTCTGACTAAAGTTGCCCACACTTTCTCAGTTTGGATGCTCTAATCATGTTAAAGATTACCTAACTCCTTGAAATTCCCCTAATGTCTTTAAAAGGAGCCTTCGAGCTCCCCTGCGGATTGTCATTTTGTCTTAAGTGGTGACTCCAAAATGCTGGATTTCTACAGAATAAATGCTCTTCGCTGCTTGCATACTTATTTGAGGCTGGGGTCTTTTCTTCAGCAAATTTCAGGCCCTCACATACCTACAAAGAAGCCATTATTGATGGGAGAGAAGGCTGCATGCAAGGTCTCTCTCTGTGTCTTCATCTCTGTATTATTATTGTTGTATTCAACAATGTAATAAAGATCTAATGAAAGTCCCATAATTTTAATGAATCACTCTATAATATTAAAATACTAAATTTATTTCTAGTCAATGTTCTCTGAGATTACTTAACTGAATATTATATTTTAAAAGAATTGAGAACTATACAATAATCTAATGATGAATTAAATATATGATATAACTATTATATCAGTAGATAACTGTAGATTTATAATTTATGTTAAACAATGTTGTCACTTAAAGCACTCAGAATTGAACTCAGCAATATTTATAACTCATTGATTTTTGGAATATATTCTTGAGGTGTTATGTTTAAGGAAAATACTGTAAGTTTTTTTTACCTAGGTGATAATGAGTAACAATATTTTAATATTCTGTGAGTGTAACAAAGAAAACACATACAAAGTTTTTTTTTAGTTTTATAATGTATCTTTAGAACATTTATATCTTGTTCACATTTTTATTACTCATTATTTTATTTTTAAGTTTGTGTCTGTGTCTGTGTGTGGGTTTAATTATGTGTCCCTGAGTTTAGGTGTCCACTGAGGACAGAGGCATTAGATTGCCTTACTGGAGTTACAGGTGATTGTAACTTGCTTGATATGTTTTTTTGGGAACTAAACCTAGTTCATAAGACTATATATATAGTGTGTGTGTGTGTGTCTGTGTGTCTGTGTGTGTGTGTGTGTATGTGTGTATTCATATATTCAGGCTCTGGTTCTCATATTTTATATCTGGCAATAATATGCTAATTTATAGTTCTAAGCAGGAAAGTTTTTAAATATGTTTCACCATGAGTAAAATAGTTTATGAAATCTAATATTGTTATATAATGATAAAATGACATATTAAATTGTAATTTAAAATTTTTATTTCAGAACTGATTGGAAAAGCTCACAATTATAAGTGGTTTTATGGTTTTTCCATCATTCTAATTCTGGAAGATTAATTCTTTGAAGAGGTGCATAGGAAGTTTGTTCAGGAGGCTTTTTTTAAGTGACTATGACTCAGGACCAGACTGTTACCCAAATTACATGTTCATTTGTGTAAGCAATTTTACATTGTTTATAGATTTAAATGACAAAGGAAGTCACAAAGGAAGACAACATTAAGATACATAGGTACATACATCAGAGAAGCAAGTGCATCAAAGTGGGACAGCTCCTCTACAGGGTCTAGATGATACACAATGACATTGTTGGGACAGCTCTTCTACAGGGTCTAGATGATACACAATGACATTGTTGGGACAGCTCTTCTACAGGGTCTAGATGATACACAATGACATTGTTGGGACAGCTCTTCTACAGGGTCTAGATGATACACAATGACATTGTTGGGACAGCTCTTCTACAGGGTCTAGATGATACACAATGACATTGTTGGGACAGCTCTTCTACAGGGTCTAGATGATACACAATGACATTGTTGGGACAGCTCTGCTATAGGGTCTAGATGATACACAATGACAGTGTTGGGACAGCTCCTCTACAGGGTCTAGATGATACACAATAACAGTGTTGGGACAGCTCTGCTATAGGGTCTAGATGATACACAATAACAGTGTTGGGACAGCTCCTCTACAGGGTCTAGATGATACACAATGACAGTGTTGGGACAGCTCTTCTACAGGGTCTAGATGGAACCCAATGATGTTCATCAGAGAGTTGGATTCAAAAAATCATAGCAGTCTGTAATGTCAATCGAAAAGTTTTATCTGTTACCACAAGAGGTTAATTCTGGTAGGAAGAGGGAGGTAGAGGAATGAGTTCTGATGTCTAGAACTTAGCCCACGATAAAACAATGAGCTTCTAGACAGATAATAGTCAATCTTTCCAGAGCATTGCAGTTCTAGTCTTCCAGTCGCTCCTGCAGACATAAATTCCTTTCAGGATTTTTGGTAACAGACAGATAGAGTTTCTTTTCAGACGCTTTTGTTTCCAGTTCCCCCTGCTCACCAATCATCACATTTTGTGCATGTGGGGGAAGTATATTATGTATTAAATACCATGACTTTCCTTGTAGCTAGAAAGTTTTATCCCTAATATCTGATGTAAAGGAAGCTGTGCAGTGTGCAGGACTGTATTCTTCAGAGAGGAATATTCTGGTAAAGGCTATTAAGCAAAGAACTCCTGGATCATATCGTAACTATTAGGTATTATGATTTGAATCTGAATTATTTTGCATGCCCTTTATATAAGACATAACATATACATATAAAACATTTATATATACATATACAACAACAACTAAAAGAAAAAAAACCATTTTCATGATCATAGTTACTATACATAAAATTAAGTAACTAAGAACGTAGTTTTACATAATAGAGTGAAGATTACAAATTTTCAAGAATCTAAAATAACCAAAATTTATAATATTGGCTATACACTTCGTTCTATATTCACAATTATTTGCATTACTTATATTTAATAATACTTTAAAATGTGTGAGTGTATTATTTGACTGGATAATTATGATAACCATTGTACCTGCACTGGGAAAGCAGAGAGTGAACAGGAAGAAGAGCCAGAATTCAAAGCTAGTTCTTATCTCAGTAACATACATCTTTCAGTGAGGTTAACTCCCAAACAGCTGGAGACCAACAAAAGATGTTATAAAAGACATTGCTCATTCAAAGCACATTAACAACGCAATTCAGAAAAACATTTTGAGTAGTAAAAAGCTTATTTTTAAGTATAATGATTCACAATTTTAAAACCTTTTCCTTACATTTAGTTTTTTTTTATATTTGTTTATGTGTGAGTGTATACACATGTATATGCCACCGCAGGTATGACGGCATACTTTCAGTAGTCACTTCTCTCTTCCTGCCATGTGGCTTCCAGACACTGAACTCATGTTTTTGTTCAGTCTTAGCAGCAAGCACCTTTATCTGCTGAGCCATCTTGCAAGCTAAGGGAGTATGTTTAATATAATCTGTGATTACACATTATTTCTTGACATATGTGCTTATTAGGCTAATTATATGAATCATTAATTCAGACAATGTTCTAATTATAGAGGTTTGAGAAACTTATAAAATTGAATTAGGCAGGTTGATACTTTTAAAAGGAAACAATTATTAAGAAGCAGAACACATGAATAAACCAAGCAGTAAGTCAAATCAGTGAAAATCAGGTCACGAGAATGGGTAAGATTATAATTTAACATAACAGGAATCTGAATCATGAAAGAGATGTCTTTTGCCCATCACAATTTTCCCTTTACCTCTGTTAGTTCTACCATGGGAATCAGATGACCATCAGTTCAATGCCTTATGATTTACAATGAATACTGCATTACTGACATCATAATGTACTTAAATCTTGCCCATGAGCTCTACCTTCAGAGACAAGAGTATGTTGTATAATTAACAAACAGTTTGAAGAGATTTCCATGCTTACATTATGTACTAACTTTATCAAAGGGCATGCCCACAATGTCCTAGTTGAAAGTAGACATCTGCCCTTGCATTCACTCCAAATACCTTCAAGTTCCAGAAGGCTAGAACATTACTGAATATCTTATCATTATCATAATGATCAAGGACACATACTTTCTCAAACAACACAAGGGAAGATAACTATATCAGGATTTCAGCCACAGCCACTCTCTCCTCATATGGATCAATCTGTTCCTTGTTTCAGTGCCCACTGCAGAGGCCTCTTCTCCCAATTTATCATGATTTTTTTTTTTTGGTCCTTGTTCAGTTATCAAGCATATTGTATGGCTTTTTCTATGTAGATATGAGCAAACATCTGTTTACCCAAGAAAGATCACTAATAAACTATGAAAGAAAGGATGACACTGAAGTACATAGCTTAGTGAGCCATAAGTTTATTAGTTTATGGATATAATTAGGTGATTTATCCAGGAGATCTTTTACTGTACAAGATATTATTTTTCTTTCAACATGAAGTTGAGTATTTGCTTTCAAAGTCTGTAAAGACTCGTGATACAATTTTGATGCGGATGGCACTGAATTTATAGATTGCTTTTCGAGAGATGGCCAATTACACTGTTAATCTTACTGATCCATGAGCATGGGGAATATTTTCATCTTCTTATCTCTACTTCACTTTCTTTCTTCAAAGACTTGAAGTTACTGTCATACAGGTCTTTCTCTTGCTTGGTTAGAGTTACCCAAAGATAAATTATGTCATTGTGGCTATTGTGAAAGGTGTTGTATCTCAGCCTGATTGTCATTTGTATGTAGCAAGGTTACTGATTCTTTTTTAGTTAATTTTGTATCCAGCCACTTTGCTGATGAAACACACATGCCTATGTTTATGTTGGGAATAAAATTGTACACAACAATAGCAAACATAAAAAGAAAATATTCTTCTATATTAGAATATAAGTGTTACCCTTCTTTTCATCACCTCATGGAACCTCCTCCAAAATTGACCATATGCTTAATCACACACACAAAAAAAACAAAATAAAAACAAAAAACCTCAACAGATACAAGAACACTGATATAACACCTTGCATTTTATTCAGACTACCATGGATTAAAGCTGGAACTCAACAACAAAAGAAACAACTAAAAGCCTACAAACTCATGGAAACTGAACAACTCCCTACTCCTTGACATCTGGGTAGAAGACAAAATAAAAAAAGAAATTAGCCAGGCATGGTGGAACACACCTTTAATCCCAGCACTCAGGAGTCAGAGGCAGGAAGATTGCTGTGAGTTCGAAACCAGCCGGGTCTAAAGTGAGTCTATGACAGCCAAGGTTAACACAGAGAGACCCTGTCTGGAAAAAAACAAGAGAGGAGAGAGAGAGAGAGAGAGAGAGAGAGAGAGAGAGAGAGAGAGAGAGAGTGACAGAGAGAGAGAAATTAAAAACTTCCTAGAATTCAGTGAACCTGAAGCACAACATACCAAAATTTATGGGACACAAAAAAGCAGTGCTAAGAGGAAAGTTCATTGCACTAAGTGACTTGATAAAGAAACTGGAGAGATCCCATACTAGCAACTTAACAGCACATCTGAAAGCTCTGTAACAAAAAGAAGCAGATATAACCAATAGTAGATGGATGGAAATCATCAAACTCAGTGCTGAAATCAATAAATTGGAAACAAAGAAAAGAATTCAAAGAACTAATGAAACCAAGAGCTGGTTCTTTTAAAAAATCAACAAGATTGACAAACTAAGTAAAAGGCAGAGGAAGAGTATTCAAATCAACAAAATCATAAATAAAAAGGGAGACATAACAACAGACACTGAGGAAATCAAAAACATCATCAGGTCTTATTTCAAAAGCCTACATGCCACAAAATTTGAAAACCAAAATGAAATGAACAATTTTCTTGATAGCTACGAACTACCAAAATTGAATCAAGATCAGATAAACAATTTGGATAGTACTATAACACCTAAGGAAATCAAGGCTGTCATCAAAACTCTCTAAACAACTACATCAACAGCAACAATAGCCCAGGACTGGATGGATTCAATGTAGAATTCTACCAGACCTTCAGAGAAGAGCTAATACCAATTCTCTTCAAACTATTCCACAAAATAACAGCAGACGGAACATTACCAAAATCATTCTATGAGGTCATAGTCACCTTGATACCTAAACAGCAGAAAGAGTCAACAAAAGAGAATTTTCTAACAGTTTCCTCTTATGAACATTAATGCAAAAATATTCAATAAGATAATCACAACCCGAATTCAAGAACACAATAAAATTATCATTCACCATGACCAAGTAGGCTTCATCCCAGGCATGCAGGGGTAGTTCAATATACAAAAATTCATCAATATGATTCATCATATAAACAAACTGAAAGAAAATGTCACATGATCATCTCCTTAGATGCCAAAAATGCATTTGACAAATTCCAAGATCCATTCATGTTAAAAGTCCTGGAGACTGCAGGGATACAGGTACATAACTAAGCGTAATAAAGGCAATATACAGCAAGTATAGCCAACATAAAATTAAATGGAGAGAAACTTGAATAAATTCCAAGGAAATCAAGACAAGGCTGTCCACTCTCTCCATATTTCTTCAATATCATACTTGAAGTCCTAGCTAGAGCAATAAGACAACTAAAGGAGATCAGGTGGAAACAAAGTGAAGAGAAGAAGTCAAACTATCACAATTCACAGATTAATATGACAGTATACATAAGTGACCTCAAAAATATTCTCGAGGAACTCCTACTGCTGAAAAACACTTTCAGTAAAGTGGCTGGATACAAAATCAACTCAAAAATCTGTAGCACTGCTGAATACAAATGACAAAGAGGCTGAGAAAGAAGTTGAGGAAACTACACACTTCACAACATCCACAAATAATATAAAGTACCTTGGTGTAATTCTAGCCAAGAAAGTGAAAGATTTGTATGAAAAAAACCTTCAAATCTCTGAAGAAAGATTTTGAAGAAGATTTCAGAAGAGGGAAAGATCTCCCATGTTCATGGATTGGGAGAATCAACATAGTAAAAATGGCCATCTTACCCACCAAAAAGCTTCTGTAAGGCAAAGGACACTGTCAACAGAACAAAATGACAGCCTACAGACTGGGAAAAGATCTTCACCAACCCTATATCTGCAAGGGCTAATATTCAAAATATATAAAGAACTCAAGACCTTAAACACTACCAAACCAAATAATCCATCTAAAAAATTGGATAAAGAGCTAAACAGAGAATTCTCAACAGAGGAATATCAAGTGGCTGAGAAACACTTAAAGAAATGCTCAACATCCCTAGTTATGATGGAAATACAACTCAAAACGACTTTGAGATTCCATTTTACACCCCTCAGAATGGCTGAGAAAACACTCAAACAGCACACACTGATGAAGATGTGGAGAAAAGGGAACACTCCTCCATTGCTTGTGGGAGTGCAAACTTGTACAACCAATGTGGAAATCAATATGGTGCTCTGTCTGAAAATTGGGAATAATTCTACCTCAAGACCCAGCCGTAGCCCTCCTGGGAATATTACCAAAAGATGCTCCACCATACAACAAGGACATTTGCTAAACTATGTCCATAGCAGCTTTATTCATAATAGCCAGAATCTAGAATAAGCCTATATGTCCATCAAATGAAGAATGGATAAAGAAACTGTGGTACATTTACATAACGGAATAATTATTCATATATTAGAAACAAGGAAATCTTGAAACTTGCAGGCAAATGCAAGGAATTAGAAAAGATCATCCAGAGGGAGGTAACTCAGACCTAGATTGACACGCAAATGAGTGGTATATACTCACTCATAAGCAGATATTAGCCACATAATACAGGATAACTACATTGCAATACAAAGTCTGAAACATCAACCAAGGACAGTGAGTGTTGTGAACCTAAGCCCTCTGCTCAGATGTAGTAGCACAGTCTCCTCTTGGGTCCTACAATGTGGACAGTAGGCAATACATTGAACATGCACTCTGGCCACTGAACTTTGATCAATTCTTATGCCAGGGCAGCCTTGCCAGGCTACAGAGGAAGAGGGTACAGGTAATTTAGATGAGACTTGGTAGACTGAGGTCAGATGTTAGGGGAGGAGGGCTCCCCTTTCTGAGGACTAGGAAAGGAACAGGGATGAGGGAGGGAGAAGGGATCAGGAGGGGATGTGGGAGGCGGACACAATCGGGATGAAAGTAATTTAAACTACAGAACTAGCAGGAAACTTATATTGCTAATCCCTCTACATGGGAATAGCTCTGAGACTTGCTGAGACATGAATGTCTAGGCATAGGCAATGCTTCCTGTTGGCTACATGACCCCTATGAATTATTGTTAGATCCTATTCTTCATATGGCATGAATGAAGTTTTACAGGTGTCTTTTTTTTCTGCTTATACAAAGAGCAGAAAACATGCCTGAATTGTTCTGTGCATCAACAACACCTTACACGTTCATAATTTTAGGACTGTGTAATGCTTGTGAGAAATTATATACTTTCAGAACAAAACAACTGGACACAGACATTGCATCAGACCAGACAGAATACATTCCTTTGGCATGTTGGACACTGACACTTTTGCATCTGTCATGTTCTAGCACGAAGTTTTTTATTTTCTGTTCCTCATCAGAACAGGACAGGTTTCAGGACATATTTTAAAAAAGCTTCCAATCCCAATTAGTCCAGCATTTCAGACTGGCCCACCCAGGACACTAAAAAAGCCTAGAATTTCTCATCATTTAGAAGCAGGGCCACAATGATATTCCTAGCTTGTTTAACCATTTGCACAATTTTATTTGGGCCACTACAAAGGTATCATTCCTCCAAAACTGACCAGAAGAAAATTTAATATAATGATGCTCATTTCCTTTAAGGGGGTTCAGGTAGGTTTTTGGTTGCTTTCTTGGGCTTTAGAAGGTTTTTCAATGGGAGTTGGTTACAAGTTATTATTGGTCTTATTTAGAGAGAAAACAATGTTGGACTCAGGCATGTCTCTCTTTTCTTTTTTCTTCCTTTCTTACATTTGGAGATAGGGATTGAAAAGAAAGGAGGGAGAATATAGAAATAAATAGGGTAGAACAAAAAAGAGAGTAGTGAGTCTACTCCTCAACTTAATGCCTCCCTTGTAATTCACAAGGTTATTTTTAATTCACTGGTATATAATTTTGTATATAGATGCAAAATAACTTTAATTTTAAATACTGTAGTATAGAATTAACATGTAAAATTATCTTTACATTATATATATATATATATATATATATATATATATATATTACTCATATAACTCAATTATAGTACAAGGTTTACTCCCAACTCTGTGATAGTCTATTGCAGGCTGTTTAGGATAAATAAGTTATACAAGTTAATTGTTAGTTAATCAAATCATTGTCATATAAATTACTAGTCTATTTTTATTACAAAAGTATACATCTTAGGTGCAACAGATAGATATGATTATAAAGGAAGATAAGGTAAAATAGTTAGATAAGGTGTTCAAAAACCTCAAGAACATACAAAACCATTACCAAGATCTAGCCAATGGACAGGACATTCTCCACAGTTGAGTGGAGAGTGGGCACTGACTTTCACATGAACTCTAGTGCCCATATTTGACCACATCCCCTGGATGGGGAGGCCTGGTGGCACTCAGAGGAAAGATAGCAGGCTACCAAGAAGTGACTTGATTCCCTATGAGCATATACAGGGGGAGGAGGTCTCCCTTAGTTACAGTCATAGGGGAGGGGAGTAAGGAGAAAATGGGAGGGAGGGAGAACTGGGAGGATACAAGGGATGGGATAACAATGGAGATATAATGAATAAATTAAAAAATATATAACAAAAATGTTTTTTTTTAATTTTAAAGATTTAATGACAGTGAAACAGGTTAACTCCTGGCAACACCCAGCCTACTTCAAAGAGGTGATGACCATCAAAGAATCTCCTTATAGAGATGGCTTCAAATGTGGCAAAGAAGTCACTGGGCAAAATGTCTTCATTTCTACCATAGACAGAATTCAGCCTAAAAAGAGGCAGGCTTGGATACAGGCAGAGTAGACAGCCAAACTCTGCCAAGACAGGGTAAGCAAGTCCTCAATAGTTCCTGCCTCACAGATGTCTGTCAGATATATTGGGCCTGAAGGCTGAAGATGATGCTCGTATGTTATGCATCAATTTGTGCGACTCTTCAGGTAGCAAACTGTCTCTGTCATCTTCTCATTTGGAAAGCTACTAAGCTGCCCTCCTGGTATACTCTGGTAATCAATTTTATTTCTCCTCTAGTCTCTGATGAAGTTGGAGACCAGATAAGTTAGTTTTACTATTAAGCTTAGTTGTTTAGGCATTAAGATGTTTTTAGGTCTAGATAGATGTTCTAAATTGATAATGATGAAATATGATAGATTTTGATTTACATTCAATATTTTAGATGCACCAAGATAGGAAAGATGGTTTCTTTAAGACTATCAAATACAAATAACCAAAACACTAAGAATATAACATTTATGTAATTCCTGATTGTATCATAGTTCTTCCTGCTGTAGGTAATTAATTGTATATATGTGTAACTATATAAACATAGATGTAAAAAATAAAAGGTATATTTAAATAAAATTTAACATAATAAAAAATAAAAGAAGTGTAACAAAAGAAAGCCATAATTTTTTCCAGGTATTTAAAAGCAACTAAAGGTGATAGCTATTCAAAACTCTTAATCTGAAAGCTTAGATTATATGCTTAATATTTTACACAGATTACTTAGCTGAATATGTTGAGAAATTTTAAAATGTAAAAACAAAAAATTGAATAATGATTGTTTGCAATAAAATTGATGAAGGTATTATGAACAAAAGGTGTTGTGAAGAATATAAGAAAACTGATATATCAAGAAAAATATCATTTTTTATGTAAAAGTAGTAAGTTGTGTTGTGATAAAAATTGACTGAGCTTGAAATCAATGGTGTTAATTTTAGTAAGAGTGAAGCACATATTTAAGAAAGTGGTTAACAGAATTTATTAATGATATTTATAATAAAATTCATTAAAGACCGTAATATAAAGTTGTGCTGAAGTAATGTTTACTAAATTGAGCAAGATAAACCAATTAATAAATAAGATGATAAGAATAATCAAATTTAATGTGGTAGTCACTAAAGTTGGTACAAATAACAAATTTGGAAAAGTTTGCACGGATGTAAAATGAATACATAAGAAGACAAACAATTGAAAAAAGACATTTAGAAGCGGTAAATGTATATTGGATAAGAATAATGGAGTTAGAGAATTCATAATTTATCCATTAATAAGAATATGACATTAGGAAACATTTTTGTCTCAGTAATTCCACTTGTAAGGTTTTATGATTTATTTCTCATAATTATTTGTCTGTACATCAGTATGTTTGCTTTTGGAATTAGTATAAAGGAGAAAATGGGCCAGCTGTGAAAGTAAATCAGAAGAAAAATTTACAAGAACTAATTTGGAAACCAGAATTAATATCAGTAGTTTGCTTCTGTTAAGGGTAATATTTTTTTTTTTGAATGCAGGAAACTCTCCCCGTAAGACAGAAATATTGAGGACAGGAAAAAGAAAAACATAGATAAATAATAGCATTGACAAAATTGTTCCTTCCTCTGCTTTCTTACCAAAGAAGTTAGAAGAAATGTCGTTTTTACATAAGTGCTGCCACATTTGACACTTTGAACTTTAGAATTGCAGCAGAAGAGAAACATAATGAAGACATAGCAATTCCAACAATATTTAAGATCAGTCATGATAACTGAGGGTATTTTGCTGAAAATGAAATTGCTGTAAGATATTTCCTTTGTTCATACTTAAAAAAAAAATCTCTACTCTTATATAAAGTAAACATTGTTTCCTGAAAGATTAGTTTAGAAAATAAAAGCTCTGAACACTCACTATTTTTTGTTTACTGGGTAGGTGAAAATCGAGTTCATGTCTGTCTTCGGAAAAAAAAAGTGTCCTTGCATATACACGAGGCAGTGAAAACACTGGCATAGTAGTTAACACGGCACATATTAGAGATATCTGTCATAAAGTTCATGCATTCGGTTCACCTTCTGCCTGGAGACCAGCAACTCAGCTGCCTTTTATGTATGTGCCGGCCTTTTGCAGGATGTGTTCTGAATCATCAAATCTTCTCTCCTGTAATGAGAATGGAGAAACCTGCTGAAGCTAGTTCACACACACACAAAAAGATGGCTGTCTCCTGCTCAAGCGATTCATTAATACCAATGTAGATTCTGTGAAACAGTTTCTTTTGCACGAACAAGAAGGCAGCTTCTGCACACGTAAATGATTTTGGAGTATTGAATCTCAAAAAAAAATATAACTGGAGCGCCATATATATGCCGTATCTATTTCTTTAAAAGAATTGTGAATGGAAACTGTAAATGAGAAAAGAGAAAGAATGTAATGTGCTCAGAAGTCTTGTCTCCCCTTGCAAGTAAATCTCTCTATCATTTCCTGTATATGACTCATTAAGTTCCACCTCTGCGTCCTGCACATGTCATTACCTCTGTCAGCCCACCGAACATTTATCTATTTCTCCAAATCTTACTATCTTACAATTACCTTCAGAAGACAGGCTGTTAGTCACCTTTTTACAAAGGCAGCACTACCTCCCTGTGCTGGCTGCAGATTAGGATTGAAGTAGCATTGGAAGGATTATGTTTTTCTAAACAGACACAAGAGGAAATGTATATAGAGTTTAATTAGCCAAGTCCTACATGGGGCATTTTATGAACTATGAATAGTCAAATGAAAACAGATAAATCCCTAATGAAAGTGTATAAGGAATATACTCAACTTGCTCAAACAAAACATGACTGCTCTTGAAACCTTTGTGAGACGTAAATGAAATTATAAATCTCAGTTTATGCTAAGAAATTCATTTCTCTACTTTCAAATGATTTCCAAACTTGCTTTATTGGTCCATAATGAGAATCCATTGTTCACTAGCTGGAGATAAAACACAGAAAACTGACTCCTTTTTTGTTTTCATGTCTTCAGAAATTAAAACATACTGTTATGTTTGACTTTATATTTCTTGCCCTGCATAATCCACAAAAGTCATTATCAATTATAGATAAAGTTTATTTCTTGATATATAGGGCTCATAGAATTTAGCTCTGTCAAAAACTGGGAAGATAACTTTTTTGATTAATATACAGATGGAGACTAACAACTTATTCAGGGATGCAGATAATAAGAATTGAAATTAGCATCAATTTACACTATATATCTCACAGATAAAAATGTACTATATTTCATGTGCTTAGAATTATAATTTTATTATTTGATAGCCACTCCATTGCTTTTTATATTTGGGTGATAATGAAAAGTCTCTCAAAAATGATATAATTGATGCTAAGATTTGATTGACAGGTAGGAGTCAGCTTTAACAAAGTATGCAGTCAGGAAGGTTAGAAGCTAACAGGAGGGCTTTGAGGTGTTTGTTAGCAGCCAGTATTCCTACTGCTCCATAGAGCTGTTCCTTGCATCTGGGATGAAACAAATGTGGGGAAACATGATTTACCAAAAATTGTCTCAAATATTTCGTGGTTCTTCTTGCTGTAGGTAGCTTATTGTATATGTGTGTAATGATATAAATGTATATGTAACAAAATAAAAAAGTAATAATTTAAAAAAATTACAACTCAAAAAAAAATGTCTTGAATGAATCTAAGGAAATGTTGTAGGCTGGGGTGAAAGAGCTGAAGAGGACTGTTGGGTTACTCGGGGTGTGAATGCTGTGTGAGTTGTGGGATAATTCTGCCTTGTCTTTCTGACGGAATAAATTTAGTTTAGATCATCTGCACGGCTAAGCAGAACACTAAAGAGACAGGAGTGGGCTACCCATAGTCTTAGAAGAAGCCTAGTATGTCCTATGTTCTGTATTCCAAACACACTTTTATGAAATCATACACATGTTATAAGATGAACATTTTGTTTAAATCATGATAGACTAAATACTTTATGGCATTTCCTTTCATGATCTCTTCCAAATAGGAAGTGTATAGAAACTATGCTATGATTAATTATAGTGCTACCAGGTCTTTTGAGATTGCATACCCTTTGTGCAAAAATAAGGTTTTATGTGAGGAAGAAAAGGTTAAGATATTTTTAGGTCTAGATAGATGCCTTAGGTTGAAAATGAGAAGATATGATAGATATTGGTTTACACTCAGAATGTTAGATGCACCAAGATAGGAAAGATGTTTTCTTCAAGGCTGCCAAATACATATAGCCAAAACATTATGAATGTAACATTTATATAATTCTTGAGTGTTTTGTGATTCTTCTTGTTTTAGGTAGTGTATTGTATATATGTGTAATAACATTAATGTATATGTAAAAAATTAAAAAACAAAAAATAAATATTAAAAAATAATTTTAAAAAATTGTAGGTATAAGGATTTCTAGCCACACAGAGGCATTCTACCCTTCAGTAGAAAAGACTATCAAGAAACAACTGTCATTTTCCATAGTCACCTCATGCATAGGCCCTTGTCTGTTGCATGGTCTTGGTGGACTCATGAGGAATACAGAGAACTTTTGAGAATTTTTTCTTATAATTCATCCTGTTTCACTGCATGTTTGTGAAAGGGCATTGGTGTACTGCATACCTTCCTAGGGGAAGGTATGTGGGGTCTAAACGGAAAGCCTTCATAGGCTCATATATTTGAAGATTTGGTCTATGGTTTGCATGGACTATTTTGAAGGTTTTGGAGACATGGTCTTGTTAGAAGAGTTTTTTCACTGAGATGTAGGCTTTGATGTTTCAAAGGACTTGAACTATCTGCAGTGTATCTTTCTGCTTCTGGGGCTGATGTTCCTTCTCCTGCAGCAATGTCTTTGTTTCCAGTATGAACTTTTACCCTGTGGAAACTATAAGCAAAATTAAATTTTTAAAAATTTTGTCTTGGTAAGTTTTTAATGATAGGAGTATAAAATTAATATAGGCTGCATTGTAGAGAAGGCAATAACTGGTAGTGGTGAGGTTTGAGATCCAGTCATGGCTTGTTGATTTTCATATAGACTGTCATGTTTCTCTGTGGTAGGCTTGGCTCTCCCACCCTACTTTAATCTCTTCCATTTCTCACTACCTGTGTTTTTGGCTTCACCATTTTAATGGTATCATTTCTTTTATATCAAATATTTCACTGTAATATACATTTGAATTTAAGTACAATAAAATATTAAAATATATATGCATATATAGAGAGATAATGTGTTTTATTTTATTTATCTAAAACAAACAAAGATAGGGCAGATAAATACATTATAAATAAAGTTTATTGCATTTTTGTATTTTTGTATTTTGTATTACATTTATTTATGAGAGTTTAAACTCATTTTGGTGTATTTAGAATACTTAAAGTTATTATCATAAGTAAGAATCAGAAAAAGATAAAACATCCTGCTGTAGGATCTTTAAAAATGCATATTTCCTTTAAACTTGTAAAGGAATATATGGCTTGTCCACAGTAACAACAATAAAGTGAACAGCTCAGCTCTTAGATTAGAATTTGGTGGTGTAAACAAGCATTGATGGGATATAAAGCCTACCTCTGGCAAAAATTTAAGAAAGAAAACTTCCTGCACTGATGGAACACTGTATTAATGGTGGGATGACCAGTAATTAAAGCTGTTATTTGGTACTTGGCAGCTGTAAGGGTATTTACCAAACCTGCTCTATGGTGTGATTTGAAAGGTCTCTGTTTTACACATCACTGCTGTTATGCTCATCCAGTATTTATGAATGGAACTCAATGGATTTCAATAAAATTTGTTTTGTTTTACTTAGACAGCTTGGGTTTGATTTATTCAAATCTAACACTTTGTTGAAGAGCTATTTGTTTACACTATGTGAATATTATTCATAACTATTCTTTGAGAAAAAAGACAGATCTTTTCTTATCCTCAAATTATATTCTATTTTAACTTTGGATTCTTTATAATTGCAAATAAATGATTTAGTACATAAAAAACTTACATAAATTCATATACAAGACTAGCTATATGGATTGATAACTTAGACTAGTGAACTCAATCCAGTTATTTTTAAAAAAGGACTGCCAGAAATGAAGTGTACTTTGCATGCCTCTTTACAGTTTCCCTACTACTGTGAGAAACCAAAAATCAGCCTAGAACACATCCACTGTTAATTAAGTTGAATTTATTAGAATTATCATCATCTTTTATTTTAAATATCTGTTTGTCTATTAAATGCAAAACCTTCCAGTATAACTTTAAAATCTATAAACCAGGGTTTCAGTGATTGGGACTAGTGTCCCTGGGTAGATTTTATACTTAGTGAAAACAGTAAAGTTCAACTCTACTGTCTGCATGTTGGGCCTTGATGAATGCAGACTTAAACGTTGAAGGAGAAATAAATAATCTCTCTAGTGCATATTGGAGTATCTAGAAAACTTATCACTAGAGTGCCTCAATTCCCTATAAAGGAAAAAATCACTGCCAAAACATACATATAAATGGAAAAGTGATCTGTCTTTTTAAAAATGAGTAACTCATACCTTTAGACAAAATTCCTACAAAGTTACTCTATGCTTAATAATTGGACATGTGAAACTCTTGGATTTTTAATATAGTGGATGTTGTCAACCCTTTTGTCCATAATTAAAGTAATCTAGGACTGACATAATAGAGTAGGAGCTGGCTCCTCCTCAAGGCAACCTATCATGTCCACATAGGCTTTGAAGCACACACACATGAACACACACACACACACACACACACACACACACACACACACACGCACGCACACACAAATTACTCAGTAAATGCAAAAAAACTACTTTTCTTATACTAGTATTTTTTATTTTATTAATGCATGTTATTTTGATGTTACAATTTCATTTCAGCTTTATCACATATTATTTTATAACTTTCAGTAAAAATGAATGTGCCAGAATATTAGTTTCAAAATATATAGGACAACTGATATGAACTGTGCCAGCTTAGCATTTGACCATATTTTTGATCATGTACAGATTTAAAAGGGAAAAAGAGAAGCTGTAGTTTTTATTCTAAGCTATAGGACGAGAAAGAAGGCTTGTAGGAGCCAGAGGGGCTAAAGTCAACAGCAAGTTATGACCCACAGACTCAGCTAAGCAGGGCTCCTAGGGGCTCACAGAGACTGGAGTGACAATCACAGAGCCTGCATGGGACTTTGGTATGTCCTCGGCATACGTGCTGTGGTTGTTTAGCTTGGGTTTATGGAGTACTCTGAACACTGAGAATAGGAGCGTTTCTTACTCTTTTGCCTGCTCTTGGGACTCTTTTTGTTTGCTTCTTGTTGCCTCTCCCAGACTTGATATGAGGGTTTATACCCAGTCTTATTTCATCTTCTTATGCCGTGCTCAGTTGATATGACTTGAAGGCCTCCTGCATTTTTTTTTTTAAAAAGGGGACCAGGGGACCAGTGGATCTTTAGGAAAGTTGAAATGCATGTGCCTGGGTGAAGTGGAGGGATGGTAGGCTGTGGATGGGATTTATTTAATGGAAGAATAAGAGAAAAGCAAGAAAAGGAGGGGGAGGATGAGGAGGAGAAGAGGAAGAGGAATAGAAAGAGGAGAAGAAGAAGGTATCCTATGCCAATCATTTTCTTTTTTAACTTTTAAATAATGTTATTATACTTTAGTCATATTACACCCTGATTGCAATCCTCTAGCTCGCAATCGTCTGTTCCCACCTTCCTCTTTTCTGCTCTATTCCCTTCCCCTAGACTTCTGACAGGTGCGGTTCTCCTCCCCCACTGTCAGCCTTCAGCCTATCAGGTCTCATCTGGATAGCTTGCATCCCCTTCCTCTGTGATCCCCCTGGGATGTCTCCCCTAAGGGGCAGTGATGGAACCATGGGCACCAGAGTGCTTTCAGAAGCAATCTCCTGCTTCCACCTCCCATGTGGAGAATGATCTGTCCATTGGCTACAACTGAACAGGGGGTCTAGGTCCTCTGCTGCAGTGTCCTTGGTTGGTGTATCAGTTCGTGCTGGCAGCTTTGGGTCCAGATCTGCTAACCTTGATAGTCTCTTGTGGAGCTCCTGACGACCCCTCCCCGAGTCTTTCTGTCCCCAACCATTCACAGCTCTTCACTCAGAGTCTGGCTGTATGTCCCAGTAGCAGATATCCAAATCTTGAAATCAGTTTCAAATTCAATGCTCTCTGTATCAATAATGCAAGTTCATGTTGCTTCTCTGTTCATTCTTGCTGTTCTGATTTGTAGTTAACTCCTGTGTCTAATATAAACTTACTATTCTGCCAAGTTAGCTCATCAGAATTTCTTTCCTCATATTCCTTGTAACACTGAAAAAATACCCATTTTAGTTTTATCTATAGATTTAATCCTGACCCTATGTACACAAAAATATTGCTAACAATGTGATTGGCATAAGAGAGAATGGGAAAGCACTCAAAGCTTTGACTTTATTTTTTAAATGTAGAGACTGAAGAAATAACATCCAGCACACAGTGCGGGTCAATGACAAGTCATCTGGTCACCATTCATTTTGACTTATTCCAGACTCTGGGACCATGGAAAATAAATGTCAATAATACATTTCCAAGTTATTTCTTTTTACTTTTTTCACCATGTCTATTACTATTATGCATTTTTATTATAAGTTATAGACTAAAATATAGACCATCATGTTAAAATTCATAACTATATCAGTCCAATATCAACATTTTTCATAAATATAGGTTCTGGGTTGGTCAACTATCACTTAATAAAATACTTGGAGGAAATCCAATTAAAAGAGGTTAAGCTCATTGCAACTTTTGGTAACATATTTCATTCTATGCAGTCTTCCATTCATTGACCTATGATATAAGAAGCCTTTTTACATCGTACCATCCTAGGATGGAAGATCTAGAGAGAGATAGAGTTAGAAATAAAGATAAGACTGATAGAATAGAGCTGGAGATAGAATATAGAAGATGGAAGAGAAAGAGGAGAAAGAAGGCGAGATGGAGGAGTGGGGAGTCTCAGAAAAAAATCAGGAAGAGGCCTGGGAACAAGACAACTAATTGTGTGTTTACATGTAACCTACAGCCTATTCTTCCAAGTAAACTATAACTTAAGTCAAAACCACTTTCATAGTTTCCATTAAATTATGCATCTACTCTTAAAATCATCAGTTGATTAAAATAAATAGCACACTTACTTCCTACTAGCCTGTTAGTTGATCATCAGGCTGTTACACAAAAGCCATTCTGGATAAATTTCTTTATTTATGTGTAAGAATATATTTTTAAGCATGAGAACTATATTTACTTCATTCCCCCTCACCCTTTCTACAGTAAACTCCACCATGCCACTTGCTCTTTCTAAAATACTTTACCTTTCTTTAATTATGTATAATATTATATACAATATAATAGTGTTGTTATATTAACATATATTAACTTTTGTTGACAAAATATTTATGTCATAATATTATATATAATATTATAGATTATAGATGTTTTATAGTTCCTTAATATATCATTTAATTAAAAAAATTCTAAATATTTATATAAATTCTGCTAGTATGTATATGTATATAGAACTAATTTCTTCTGCTTTGATGTTCAGTCAGGGGGCTCATTCTTGGAGGTGACTGATTCTCTCTCATCCGATGTTAATTGCCTCTAGTTCTTTATCTTGTGTAGGGCCTTGATAGATTTTGCCTTCTACATTTACATGTTAAATGGTGTTTGAATTATATCTATTTATAAAACCATATTCTTAATATTTCATGGACAAAATTTTTTGTCATATCTAGAAGTTAATTTATTGCAACATACATGTTCATTATTTGGCTTTTACTATATATCTAGAGAGACAAAAATAAGAAAAAAAACCATAAAACATGTTTGAAATATAGGTCTCCCATAAAAGGCTAACACCCAGTCCTTTTATATGTTCAGAGATTACAAAGTACATTTTCAAACAGGGCATATTTATTTCACAGTTGGGGAACATCTGATCTGCATTTGCAACAATACCATTTGTTATTAAATTACAATAGACGGATTTAATTCAGTTTAGTATTATAGCTCCAGTTTCAAAAATATCTAACTGCTTCTTTTTTCTTACTTTCACCACCTTCATTTAAGGATATTTTAAACAGGATTATAGATCTTCCTACAGAGGACATTAATTTTTTTTAACATCAAATGTGATCCTTCCCCACATCTTTAGAAACAGTATTCTATGTCTTTCTCTAACACTGTCTTGCATTAGTTGTTCACAGTTTAGGATCTGTTTTTGCCACTCAGAACTCCACTGAAACTGCCCTTGCTAAGTGCATCAGAAGTGGCTCCTTGAAAATTCTTATATTAAAGGCTTGATTTTATGTATACTGGGTCTCAAAAGGACATTGGGTAGCAACTGGGTAATAGGGGTTCTGAGATCATCCATGGATTAATTCAATGGGAGATTTATAATTCAAGGGTTTTTGATGAGGGGAAAATATCTTAACAAATAGGACCTATTTGAATGTAGTGTGTTTGTAATGCCATGTCTTCATAGAATATACTTTGCCCATGGCCTTCTTCACTCCCTCTTCTCTACCCTGTTTCTCCCTTTAACTTTTTGTCTCCCTTCTAGTGTATAGTACTAGCTGACCTAAATGTATTTCTCACTCTCAAATTAAATTTTACAGATATCTGTCACAATGAAAGAAAACTAGTTAATATCCTGATTTAATCATTAAAATGAAATCCAAAGTCCTTTTATTAAAGAACAGGCTTCTCCTGGGCATCTTTAGAAAGAAATCTGTCTTGTAATGTATTCTTTCTCTTGTTTAAAACAATTTTCATACTTGCTTCACTATTCACTTTAATACATTGCCTATGCACTGGTGACTCCCAAGGCTTTGTAGAAACCTCATTGGCTTTCTTTGTGACATTCCGACTGCTTAATACATAATATCACATTTTAATATCTAATAAAAATTAAAAGCACAGTGAGTCTGATTAGAATTTCTTTCTTATCTAAGCCTCTAACTTTTTGTTTTTCTTCTTGGTCAATGAAAGAAATTCTAATTACTGACCAAAGTCATAATATGACAAATAAACTAAGAATCTGTTCTCTTTCCCTTCTGACCTTAATAATTATAGGAAGTCATCCTGAATTACTTAAAGTTTTATTTGTTCTTTCTATTTTAATTAGTACTGATTTTCTGATCTTTCACCCTAATATTACATAGAACTAACAAACAAAAGGAGAAATGTATGTAATTCACATGTGAAAGACAAAACAATATTATAAATGTAAAGCTTTAAAATCAATATGTATTTGTGTGTATATATGTGTGTGTGTGTGTGTGTGTGTGTGTGTGTGTGTGTGTGTGTGTAATACTTAAAGTTAAAACAAAAGCCTCATTCATGCTAGACAAGGAACAATTCCAACCACACTTATAACTTCTAAACAGTTTTATTAAGGCAACTTGGAAGATTTGATTTTGAGTTGAAAACTATTAGCAATAGCTCCATTTTATATTGTGGTTAAAAGTTATTGTGAATAACTTGTTATACATATATTTATGCCTTAACAATTTATGGGCTAAGATTTTTCAAGACCTACTTTATCTAGGGTTCTTAATACTTCAGGACTCACTTCTAATCCACCAATCAGAGGAATGGGAGAAAGAATGTCAATAAGAAAAAGTGGTTATTAACCTGTTTAGATGTAGTTCCTTGGTACAGTTACACTCTGCATTGTCAGAATACCAGCAATTCACACCAGTAGCCAACACCAGACAGTATAAGATAATGTCAATATAACTTAAAATTATGTAACTAACTGTAACAAGCTACTTTACTCTGAAAAGAAAAAACAAAAACAAAAACAAACAAAAATTAGAAATTATAAATGGGCGAGGTCTAGAAGTTTGACCAGACTTTATAATGCTACATGTGCAAGTTTTATAAGTACATGTCTTGGGGACCTTTAAAGTTTTGTATTTTGTCATGAAATTAGAATGTATTCATTTAATACTGAGAACAGAATGATAAATACATTGGCAATTCTTGCCTATGTCTAGTGATTCCAATGTAGAGCAAAGTGAAGATGCAAAGATGGCCCAGTGGGGAAGAGAACATGTATTTCCTGAACACAGACTGAACTCATCACTGACCTAAATAACCAGGCCTAGCTTATTATACTTGAAACCCCAAGAATTTCATGGCAAAAGCATGTGGATTCCAAGAGCTCACTAGTCATTCGGCCTTGGTGAAGAAAGCATTTCACTTCACTTAGAGACTGTATGTAAGTGCAACAAGCCAGAAACCAATAGAGAAAGGAACATGACATCTTAAACTGACTTTCTCATGTGAATTTAGAGACACAAGCACCCACCACTAATGCCCAAGACACACAGAACAATTTAACAAATGAGAAAGAATGGATTTCTCAAAAGAAGGCAAGCGGTTTACAAATATATAAAAAATACTCAACAGCACTATTCATTAGGAAAGGAAGAAAACATTGCAGAACAAAGATACCCTCTTTTATGATGACTTCTTTTATAACAAGAATACAGAAAGTGAATTCTTACAGTATCGGTGGGAATGCTCAATTCTGAAACAACAACAACAATACAAGTTTCTTCATAAAATAAAACTATGCAAATATCTGACTCTTGTATATATACATGAAGTTAATGAAATCAGGATGTTGTAAAGATGTGTCCTCATATGGTTTTAGAAATGCCCCTCACAGTAGGCTAGGAATAGAAATGTAAATGCCTGTCAACTAAAAGGTTGAATAAAATATATGGTACACACACAATGAAAACTGTTCAGTGATGACAATGTATAGAAATATGTTATTTGGAACAACGAGGAGGGAACACCATGTCATTGGTATTACATAAAATAGCAGGCATGGAATAATGAGCACAGCTTGACTTCATTCACACACTGGATATGAAAACAATCTGTTGGAAATAGTGCATAGACGGTGGGTTTCTATTTACTTTAATGTTTTTCTTGAAGTATATGCTTGAAGATTTCCACAAGATAATATATGCTTGGCTTGATAAAGTCTTTATGCTATCTGTGACATACTGAACATTTCACAGTACCTCACCAGAGTGGAGGGCTTTTGTTTTTAATGTATCACAGAAAAAAATTAAAACACATGGTATACTTCATATTACCTAGAATAAGATATCAAATATTTTAACCATAAAATCAAGAGAAATATTCAAGGTTATGGATATGGTATATAAGACAAATAGATATTTGTTATATAAGCCTGTGTATACTTATAAAAATTAGTTTCAGTTTAGAAGTTAAAAGTAATATATAATCCTACCATACCATTATCTGAAGCAGCATTTCTTACAGAAACATATGAGAACATATTTTTGCTTTCGTCTCATAAGTCTCAATATCCAAGTTCTACCAAAGTTGCACATTTTAAATTATCTATATGCTTGTGTGAGTAATTAATAAAGCATGGGATCATGTCTAGTTAGCTTAGTCTCAAAAATAATGTCTTATTTCATTTTAAATTGAAATATAAAGAAAAAAAGTTTTCTACCTTATTACAACATGAGAATAAAGAATTACTATAATCTTAAGAATATAAAAACTCTATCAATTTGAGAATTATTAAGGGTGACCAATAATATAAGAATGTTCCTTTTTGTATCAATTCCATTGGGAATTCCACTTTCTGTTTTCATAGAATAATGTCTATACTGTATTTGAAATGCATAACCCTAGCATAATCCAGCTTTCTTTAACAATCATTTGGCTGTTGGGGGATGGTCTGATGTATTTTGATGCTAATTAATATTTGCTGTCTCTGTGACCCACCTTTTGATTAATAAAGAGCCGTCCCGCCTGGGCAGGGCAATGGAGATAGGTGGGGCTTGGAGAGAGAGAGAGAGGAATTCTGGGAAGATGAAGAGAGAACAGCAGGAGGAATAAAGAGAGAGACCTGAAGGGAAGAGAGGAAGGCTGCTATGGATTAGATGGAGGAGAAGCACATGGCCTTGTGGATGGAGATTCGGCTCAGGTGAAGAATATTAACAAGTATTTGGCATTATTGATGGGAGGTAGCTTGATAGAAGTTACAGGAAGCAGATGGCATGGGATTGGGGCAGGAATCACATACCTGCCCCACTAGGGGAGGGAGTTTAGAGGATCGATATCTGGCCTGCTCCAGGTTAACTAAGGGTATTTTAAAATATAACAAATGTCAGTGTCTTGATTGATTGCTAGGCAGGCCCACTGAATATTTGGCCCTTTACACTCTTATACTTACCAGTCATGACTAGTATGGAAAACACTTTCATGTAACAAATATCAAATGGAAAGAAATTAAAGCAATTTTTTCAAGTAGTATATTATTTGGAACATTTTTGTTTTTCAGCAAAACTAGCTAATTAAAGTACCAAGCCAGTTTCTGAATAAACAATTAAAGCAAGAGGTTCCTTTTTTACTTGAGTGCTATCTTGGAAAGTAGGCATGTCTTTGGCTGGTCACCTCTTTGGCAAATGAAATGAACACCTAAAATATGTAATTATAGTGATGCTTTGTAGTGTTCAATATTGAATACTGTGCTTAGAACAGTTTTTTTCTGCTCCTTCAGTTAGCTGACCTGTCATACCTACATTTGTCATTTCTGCAGAGCACATTTCACTTGTTTATTCTTGTATGTACATCCGGCATTTGTGATTTAGTACAAGCCTTTTACTCATGAGTAACTTAGCTTTTTGGGAATGAACCCACTGTTGGATGATAAAAAAAAAACTATATAATTAGAGTTGAGATAAGATAGATATTGAATCTTATTTGGAGATCTAGACCCAACAAGACAGGAAAAACACTTACTTCAAAGGAGACGAATACAGATGACCAAGTCACTATGAATGTAACATATATAGTACTTGGTATTCTCATGATTGTCACATGGTTCTCCCTGCTGTATGTAGTTTGTTTTACACATGTGTAGTAAAATAAAAGTATATATTAAAAAATAAAATAAAATAAAAAAGAAAAAATCTAACATATCCTTATAGGAATCATGTACTCAATATTTCTAGCTTAGACAAGAATTAAGTTCTAAAATTATGTGCTATAAAAATAGCGTGTTTTAAAAGTAATTTACTGACCACACATGATAATGGGATAAAGATTTAGTACTGATGTTGTGATCTAAAGAAGAAGTGGAGTAGACTGTTTCAAGGTGTTCAACTGATGTTATTGTTTCAGCTTCTCTCTCTTCACTTTGTATATTTTGTTCTGTAATTATAATACAAGTATTTCACTTTCCAGGAATCTATATATCATCTGCAGCCAAGTCTTTGGTCAAAGAACATTTATGTATTGAAATGTTCTCTAACGCCTTAGTAAATAAAGAAACTTATTTCTCCCAGCTTTGTAAATGATGCCATCTTTCCACAGCTAATTGAGTTCTCCTGAGATAAAAGAGCAGACACGTTGCACTTAGAGTATGACTTAGTTTATTGCTGCTACATGAAAGCAGGTATTATTGTCCAAATTTTAAAAAAGTAATGACAGTATCTCCAGTCTCATCTTTGGCTCTGCAATAGACTACTTGAAAGCACCTCTCCTCCCATTCTGCCTACATCCCTGTGGACAAAACTGAACCAGCAGACATAGCTTTCCATCAATTAGAGAAATTCTATAAATGGGTCCCCAAGAGCCGTAACTGGGATTGGACTTGGGTAGGTGGCTTTCACTCTCCTTATTGTCCTCTACTGCAATATCTCCAGTTTTACATCAATCCTTTAGTAAATGGCTTGCAGGGGTCTTTTCTCATACTCTTCTTACCTCTAGTCATGGACGACTAACTAAATTGGTTGTGAATTCACCTCTCCACTTTCTGGTGGAGAATCTCAGCACCATCACCCATTTTAATCCCATCGTCGTTCTTTTGTGTCATCCGGTATAGCTAGAAATGGTTTCTACCTGTGAACCCTAAGGGTCAAATTTATCAGGGAATGAGCTTAGTAATTCACATTATCCTCCTTGCTTTCCACTATATCTACATTGACACTATCAGCCCACAGGTTGTTGATATCCTGCTTACGGCTGCTCCTATCTGAACTCTATTAAGTGGAGACTCCAACTTTTGGTTCACACCCAGGGTTACCTAGTACTATCATTTTTGTCCTTTCTAGTAATTATTTGCCTTACTGCAACTTACTTGCATGACCTCCTTTTTCTACCATACCTTCAACTCCTAGTGAACTCCACCTCTAATTGAAAGTAGGATACCTTTAGATTTTACTTAAAGACCACCTCAGCCTTATCTTCAAGTCTACCCACTATTATTCACAAGTACTCCCTACAGGGGCAAACCTTAGCTACTACACTTCCCTGAGATCCCAAGAAGCAAATAGAAAACAAGGAATAGAACACCCTAAAACTAGAGAACACATCACTCATCTTAACCACAGATGTCCAGACAACAGTGGAAATACACAAACATTAGGACCAAGATACTATGCCTTCATCACAATCCAATGCACCTGCTATAGTAGGCTGTGATAAATGCAATATGATGCACAAGAAAGGGACTTCAAAATAGAATTGTGAATGTTTTCAAGTACGTTAAAGAGTATATGAATAAATCTTTTAATGAATTCTGTGGAAGCATTAACAATGGAATTAATTAAAGGAAACACCTTAATACATGAAAATAGAATGAGAATCAGTAAAGGAATCACAAATTGAGATAAAATGAAAATAGTAGGTCTAGAAAAACAAAAGTAAATCCCACCTATAGAATACAAGGCATATAAAAGTGAATTTCTGGCTTTGAAAACAAGGTTAAAAAAAAAAAGGATACATCAGTCAAAGAAAATGTTAATTCTCAAAAAAAAATTCAGGCACAAAATATCTAGGATATCAATGACACTATGAAAAGAAAACTATAAATAGAAAAAGGAGAAGAAAAAATACATAGGTCAGAGACACAAAAATATTTTCAGTAGAATCATTGAAGAAAAATTTCCAATCCTAAAAAAGGAGATGCCCAGCAGAAAACTTCACATTACACATAGTAATCAAAACACTAAATACATAGTAAAAAGAAATGATATTAAAAGCATCATGAGTAGAACACTAAATAACATATAAAAGTATACCAATTAGAATAACAAAGGACTTCTCAATGAAGACTCTATAAGGCAGAAGTGTTTGGATAGATGGTCTACACATTCTAACCAAGACCACAGTTGCCAGTGCAGACTAATATATGCAGCAAAACTATTAATGACAATGTACACAGTGAGAAAAAAACCATTCCATTAGAAGAGAAACAAATTTAAGCAGTATCTGTTTAAACTTTTAGCTCTATTGAATGTACCAGAAGCAAAATTGTAGTTAAATATTATAAATTCAACGAACCTAATAGACATTTAAAGGACATTCCACGCAAATACAAAAGAATATAATCTATTACTATCAGTTAATGGGACTTTATCCAAAACTTACCACACACTGGGACAGCAAGTTTCGAAAGATACTAAAATATTAAAATAACGCTATTTGCCCTGTTTGACTTGCATATATTAAAGCAGAATGCGAAAAACAAAAGAAAGTAAAAATAATCGTAGAAACTGATCACTTTACTACTAAATGAAATATGAATCAGGGTGGAAATAAAGAACAAAATTAAAAACATTTCATATTGAATGAAAACAAAAAACACAAACATATTTAAACCTACAGACACATGAAACAAATGCTAAGAGGAAAGTTCATGGCATTTAGTGCCTACATAAAGACAAATGGAAAATGTTATGTTACTCTGAGGCTCTAGAACAAAAGACTCAAATAACTCCCCAAAGTATAAGATGCAATGCAAAGAAAAAAAAAACAAAACAAAACTCTGGGATGAAATCAAAGAAATAAAAACAAGACAACAACTACCAATACAAAGAATTAGTGAAATTGTGTTGCTTTTTTGGAAAAATGTTAATAAGAAAGACAAACCGTTATTCAAATTAAAATATAAAGAAACAATATGCATATTAATAAAATTAGAAAGGAAGATGGGAACATCACCACAGAAAACAAGGAAATTCAGAAAACCAAAAGGATACATTAAAAATGTGTATACCCATGGACTGGAAAACCTGAAAAATGATAATATTCCCTTATATACAACTTACTAAACTTAAATTGAGGTTAGGTAAGCATTTTAAGCAGACTTATAACCTTCAGTTATATAGAATAGTGATATAGAGAGGATAGCGGGGCCACAATTACTCAGATATATAACCACACAAATACTCATGAAAGAAAGACTATTAAGGGCAGAATCTGCTTGTTGTCTTCCATGAATACTTTTTTCTCTAGAATTAATGTACCTGCTATTTTGAGGTTTGAAGAGCTTTTAACCTTATGATTTCTTTGTAAGTGGCCAAATTCATTACAATTAAAATGCCATGTGTTTGATATTTGAATCCTCTAGCTGTGGGTTGTCCTATGATATTGGCATGATGTTCCTGAGAGCTGAAATTTGTCTATTCGGGCTGCTAATTGTTTTAATATTCTAATTACTCTTTGACATTCACTATTTACACTTTCAAACACCAACATCTGTATCAACTCCTGTGTGACATCAGAATGTGTTACAGCTCTATTTACAGCTGAAGGCAATCTCTGGAAAAAGTCTGTGAAGATTTTTCCAGGGCCTTGTATCACCCTAGGAAACGAAGCAGATATCTTCCCTTGCTCTTCAGCCATATCCTAAGTTCTTAAAGCTGCAACGCAATGTGACATTGTTCTATAACAAGGTCATCAGATTGGATTTGCTCTTGTAGTTCACCATAACGCCTTTCACCAAGCAGTTCATCTTTAACATTTATCTCACTTTGTTTCATTATGCTGTTCCATTTTTGTAGCTTCGTCCCTCCACCATGACCTCAATTGTGATTGCTAACCAGCTTCTAGCATAGCTGACACTAATCCACTCCAATCTCAGGAAATAATTCTATTTCACAGGGCCCAGTTATTTAATATTTGTCTAACGAATGGAGGATACATCACATATGACATAATAAACCCTTTAAAATTCTTTAAATCTAGTATTTCTATTGGATGTCATATCATCTCATCATAAGTGTTGCCGTCATCATGAGGAGGTATATTATGTACAATACTGGGAACTGAAGGTGTGTGTGTAGTCCCATCCACCTCCTTGAGCAATGTCTCGATATGGACCTGTATTTCCTGTGCAGCCTGTTGCTCTTCCCAGCCCATTGCGTCAGTCAGGGGCTCTGAGCACCTGGGGGAAAAATACATGGAGCAGAACAGCATGGCAATCTGTATTTCAACATAGTGGGTTTCCTTCTTTAATCTTTGGGTAAATTCCCGCCCTCAGACATAAGGCCTGAACTATTTTCACTGTCTGGCCTCAGATAAACCTCTTAAATTATCCTCACAGGTTGAATGTTACAAAGTAACCACCAGTGTTTAGGGTCCTTACATTTAGGGACAGTAGGAATAATGTTAGGAAGAAGTGGATTCTCAAATGTAGTAACTGAAAGTTTGTTTTGTTTTGTTTTTGCACTTTTTAATTAAACATTTTTATTTTTTATATTTGTAAACATTTTATATTTTTTTACACTTATGTTATTACACATATATACAATAAACTACCTATAGCAAGAAGAACCATGACAAAATCAAGAATTATATAGATATTACATTCTTAGTGTTTTGGCTATTTGTATTTGGCATCCTTAAAGAAAACATCTTTCCTATCTTGGTGCATCTAAAATTCTGAATGTAAATCAATATCTATCATATCTCATCATTGTCAACTGAAAACATCTATCTAGACCTAAAAACATCTTTTTTTATTATTATGAATTTCCCCATTGTTTTACTGTCAGTATCTCCTTTCCTGTTACACCTCTGGACATCCCCATCGAACTTTCTTTAACCAAGTGTCAGACTATGATCTATAAAACCACGATCCCGTGAGCTCTTCAAGCACCATCATCTTTGCTTCATGTAAATGCCTGCTTTTCTGAAGTCCTTTATGTGTTTAAACCTGACTTCTCAACTCGATTTCATAGGAACGTTTCAATTCTTTCGGTTGGAGCTTTCCACATTTCAGATGGAATGGCTATGCCCACTGTATCATTTTGTTTTGAATTCCTGTGTGCCGTAAGGTCTTACTAGAACCTCACTGATTTGATTAATTACAGAAAGGTTTGATATGTATCACTTATAAAGAAACTGATAAGATTCTTAGATATGTTTATCTAATTCTCAGGCTTTGATGAGTGAGCACAATTTGATTCTGAGAAAATGTTTTAAAGTTCTTCAATAATTGTCCTTTTTAACTCCTGATTACCTTCTTGAAAATTTGTAGTCTTCCATAGATTGTGTGTTCAGAGTAAACTTTAGATTTGCACATAACATTCTCGATTATGAGAAAAATGTTCAATACTTGATATCACTATGAAATAATTTTTCATAGCCTGTATATTTTTGAATGACTGGGAAGAATTTTCCACAAATATTATCTTACAAATAGAAGTTCAGTCAAACTGTATTAAATTAACAATTTATTAATCATCAGTTTTGCACATTAGAACTTATGAGTCGACTAAATTACTTGAATGAAGCAAATGTTTGAATTTACTTTAAAATAATATATTACAATAGCTAAAGACTATATAGTACATGCTTTGCACAAGACATTTAATAAGTATTCAATAGTGAGTTTATCATGTATCTGTCTCAAATTTCCCAGTAGTTAAAGTAAATATCAAAATTTCAAGTAAAGAGAATTAAATTTGCTAAATAAATTTTATGATATACAAAGTCAGTATATGATTAAAGGTGAATTAATTTTAAAAAATTATATAAGTTAGTGTGATAACATACATCAAAATTATCCAAGATAATATATATATATATATATATATAATATTTTATTTATTTATTGTGTATACAGTATTTTGCCTGCATGTAGGGCTGCACACCAGAAGAGGGCACCATATCACATTATAGATGGTTGTTAGCCACCCTGTGGTTGCTAGAAGTCTAACTCAGGACCTATTGAAGAGCAGCCAGTGCTCTTAACATCTGAGACATCTCTCCTGCCCTGATTATATATATATATTCATGAATTGTGAAATATATGTTAGGTCCTGCTGCAGGGCATGCCTGGCATGGCCTGCCCTTTATTTAGGGGCAGAGCTTCCCCTTCCCCAGAGACTCACTATAAATATAAACCAGAGACTTGTTTTTTGTTTTTCTTTTCTTTTTTTCAAAGATTTATTTATTATTACGAATACAGTGCTCTGTCTGCATGTACACCTGCAGGCCAGAAGAGGGCATCAGATCACATTATAGATGGTTGTGAGCCACCAAGTGGTTGCTGGGAACTGAACTCAGGACCTCTGGAAGAGCAGTCAGTGCTCTTAACCTCTGAGTCATTGCTCCAGCCCAAACCAGACGTTTTTGTTTCACTGGCCCCTTTACCCTCCTGACTGCTCTTGCTGCCCTTGCCCTTTCTCCACATCCCTGCAGTCTCTCCTTCACTTCCTCCCACCACCACCACCACCACCACGTACTCCCTGCTCTCCTTCCCCTCCTGTGCTGCTTCCAGTAAACCTGCGTTTATATTATGGCCTCATCACCAATTAGCTCATTCTGCTTATTTAATCCACCAATGTATATAATATAAAATCATGACTTAAATTATGAAATTCTGAATCTACATAATCTAAAGATACCAGAATTTTAAGCATTTTTGAAGCTAGGTTTAAAACGACAAGCCAGCAAGCCAATCTCCTATTTCTACTGCCTTTAATATTACTTTATTGCCTTATTTTAATATAGTTAACACTCAATCCACTGAGTATATCTAAAAAATTCAAGGAATTTCTTTTGCAATGTTTTGGCTTCATATGTTAAGCTTCTACTCATATATATGTATATATATATATATATATATATATATATATATATATATATATATATATACATATATCTTCCTAATTTGATATTCAGCTAGAGAGCTTGTTTTCTAAAATGACTTTCTAAATTTATGCCAGGAGATATATACATCTTATTTGTATTATATTGCTTCAATTATCAAATTTAACATTTACTTGTGAGCATTTATATATCTCCACTAAATAAAACTTTAATTTTATACGTTTGAAATGTTTCATACTTTTTAATATCCAGAAAATGAGTTCACCTTCATTATTAATTTTTCCCTTTAGAAATATCTACATGTTATTAATCAAAATGTGTTTATTATTTTATTCAATACCTTGTGATAAACACATAAATACATAGTAGAAGAAATATAGTTGTATGAAACTTGGAATATTCATTACCTGCCTAGACAGTCTAGGAAAATATTGACTGCATACTATTTATAAATATCTTATAAAAGTTTTATAGTATCTTTGGATTTTATTGCTGAGAATAGACACCATGACCACAGCAACTCTTTTAAAGAAAAACATTTAATTAGGGCTAGATTACACAATTAGAAGTTTAGTCCATTATCACTACAGTGGCACAAATGGAGACACACACATGTAGACATGATGATGGAGAGATTGGCAATAGTTCTATAACTGAATCAGCAGATATTAGGAAGAGAGTGTAATACCCTAGCTAGTTTGAGTATCTGAAACTTCAACGTTCACCCCCAGGGACATGGTTTCTTCAATTATGCCACAACTCCTAATACTGGCACTCCATATGGGACTATCAGGGCCATTATCACTCAAACCACACATACAAATGAGCATGAATTAATATATGTATCTAATACTGATATTTTATTATACTAACCATATCAGAATATAAAGTTAGGTCCCAAACATTCATTGCACAGTTCAAGCCAAATTTCTTGTACATGAATGACATGCTATCACTAAATTTTCATCTTACTGGAATTATATGAATGAGGAAAATCAGTTTCCAAAACAATATTGCTAAAATTGGTCCCCACTGACTTACCTTTCCCCTGAATGACAGTTGATACTGAGATACAGATTAAAATTTATTATCATATATGTATATATTACTCTCTTCCTGATGTCTGCTGATCCAGGTAGGCATGTATGTATATATATATTATATCTAAAATACATAATAAAATATAAGAACCTTCTTATTTTAAAAAAAAATGCCCTATTTGTTGCACCTGGATAACATTGGAGTCTCTAAAGCATAATCACTGTTGCTTATGTAATATATTTTCAAGAACCTTGCAAAAGTATTCTTTTCTAAAATATCTACTTTAATGATCTTTGGTATATGTCTAACTGTATGCCAGTTAAAACACTTGTTATGAGCATTTCCAGAAAAGTGATTTTTTACTGTACTGTTGTAGAGGAGAAAGACATGAGTTCAAGTTATCATTAATGCAAATGTGTTCTAGCAAATAAAATAATCTAAAAGTAAGTTGGATATAAGTATATGTTGAAAGTAGAAGTAAGCAGAAAAGAATAGTTATGCATCAAGGATGTGAGACCCAATGACTTTAATTGTATTGTTCATTTAAAGCTCTGGTCTATCAAAGCAATTAAAATTTGGTGGACTGTAGGGAAATCCAAAATATTATTGTACATAAAAATTCAAGCCTTGAAAAGGAAGACATTTTATGTTGCATGTCATAAAGACTTATGAAACTGGAAAGACTCCCCCATCTCCAGGAAGTACAGAAATGACAAAGAGAGCAGGAAGAAGCAAAACTAATTGGATTCTAACATATGTGCAGTGACAAATGTAATCTTAACCACTGGTCTATTGCTGTGAAGAAACACATTGCCAAGCACCACTTAAAGAAAAAGTACTTAATTGTGGCTTGCTTACAGTTTTAAGGCATTAGTTCATGGTCATCATGGTGACAATCAGATAGGTCTGGTTAGTGGCTTAGAGGTTTATATCCTGGTCCAAGGGCAGCAGTAAGATAGAGAGACATTGGGCCTGGCTGGCATTGGCTACTGAAACTTCAAATTCTTCCTTAGTGACACATATTCTCCACCAATGACACATCTCCTAAGCTTTCACAAACAATTTCAACAACTAGGGACCAAACATGTAAACATAAAAGCCTAAGTGGACCATCTCATTCAAGCCACCACAGTCCACTCCCTGACCCCATTGGCTTGTAGCAATATTATAATGCAAAAAAAAAAAATGTAATTTGTCTGACTTCAAAAGTCCAACATCATAGGCTTTTACAGTCTTAACAATGTATTTTCTCAGTTTTAAAAATAATATTATAATATATTCAGATTATATCCCCATTGTTATTGCCTGCTTATATCTTTCCATTCCCACCATCCTCCCCTTTTCCACCTTATTCCACTCCCCTAGACCTCAGGGAGAAGAGAACATCCTTACCAACCGTATGACCACAACCTATCATTTGTCATCCAGATAGTCTACTTTCTCTTCCTCTGTGTGCCAGTTGGCCTGCCCACCAAGGGGGTTTGATCGAACTGGGGCACCAGAGTTCGCATAAAAGGCAGTTCCTGCTCTCCACGCAACATGTAGAATGAGCTGTCCATTAGCTAGATCTGACCTTGGGGTTTAGGTTTACTGCATGCATTGTCCATGGTGGGCAAAACAGTTTGTGCATGCCCCTATGGGATCCTATGGGCCTCTATGGTCACTGGCCTTGATGGTCTCCTATGGGCTTCTGACACTCTGGGATATTCCATCACCCCACTCTTTCAGCTTCAAGTCCCAGCACCTGTCCTTATCCTCCGCTGGGTGGAGTCTCCCAGAGGATATCTATGATGGGATAATATGCAGCATATGCCATGTGTCTTTCCAGGTCTGGGTCACCTCACCAAGGATGATCATTTCTAGTTCTATCCATTTGACTGCTGAGTAGTATTCTATTGGGAAACATGCAATGTCATCTATTCTTCAGTTGAGGGACATCTAAGTTGTTTTCAGATTCTGACTATTATGAGTAAGGTGGCTACGACGTAATTGAGCAAATGTCCTTGTTGTATGGTGGAACATGTTTCAGGTATATGCCCAAGAGAGGTACAGCTAGGTCTGGAGGTAGCACTGTTCCCAATTTTCTGAGAAAATGCCAGATTTGCTTCCACAGCAGTTGTACAAGTTTGTTCTCTGACCAGCAAAGGAAGAGTATTCCACTTTCTCCACTTCCTTGCCTATTTGTGCTGTTACTTGAGTTTTTGCTCTTAGTCATTCTGATTGGTTTAAGATGGAATGTCAAAGTTGTTTTGATTTGCATTTTCCTGATGACTAAGGACATTGAACATTTTCTTAAATGTTTCTCAGCCATTCTACACCCCTCTGTTGAGATTTCTCTGTTGAGCTCGCAACCCCATTTCTTAATTGGGTTATATAATTTGGTGGTGTTTAATTTCTTGAGTTGCCAAAGTAGAATCAAGATGTCATAAATATGCACCAACATAGGAAAGATGTTTTCTTCAAGGCTGTCAAATACAAGTAACCAAAAACACTAAGAATGTAACATTTATCTAATTCCTGATTGTGTCATGGTTATTCTTGCTACACGTAGTTTATTGTATATATGTGGAATAGTATAAATGTATATGTAAAAATAAAAATAAATAAAAGTTATACATGCTAATAAAATTTGGGTAATGCTAAAAAAAGAAAAGATCAGATAATCAAATTAAATAGTCCTATTTCTCCTACAGAAATGAAGCAGTCATCTAAAGTCTCCCAAGGGAAAAAATGCCCAGGGTCAGATGGTTTCAGCCAGTGCAATATTCTCCCAGACCTTTAAAGAAGAGCTAAGACTGATACTCTTCATGCTACTTCACAAAATAGAAATGGAAGAAACATTACCAAACTCATTCTATAAGACAAAAGTCACCTGGATACCTAAACCTCATAAAAACACAACAAAGAAAGAGAACTTCACACCAGTTTATATTATGAACATTGACACAAAAAATACTCAGTAAAATACTTGCAAACCAAATCCAAGAACAAATAAAAGATATCATTCACCATAACCAAGTAGGCTTTATCCCCGTAATGCAGGGATAGTTCAATATATGAAAATCCATCAATATAACCTCCCATATAAACAAATTGAAAGAAAAAAAAACACATGGTCATGTTCATAGATACCAAAAAAGCATTTGACAAAATCCAACACTGATTCATGTTTAAAGTCTTAGGAGAGATCAGAGATACAAGGCACATACCTAAACATAACAAAGGCTATATATAGCAGGCCAATAGTCAACAGCAAATTCAACTGAAAGAAACTCAAAGAAAGTCCATGAAAATTAGAGGTTAGACAAGGCTGCCCCCTCTCTCCATATCTCTTCACTATAGCACTTGAAGTTCTAGGTAGAGCAATAAGACAACTAAAGGAGATCAAGTGGACCCACATCAGAAAGGAGGAAGTCAAGGTATTGTGTTTTGTAGATGATATAAGGGTGCACATAAGTGACCTCCAAAATTCCACGAGACCTCCTATAGCTAATGAACATCTTCAGTAGAGTGGCTGGATATAATATATATGCTAATATATTTATATATGTACAAATTGAAATTACAGACTTAATTTTTTGACAAAGCGAAAGAAAAGAATTGTTGCAGTCCAGATTCTTTGACATTAGTGATTCCTTGGAAAGGTATGGCCTTGGGAGAAACAAAGCAGAAAGAGGGCAGTTAAGGAGACTGTAAGGAATTGTTTTATGAATGAGGACAGGTAAGTAAGAGACCCAAGGAAAATTTGATATTTTAGTTCTAAACTTATGGACATCCTTGCTGTTATGACTAAAATTACAAGTGATAGGAAGATACTTACACATATTAATTAGTATAAACTTGATTCAAAATAAACTCTCTCAATGATAATTTGTTATTAAAATATCAACCCAGAAACTTCTAAATTTGAGTAATTTTTGATCACATATCTAAATCCCATGCCATAAGAACTTCATATAAGTTATAAAAAGAACAATCAGGATTGATTTCAACTGAAAATAATTTAATTTCTGTTAGTACAAAGTATTAAAGGAAATTACAGAAAGGAAACGGTGATATAGAAAATAATACAAGGTCAAAATATATTAAAACAATACTTAAATATGAATAAATAATAAAAATCTTGTGGTAGTTAGGCCAAGAGACAAATGAAATATTTATTTTTGAGCCATATCAATACCTGGAAATAATTTATTATTATATGATACTTACTGTATGGATTTAGATATCTACATCTCTCTCTATATATATAGAGAGAGATATGTATATCTGTATATATACATATATAAATATACAGATATGTAGATATGATGTCAGGCTTCATTATACATAATTTTGAGAACTACAATATAATATAGAAATTATTTTGTTTATATAATGTTTACTGCAGCTTGTTATTCCATGTTTGCTTCATGTCCCTCAGAGTCCTGCTGTTTTCTGAGGGAAAACAAAAGAGGATGAATCTCAGGAAGAAAAGAGGTAGGTATAGAGACTGGGGGGTGGGGTGGGAGAAGACAGCTATTACATGAAATTATGAATGTACGCAAATAAAAGATTGTTTTTCATCCAGAGTACTTAATCATACATTTTTGATGCTTAATAACAGCAGATATTTCTTTAAATATCTGATAAAGATAGGTGAAAGTAATAGAATTATGCTGTTGGTCTCACCACTAATTTATTAAGGAATCAGACTACCCAGGTCCTTATAATCCCATTCAAAGGCTCTGCTCCCATTAGCCATGAGAACATCAGTTCTCACCTCCTAAAACTCCACATTCCACCCGCCAGAGCCATTCATGTACAAAAGTATGTCCTTTTACATGGCAATATTAAAACCCACAAGGAGAGAATATGTGATTATGTGTAATTATTTTGGAACATTGCATCAAATAAATAACATTCCACCCTGATATTTCTCATAATGCTCTTGTAAACTCATGATAGGATATGCACCAAATGCATAAATAGCAAATAAATGCTTTAATTGTTCAAGCATTGTTCAGAACTTCAAGGTCAAAGTCACCAAACAGATTTAAGATGAACAAAAACAGGACGAACCAATAATATAATCAATACTTCTATGTACGAAATGAGAAAAATACTCTTAATTCCAAGAGAAAGGGATAGAAAATTAGCAGAAAGAGATCGACTTAAGAGTTTAACAAACCTTACAAATACTGCTGCCTAACTTTCATATCTGGAATCTAGGACTCACTTTGACTCTTATGCATTCCCAGTGCTGCACTAAAGCAACTCCTGTGGTTTGGTAATTGTAGACCACATAGTTGCTCTCTTGGGCACTTTTCCTGGCTTTCCGAAACTTCTCTTGATAAGTAATACATGCTGTCCACATCTTCCATCGGTCTTCGTTATAGTTTATTGTCCTGCTGAGAAATGTTTGGAAATCTCTGACCCCATAACACATCATTTGTACTATCAGGCTTTGCTTTGAAGTCTCAGTGGAAGCATCCATGAATTTACAAGCCTGGAAAATATGCACACCTCAAAGATCATTATCACAAGTGTCATAACCTAAGTATAATTTAATGTCTGGACTTGTGATAATTCCAGGTTTTTGCTCAAGACTGCTATGGCTATCTGATGCTTTATAGTTGTATATAAATGTTAGACTTCTTTATGTTTTGATGAATTCCAATAAGAACATTATGGATCATTGAAATAAGTATGTATATCACCTTATGTAAACAGAGTTTTTAATAATATTTTCTTCTATTCTATGAATGCCAAATATATATTTTTTATTTTTCTGCAAGTTTTATGTGTTCAATGTTTTTTATGGTCATCATCATCTACTTTTCCCCACCCACATACACAGAGATGGTGGAGAAGGGAAGAAAGAAATGAGAATGATAAATTTTTTTTTCTTGATTCGGTCTGTTGTTGAAATTACAAACTGCATCTTTTATTTTATTAATTGAATTTATTATTTCCAAGATTTCTTTTTGGTTCATTTTTAATATTTCTCTTTATTAAATTTCTCATCAACATAATTACTTTGCATTTCATTGAAGTGCTTTTGCATTCTTTTGCATTTCAATGGGCTTCCTCGGGGTCATTATTTTAAATTCCTTTTCAAGTATATTATAATTACTTTTAATTTGAGGTCCAATCCCGGAGAATAATTGGGGTCATGTAAAGGTGTCACACATCTTTCACTTGTGTGTTCTTGTTGTTCCGCAATGATGTCTACACATTTGCAGTTATTCAATGCTTCTTACAAATTAATGCAATCAATTTAATAGAAATTTTGGTTGCAAGTGTTCAGATGGGTCCTGTGAATTTGCTTGCATAAGTGTCTTTGTTTTGTTTATTATGGCACACAGAAAGATATTCTTATTCAACACGATTTCTTCACCTCTGGCAAATACTAGCAGGCTGAGGGAACAGTCTGACTGTAGATATTTGTAAACAAAGGATTACATTTTAGTTAATGTGACTCATAAGAGAGATGTGACCTAGAGGGAGCAGGAGCAAGGGCTTATGCTTGAAGGTGTAGGCATCATATGAAAGGCAAGTGTTTGTCATTAGGAACTACACACGTGAGTACCAAAGATAGCTGTGACCTTGTAGATGTCATGTATGATGGCTAAACTGCTGACTATTCAGAGGTTTCTCTTCAGGCATATCTTTATTTGAGGTGAGGACATCAAGACACCGATCACAGATAAATTAGTGCTCATGCTTAGGAGAGAGTTAAGTGAGGGTAGCTGTGATGGTCACCATAATGCAATGAAACTAGACAAGGAAAAGAATTGCTGTCATTGGAGCAATGATATAGTGTCAGTGGCTGCAGGAACAAAGTTTAGTGGTGTGGGCACAGACAAAACATCATCATTCCTCATAGATGTAAGTGTCAAAGACAACTATGTCTGTGGTGATAGAAACTGAAGCACTGAGGGCATGGGACATATATGATGTCCCTTTCGACTTTGTACCGGCAACAGCTGAGTTTTGTTGTTTTAGGTTAATATGTGTTGGGTGTGGGATCGGTACAAACATTTTCAAGTACATGGAGGTGACAGCATAGGATTCCTTGCCATATATGTTATCCCTCTGCTTGGCTGTACCGCCTATTTCATATAGAGTAGGAAATCTATGAATTTTCATTTGAAAGGGTGAGTGTAGCCACATCGGCAAGTTGGCGGCTTAATGCGTGACTATCTTGGGCTGTTGTGGGGCTCCATAAATGGAAAGCTACAAGGCTTAATGGACCCTAAGGCAGTGTGGGATGTAAAAGCAACTCCAGTCTCAAGGTGGCACCAAAATATAGCACACTAACCTCTGCGCATTGGAGGAGGATATGATGTGAAGTTCCTTTCTTCTCAAAATTGAACTCAAATTCTCTGAAAACTGCAGCACTCCCTCACAGTTACAACTGCAAGTTTATTCTGGTGATGGAGGCTGGCAAGATTGTTACAGATAAAGGGCTTTTTTCTAGAAAAGGATCAGTGTCTAAATTAGAAATAGTGCATTAATCTGCTATAAAACCCGGTTTCTCTTTGTTTCTAACATGCCTCTGACCTTCTTGCTGTATTCCGGTCTAATTTGCAGATCGCTGTCCATCAGACACTCATTCATTTGCGCCATGGCTACTTCTTGTGTAGGAGACAAGTATTGGTCCTTTCCAGTCAGCAAACTTTTAGCAATCTATCTTTCCCATACATTTAAACTTAGAAAAGCACAACAGTACCAAAAGCACTATTTATATTACTGTGATTCTAAATAGAAATATCTAATATTCTGCTCTATGAAAGAAGACATTACTAATAAATGGAAACTTCATTAAAGCCCAAAATATTTTGCTTATGCCAACAGCAGAATGCCACGCCCCACTCTTTAAGTCAAATGAACGTGTGTGTGTGTGTGTGTGTGTGTGTGTGTGTGTGTGTGTGTGTATGTGTGTGTGTTTACAAGAAAACATACAATTTATCCTCCTACTGGTTGCTCATCTGGAGTATCTAGTACAGCAGTTAAGTATCCACAGATATTCCTGCTTTGAATACTTCGGAAGGTACTTTATTTGACCACTGCTTCAATGTAATGTTTGATGAGGTAATTAACTTTCAAATTTATTTTTTTTCTAGACATGAGAAGAAGATACAACTTTGGTTCTCTTGAAAGGATTGTATGAAATATTTTCTGTGTTATAGAAATTAAAATTGTAAGTGGCTACTCAACAGTATGTGGAATATATTATGATATAATACACCTACCATCATTAAGCTTTAAGCCCTTCAGGAAAAAAATCTCATTTGGTTAATTTGTCCTAAATGTCTTTGCTTCAGCCATTTTTTAAAAATTTCTGGCTCATTTTCATAAAAATAAAATACTCAAGGTGAGCACAAAAAGCAGTTTTGAAGAGCTAGTTGACATTTGGTGTAAGAAAAAAAATGCTCTGAATGAATCATATATTTGACCGATTTTCTTAAAATAACAAACACTTTAGTCTTAATATAAATAATACATGCAATTCCTATATGTAGACAGGAATAGGAACTGGCACACCCTTTAGTAGAACTATCGAGTAACATACTGACTCAATTATAAGTGATTGCACAGGTGCTGGCTTCTGTTGATTTATCTAATCCATGCTCTCTGGTTTGGCCACTTGAGACACAAAACATTCCATTGCTATCACTTTATAAGCATATACCTTTGTAATATATCTTGTGATATCTCTAAAATATATAAAACAGCTCATAAAATAATGTGGAAGTAGGGAATACAAGGGAAAGTAAAGTGACATGAAGAACTGGTTACTATACAAAGCACACTTAAAAGAAGTATTTTGTCACTGTATTTTTGTTACATAAAAAGTATATATGATCAGGCAGAAAAACATAAGAAAATACTTGAATTTAATAGGAGAAATGAAAAATGAAGTTTTTTTGTGGAAGTAAACTTTGTATAATAATTGAGTTTACTGCTACAATACCTCATATTAGAGTAGAAAAATCTATACCATGTGTGAAAATTAATTTAAAATTTGAATTCTATACCAATGTATCTAAATTAAACTTATTTTCTATTCTTGATATTAGGATATAGGACAACAATTATTAGAAAAACTTTTCATAAATATTTTTTCATCACTTAAACAAACTTTGATTTCAGACAAATATTTTAAAAGATTTTTTAATCATATAAAATGGAATAAACTTTTAAGAATTATATATTATTCAGTTATACACAGAATTAAATAAATGAGTGCTTACTTCCTTAATCTCTCATTAGTATTTTATATCTATTACGATAAAGTATAAACTTCCACAAGAAATATAAATTGTACCATGTGAATACAGATTAAATATTGGAGAGCATGGTTATAGAGTAAGTAATGGAAAACCATAATTGTTACTATCTACACAATTATAAAATCAGTAATTTATTATAAAATTGTAATAACTCAATTATTATATTTAAAGTAGGAGTGTTTGTAAAAAAAACTGTTCTATCCTAAAATCTGTTATATGAGATATCATCCACTAAATTACTTCCCTATATTTGTTTAGATGTAAGGATGACAATGTTTCGCTAGGTTTATAGTAATAATAAGTTTCTAAACATTGATTTTTTTCCTCCTTTATTAATTTATTCTTGTTACATCTCGATGGTTATCCCCTCCCTTGTATCCTCCCATTCTTCCCTCCCTCCCATTTTCCCCTTATTCCCCTCCCCTATGACTGTGACTGAGGGGGATTACCTCCCCCTGTATATGCTCATAGGGTATCAAGTCTCTTCTTGGTAACCTGCTGTCCTTCCTCTGATTGCCACCAGGTCTCCCCGTCCAGGGGACATGGTCAAAGGTGAGGCACCAGAGTATGTGAGAAAGTCATATCCCACTCTCCACTCTACTGTGGAGAGTGTTCTGTCCATTGGCTAGATCTGGATAGGGGTTTAAGGTTTACCGCCTGTATTGTCCTTGGCTGGTGCCTTAGTTTGAGCGGGACCCCTGGGCCCAAATCTGCCTATCATAATGTTCTACTTGTAGGCTTCTAGGACCCTCTGGGTCCTTCTACTTTGCCTTTCTCCCATGCTTCTCTCATCTAGAGTCCCACTAGAATGTCCTCTCCTCTGTCGCAGTCTAAACATTGATTGAATAATATTTTTTATATGTAATTTGGACCTGTTTTAGTTAATGAGATTTGACACATATAGAAAGGATTTCTCATATCTGTCTAATGCCTGCCTAGGTCTCCAGTAGCATCATGGAAGCATAACAGAAAGATTGTGAGAGGTGGATCAAGTGGTACGGTTTTGTTGAAGTCTGTCTTCCAGAAAGGCCATGCCATCTTCACCCCTGATCTCACAGCACTATTAGTTATTACATAAGAGGGGTCTCTTGTCAGTTAGTTTTGCCTGAGGAGGGAGAGAGAATTTCTTCAGTGCTGTAGCTTTTAGTAAGGTGACTATGCCTCTCTCTATGTAACAATTCATCCATGATCCTGACCCCAATGAGCTTACAGACCAAGGAGCAAACAAATAATCTGCTTCCAGATACTATAGAATAGAAGTGGGATTTGCGAAGAAGAGGAAAAGAGTAGGTATTGGAGATAAATATTATCAAAATATATTATACAGGTAAATTAAAACTTTGTGGTAACCATGTTTTGTATAGTTGATTTATGAAAATTAAAATATTAGAAGAGGATTTGTCCATAAAATTAAATAACCACTTTACCAACTTGAAAATAATTGCTATCTTAAAAATTGATATCTATTTTGATATCTCTGTCTTCATCTCTATTTTTAGTGAGCTGGGTATTTTCTCTCATGGTATATCTAAATATTTTTTATTTTTACATATTTATTTCTGTCTTCTCATCTGTCAAATATCTTTATTGATTAGCCGTGACATCAGTTCTGTTACATTGTGTAGTGAACTGAAGTTTTTCAATATGTACACAGAAGTTGAGAAAATGATGCAATAAATAATTCTAAGCCATTACTATTTAATATAAAATTTTCGCTTACTCCTTTCTTTCCTACTACACCTATAAGAATTTAACTCTAAAGTTAATAAAAAAATAAAATCTGCTTGTAATAAAATATGCTTATTATTAAAAATGCAATTATATGCAAAAATATGCAATTATAATACCTAATTGCAACTGTAAAGTATCCCTCATAGGCTTGTATGGCTTGCTGATGAAGTCAACAGGACAGTCTCTGTGAAAGGCTGTGATTTGGAATCAGTCCCTGAGAAGCAATTATGTGAAAATGTGAAAGTGGAGCCAGGATTCTGGTAGACACCCTCAACTCCTTAGGGCACCAGATCCAAGGAATATCTTCAAAGGAGAATGACATCATGGACTGAAAACATCCCAAGAAACAGAATATGTTGCAGGTAGCATAGCTTGAGGTGCAGGTCCAGCAGATATCACATACAGAGGTACAGGACTTGTGACTTTTTTTCCCTGAAAAATTTCAAACCTGCTTTGGTATGCATTCTTTCATTATGTCCACATTTCTTCCTTTGAGGTGGTAATATATACTATGTGTCACTGTAGGTTGGAAGTATGTAATTTGCCTTTGGATTTTGTGTGGGGAAGCAATTAAAAGATCACCTTGAATCTCTGAAGAGACTTGGACTATAGACTGTGAAAAGCTACGGGGACTTTTGAAAGTGGACTAAAGGCATTTGGCACTGTGGTGTGTGCATCCACTGGGTGGTAGGGGTGTGGGGAGTGATGATTTAAATGAGAATGACTCTCATTTACTCATATGTTTGAGTATTTGCCTGATAGTTGATGGAATTGTTTAAGAAAACTTAGAAGATAAATCTTTCTTGCAGGAGGTTTGTCACTAGAGATTTGAAACTTTGTGGTTTCAAAAGACTTTCAAATTCTCACTGTGCTATGTCTTTTCTTTTGCCAGATCAAGATATGAATTATTAGGCCATTTACAGTAGCCATGACTGTCTTTGGTCATTCATTATAAACGCTAAACTTTTGGAGCCATAAGCCCAATTACTTTATTTTATAAGTTGCCTTGGTCAGGGTCTCTCATCACAGCTATAGAGGGCTAACTAAGAGAGCAGCTGATATTGGTGTTTATTTGTTCATTTGCACTTTTATAATCACCAATAATAATCTCAGTAAAGTCTTGACTGTTTTGCTTTGTATTACCTTAAGGTAATTATATATTTAAAATTCACGTTTCTCATTCATAATTTGTTAAAATCACATTCTACACAAAAGGGTACAGTAATTATCTTTAACTACATTTTAAAAGTTTATATATCTTTACTGTTTTATTTATGAGGCTATAATACCATTACAAAATTTTTCCTTCCTTTCCCTCTTTCCAAACTCTCACATATACCCCTCCTTGCTGTCTTTTTAAATTCTTGGCCCCAGTTTTCATGAATTGTTATTGTATGCATGTAAATTTATGTATTTACACATATATTCCTACATGAAACCTACTCAACCTATTAATTTTACTTATGAATTGTATATATGTTCTCAGGGCTGGCCATTTGCTATTGGATATTGAATTGGTGTGCTCTTCCCAGCAGAAGATCGATACAAAATAAAACATGCAAATTTTTCATAACACAAATTAAAAATGTATTATTAAATCCTAAAAAAATGGAGAACAATCTAAATTACACATATTAAGCCTATTTTAAATTTTGTTATTGTCATTTCATTTTTTGGAATTAAGGTAGAAAGGAAGCAATCTAGTTAGTGTCTATATAACTCAACATCCCTTGCAGGCACAGAAGTCTATCCACAGAGTAAGATAACAGGCTTTATTGTTAGACACAAACCTTGCTGTGAGAGTTTGGATAAGCTGACTAATTTTTATAAGCCATGAAGTTCACACATATCAGTCTCTACTCATGGTTAAGATTTCTTTGTAGGTAATTATTTTTTATAATATCATAGTCAAAGCACAATGATGCCTGAATCATACATTCCAAGTATATATCCTATGTTACTTCTGCTTCTTATATTCAACTGGGCACAATAAATTTGGGAGACTGACAAATCCATTTTCCCACTGTGAGCTCATTCTCTAAATCCTGTTCTCATTTCATTTGTTCCTATGCTGGTAACTTACGTGATGGACATGGGCAATGTGGTGGGTTGATTAAACATACAAGTAAGATACTGGTAGTTAATTAGTAGAGGCTGGAAATTGTATTTCTAGATAAAAGAATGAACTGAAACAATATGTTCTTTCAACTCATTACACTTGCATTCCCTGATTACGCATTTCAATGCTTATAAGGACACAAGTCAAATAAGAATCAATCAAGAATTCACTTTTGCTCATTTCCCCTAGTCGTTTAATGACTGGATATTTTTGTATGTTGTTCTCACTTAGAAATGCCAGTTTTGGCTTGTCTTTGCACTACCTTACAGTTCAGAATGAAGCCCCCAATATTTGTTCCAGTAGTAAATAACCTCTGTTCACTTGGCTGGATATGATTGGGCCTCACTGGGGAATGTCTCTAACAAGTCACAATATGCTACTCTTTTCTCTATTACTCACTGGAGCATACTAGTAATATATTCCATTCTGTGAAAGAATAGAGGAAGATTTTTTTGAGAGTACAATTTACTGTATCATTTGTTTTAAATGAAATTCATGAGATTTGCCAACCTTCTAAAACACTTGGAGAAATATGAGAAAAATCTCTCTTCTTTAATTTTGAGAAGTCAACTTTTTCTTGCTTCAGATATTTCTCATGCCTCCTCTTTGCAAGAGGGACTTGATGATCCCATTAGCATAATTGCATGTATCCTTCAAAGCCACTAGGAGAATTTAAATATACTGAAAATTTAACTGTGTCTGAGTTCTCATTAAAAGACAAGTAATATCTCAGCAAAAAAAAAAAAATCTAACAGAATCAACAAAATTATGTGTCACACAGTAGATTCACATCACCAGAAATGTCTGTTCTGTAGTAATAAATTTCTTTATTCCTTTAAAAAGGAAATCCTCCAAGGAAGTAAGTTTGAAATGAGAAAATAAATCTTATATGCAAAGGGTCACACATAGTTAACCTCTATTATAGCTGACAACTTAAAAACAATGTTCTTCAGAGGAACCCAATAAAATTAGACATAGCACATAGACATTAGGTGAGAAAGACAATATACATTGCTAACTTTACCTTTTCACAGATATTTTGAACTTTACTCTCTACTTTAGGTATTTGCATTGGAGTAATATAATTTTGTTAACAGAAAATAGCAACACTTTTTGTACACTAAAAAGAATATTACCAACTAAAGTCAATGTGAGGTGCAATTTCAGTTAAACTTTTCAGCTTTCTTTTAAAGCAATTTGTTTCATTGAACTTTCTTTTAAAAATTCACAGTATCTAAAGATGAATTTTTTTTTTTTTGGTGTTTTGAGACAGGGTTTCTCTGTGTAGCCTTGACTGTCCTGGACTTGCTTTGTAGACCAGGCTGGCCTCGAACTCACAGCGATCCGCCTGCCTCTGCCTCCCGAGTGCTGGGATTAAAGGCGTGTGCCACCACACCCGGCCCCTAAAGATGAATTTTTACAATTCATACACCATTTGTATTCCTTAATTTAATTTAATATATATGTAAGTATGTATATATAATTACGGAAGACAACTGAGAACTGAATTGATCAGAGAATGATACCGGTTTTAAAAACATTTATAAATTATGGTGCTAATGTGGAAAATCAGATGTGACACATAACAAAAATACATAATACTGTTTTGTATTTAGGTAGGTAAACTCTTAATACATTTGTTAAAATGTTTAAAAAATTAATGTTTTGGGGGTAAATATATAAATATTTTAGATGACAAAAGTAGTAAGATATGGGAAGTAAGGTTTTCATATAAAATGTAGTTTTTATAATAAATAGTGTCCTCCTTAGGATATCTATTGTTTGAAGAGAAACTATGACCATTAATATATCATTACATATTATAACAGATAACATTTAAGTGGGGCTGGTTTACAATCTCTGAGCCTTAGCCCATTGATATTATGGCAGGAGACATGGCAGCATGTGGGTAGACATGGTACTAAAGAAGCAGCTGAGAGTTCTACATCGTAGTTTGCATGCAGCAGAAGGAGATTGCCGTACTAGGCATGTGAAACCTGAAAGCTCTCCTCCACAATGACACACTTCCTCCCACAAAGCCACAGCTTCTAACAGTGCCACTCCCTATAGCCAAGCATTCAAACACATGACTCCCAAGGGCCGTTCTTATTCATGCCATCACCCCTGACCCCCATAAGCTTGTAGCCATAACTTAATGCTCTTAGAATCTTTCTAGCTACTCTACAGAGATACCTCATAAACTTTAGGTTTAAGGCTATGTGGTAAATATATCAGAGGGGACGTGTATTTTTACAATTGTATTGGTTTCTTTTGTGTATGTAAGAAAATGTCTTATGATGAATGCATGGGTATAAACTATGCATGCATTTCTCTATGATATTTACAACCCATCATGCTATTAGCATGTGTGTGGATGTGGGCCCATCAGTTGGAGCGTGGGAAGCCTGCCAGGGTATTTATACCTAAAGAAATTTGACTTCATCATTCAACAGCCAAGAGATGTTATAGCTCATCATCTAGAAGTGGTCTTTTGTTAGTGATCCTCCATCATAGTGAGATATGTTCTTGTGAGTACTGGCTCAACCACTCAGAATTAATTTGTGAAATGGCCCTTACAGACACTCTTTTGTCCCCTAAGCAATGTATGTGCAGTAGATTTCCAGTTATTTTTTTCCTAGACAAATGTTTTTCCCACTTTTCATAAGTATGGAAGGAAAAAAACCAAAATATTACCCTCAAAAATTAAATGCAGAGACATCAGTATAGAGAAAAAATTAATAGAGAAATTTCAAATATATACATAAGCTTCTTGTGTGACAGAAAAGCTTTAAAAATGAAGGCCCTAGGAAAAAAGAAGTAGTTTAATTCATGACAGTTGTACAGAAAATAATTGGAAGGTGATGATGGCTGTGATTCAGCAGTCATGACCTAGGAGCAGAATGCTAAGGCATGTTGATATTTCTTTGGCATTCAATGAGGCATTGGTCCCTCTGTTTGAAGGCATAGCACCTATCACACAAGTATCACTAGGGGCAGGGGTCAAAGATAAGCTTTCTTGGCTTAATTTATTCTTCATTTTAGGCAAAAAGGATTCAACGGAAAGTTAAAACATTATCCTCAGTTTAATGTTTTCTCAGATTATCTTTTTGTTGTAATGTGATGTCAGTAAACGAATTATGTTCTATATTAATGTTATTTTCTTAAGTTTTTAAAATTTGGATAGTATTTATATTCTTGCTTCTGTTAATTATAATTTTATCACATTGGAATAATTCATAAAGCATTTATTTAGAAAGACATTGAATCACTATGAAAAATACCATAGGACAATAAGATTTTTTTTTTATCTAACAGTTTTAGAGGGCTTAGTTCAAGCATATTTGGCCTTTTGGCTTAAGTACAATATCAGATTAAAGAGAATGGTGTGAAAAATGCTACTGTTTACCATATCTTAGAGGGGAATCATAGAGGATATATAAGAGGAAAGCCTGGACAAATTATACAACCAAAGACAAGTCTTCATTTTTCAGTTTCTTTTGCTCATAAATTCTATTCAAAATTGTGTCAGGGGAGAAAGCCATTCATGAGTCCATAGTGCTTATAAACTGTCTGGAAATTCCAATAGAGAAACTCTCAAAGTATAGTCCTCCCAGTCTCTTGGGCATTCTTAATTGATTTCAGAGTTAATAATAGTCACTACACATGCTTCTAATACTTTTCTGTTCCCAAATACATTTCCTTTCTTGATAAAATGGAAAGAAATGGACAGCTATATGCAATCAATGATCACTAGACTGTATTCATTCAGTTCTAAGTACTGAACAATTTTAGCTAACATAATTAACTTCAACCCCTCTTTCATCATTTCTATTGTGATATTGAGCCTATGGACTGATTTCTTACATTAAAAGTATGTGAAGTGAAATGTTTCCATGGGTAAAGAAAAAGCCTGAAGTACAAGCATAAGGATCTAAATTCAGATCCTGATAATCCATATAAAGAAAGAAAGAATAGTGTGAATTTATAATTCAAATACAAATCCCTCTAACTTTCTTTATGGTTCAGTGGTTTTTACTTAATTTTTATTCATTTTATTTTATTTTTTAATTGGAAAGAATTATTAGACAATATATTTTTGTCATGTTTTCCCATCACTCCATTCTTCCTCTGTCTTCACAACATGCTACCTAAAACTTTACTTATTTTTCTTTCACTCAGAAAGCAAGCAAAAACAAACAATACAGAACAAAAGTCAGAAACTGATACAAGTGATGCCACAAAAATTGGAACTCAAAGTAAACAAAAAAAGACCAATAACACACACAAAAAAAATCTAAGGGACGCAAAATAGGACCAAAAGTCTTCAAAAATACCACTGAATTCATTTTGATTTGGCCAACTGTTCTCGGTAAGAGACCTGAACTAATTATGGTTAATATATCCACTGAGTCTCCAATGTAAAACTTTATTATTCGTTGCTAGCAGGTATCTTTTGAAAATAGCTTCTTGCTTAATGATGGGGTTGTATATCTACTTCCCCTTATCAGTGGTATGTCCCTGTTTGTATTGCACCCATCCTCGAATGCTTCCAAAGCCTCTGAGAGTTCATATGTGCACCTTCCATGCATATATGCTGTTGTTAATAGACATATGTACATTATATATATATGAACAATTTTTACGCTTTCTAATGCTTATCTCCTTAGCATGGCTTGGAGTGAACCTGCTTTACTAGATTCTTTTTCATTCCAAAGGTCTATTGGCTCAGGCAACTGGAATTTTGTCCCCTCCCATGCCAGAAATTCTATCCTCCTAATCACAAGTTTTCCCTTAATGGGTCTTTTCTTTTTCATTTTTTTAATTTTTATTTTGGAAATAATTTATTCAGATTACATCTCAATTGTTATCCCCTCACTTGTATCTTCCGTCTTTCTTACCCAGGTCCCCTCCCCTAGATCTGGGACTGAAGAGGACCTCCTCCCCCACCATATGATCACAGCCTCTCAGGTCTCATCCGGGTAGCCTGCATCCCCTTCCACTGAGTCCCTCCATGCCTTCCCACCAAGGGGAATTGGTCAAATAGGAGGCAACAGAGTTCATGATGGAGTCAGTCCCCACTTTCTGCACAACTGTGGAGAATGCACCATCCATTGGATAGATCTGAATAGGAGGTATAGGTTTGCGGCAAGCATTGTCCTTGGTTGGTACACCAGTTTTTTAGGTCCCCCTGGGTCCAGATCTGCCAGCCTTGATTGTCTCCTTGTAGGGTTCCTGGATACTCTGGGTCCTTCCAGCTCGCTATTATTCTGTACCGCTGTCACCTGGAGTCCCAATAGCAAGCCCCAGCATCTGTCCCTATACCCCCTGAGTGAAGACTCTCAGAGGACTAGTATCAAATTATGTGTGTATATACAATGTATGCCTTTCTGGGTTTGAGTTAACTCACTCAGGACGATCATTTCTAGTTCGCTCTACCTTAATGGGCCTTAGTACTCCCCTATTACCATCATTACTGTATGTCTTGTTAGGGTTTCTATTGCTTAATAAAGAAAACAGTTGATTGAGGATTGCTTACAGTTTCAGAAGTTTAGTCCATTATTGTTATGGTGGAAAACATGGCAGCACAGACCGGAAGTGGTGCTGAAGAAGGAGCTGAGTGTTTTACATCTAGATAAGCAAATACCAGATAGAAAAGTTGACACTGGGTCTAGCCGGAGCATTTGAAGCCTCAAAGCCCTCCACTAGTGACATTTCCTCCAATATGGCCAGACTTACTCCAACAAAGCCACATCTATAATAACCTCATTTCCTATGATCCTATGGGAGACATTTTTATTCAAACCACCACAACTTGCCACTTAAAAAGATAACCCTTAATCATTAAGAACAAATGGTCAGAGCATCCAAATATTTCTATCATCTCTGGTATCTGGCAAGGGAGAGGCTTCCAAGAAGCCCACGGACGTTTATAGGTTCTAGACAAGAAAGAACCTGGCTACTTGACTAGGGGCTCAATTTTCACCCTACACTTTCTTTGCTAATTCCTTCCCCTATTCTAATCATCCCCACTTCTTTCAAAGAGGTAATCCTAACTGCAGTTCTGTAAGGAGGCCTATGACCAAGCTGCTATCTTGTGTAGGGGACAGGCTACATGGCCAATGTTCATACATCTTGTCAGAACCTAGGTTCCTATTTCTCCAGAAGTCTGCCATTTACCAGAAACTAGCTGACCTTGTTGTAGGTCAGCAGTTAGACACCTGTTGTGGTTTATTGTGGGGGCTGGTCACTCTAGACCCCTGAGCTACTCCTTTTCCGGTGAGACTACTGGTAAGATCAGATTAAAGGCCAGCTGCCTGTGAGCAGCAGTTCTGGGAGCTTTTTCCTCACTAACCAGATCCTTCATGACTTTCCTGGAATTTCTCTCCTGCAATTAGCAGCTGTAAAGGTAGATACCTACCTGCTGGAGCATTCCAGAGTTAGGTATCCATAGCAACCCTTCCTTACATAAGTACTCATGCCTCTGTGCCTATATAAACTCTGAAAATTTTCAATAAACGGGTTTTGATCAGAATGCAGACTTGTCCCCTTCTTCGTGTCTAGTGTTCTGGCTCTATACAGGAAAATTCTCCTCCTGAGCATAGTCAAACCCCGGCGGGCTGGGGCAGAATCTTGTAGCTGCATGAAGACTCTAGGTGTGACAGTTAAGACTCACCTTCTGTGAATCTGTCTAAGTGATTTAAAAAGCACACCAATTATTTTATTTGGTAACATCCAAGAGAATGGAGAAAATTAAGTCCTTCACTTATGACTGGATAAAGATGTAAGGGAGTAAGGCCAGGGATATTAACATTAAAATTCCTAGGAAGGAATAAGGAGAAAACTGAGCAGAGTAGGACATTATATCATTTATAAAGGTCCTAAGTATTTAATTGCATATCAAAGCAACCGAAATTAAATGAAAATAGAATTTGAAAGAAAAATATTCTAAAGCATGTTTCTTTTCATATAATACTAAAAAAGAAAACAAAAATAAAAAATTATACATAGTTTTTTGTAGTGCTGGAGATCCACCTCGAAGGTCTCCTCATAATATGCAAATGACATACACCTAGCAATGAACACAGCTGTTGTGGCTTGAAACATCTAATTATTTTTATTGACTAAAACCGAAATTACTGTCTGTGATGAATAATATATATTGCATAACTATATATTATGTTACCTTAGGTTCTGTCTTAGTCAGTGCTTATTTGGTGTTAAGAAACACCATGATCACAGCGACATTTATAAAGGACAACATTTAATTGGGGCTGGATTTTCTTTCAGAAGTTTAATCAATTTTCATCATTTCAGCAAACATGGTGCCACAGGCAGACATAATGCTGGAGAGGTAGTTAAGAGATCTATATTTGTATTGGCAAACACCAGGAAAAGAAGAGACAAACACTGGGCCTGGATACAGCATTTGAAACCTCAAAGCTAACCCCAGTGACTTATTTTCTCTAACAACACACCTCCCAATAGTGTCACTTCATTTGAGTCTATGTGGGGTAGGGGAGTATTTTCATTCTATGCTAATATTATACAGTAACATAATCTGCATGTGTGTATTAGGACTCTGGAGGAAAACAAGAAAAACACATCAGCTTCTATTGAAATAGCAACAACAGCTGTCTCACACCTGAGAGACGGATTCCCCATCACTGCTCATTCATTGAGGCTAGGTATTTTAGCAATCACACCAGTGCCACAATGATGATCTTACACCTGGTAGTTGCTCAGTACCAGACTGGGTGTTTCACTACTTACTGTCTAGCACCCCAAAACTGCAGGATTACTGGAGAGCTGCTGGTACCCAATCAAGGAAGGAAGTTGGAAAACTCTGGCTCTGGTATGAGTTAAGGAATCAGCAGCAGCCAAAATAGGGTAGATAACTTGAAGCAAGATAAAACACTAACCCAGCAAAACTTCCATTATGCCACACCCATTTTTTCTGGGATGCTACATTTCTGGGAGTGGTGCTAGCTACATTTTGGTATTAATACAATCAAGACAAAATTTCAACTGACATTCTCTACTAAGACATTGCTAATTTATTGCAAGCTCATCTTAAATTCAACCCTTATGAGGTACTAATAATACATTAAAGTTACTGGTTTCTTTAGTATATTTTCAGGCTGTGTCTAGTATAGCAGGTAGAAATGGGTCTGACTTTCACATGAACTCTGGTGTCCCATATTTGACCATGTCCCCTTGATGGGGAGGCCTGGTGGCACTCAGAGGAAGGACAGCAGGCTACCAAGAAGAGACTTGATACCCTATGAGCATATACAGGGGGAAGAGGACCCCCTTAGTCACAGTCATAGTGGAAGAGAGTAAGGGGAAAATGGGAGGGAGGGAGGAATGGGAGGATACAAGGGATGGGATAACAATTGAGATGTAATATGAATAAATTAATAACATTTATTAAAAAAGAAATATGAAATGCAAAAGAACACTATGTAGGGGCTTTTATATGAAAGTTGTTTTTGTTTAATGTAGAGTATATTGGTTTTTATACAAGCGGATTGTTTCACTTATGAAGTCCAGGATTTTTGGTAACATGTAGACTTTATTCACAGTAACATTGGGTTTATCACCTTTAAAAGACTGACTAACTTGACGATTATTCTTCTCTACTTGAAGTGTACCCAGTGTGGGGACACTAAAAAATCTGTCTCTGCTGACCTTTTATCCTATGGCATAGAGTAGACAAAATATTTATTTCACTAGTGACATTTTAGCATGCTGGCAGATACTCAATGACTCATCAACAGCATATGATTATGTCAATAGTTGTTTTTATTTGGCATAAAACTCATCAGTGACAATTTCTTCAAACACTAGGTTTCCTCAAAACCATTGAAATTTATGGCAGTGAACACATGAAAAGCAAAACAGGCTAATGTCTTTAAAACAGTATCCAGGCCTCTGTGTTTATTTGTATATTTCCCAGCACTTAAGTAAATGTTGTATCTTTATCTTCAAAAAATAACTTAGATAGCAAAATTATGTTACTACTTTTCCTAAACAAAACAAAGTCACCTTTAGTAAATCAATCCACTATCTAAAGATATTTTTGTGTGGAGGCCCATAAGCAGAGTTCATTGCAGCACATAATATTGCCAAAAGCTTTTGGCTAATATCCGATAAATACTTAATGAGTCTTAAAAGCCCAAGTCTCCAGCTTAGGCTTATTCTTAAGTATCTAAACATTTTTGGACGTTGAGTACATTCTTAATGACCTCAGAGTTGACTTTTTTGGTCCTAATTTTATTATTTCAGATACTAGCTTCATAATAATATAAAAACATGATATTAAAAGTAAGATTTAAAGAAATATATTATAGTATAAATACTTTCTAAAATATTAATAATCAATCCATGTATAGATGTTATATATTTTAGTGCTGATTTTAGTTAAACAATACATACTTATCAAGTTGCATAAGATAATGAGAAAAATTCAAGAAATGTACAATAACAAAAAGCAGTGCTTTATTTTTTTAAAAGAAAATTATATTTTGAAACTCCTTAATAAGGCCTTTAATAAAAATTATTTATAATTATATTATTATTTTACTTCATTTCAGTAGTAAAATATCTGTAATTAGAGTTAATATATTATTTTTAGATTAATTGCATACAATTACATTGCTATTAATTTAATTTTAAGCCATTATTTTATACTACAGAGAGTAGCTACTGTACATTCTTAATATGATTTCTGTAGCATAACATTTGACAACAGTTGAGGTTACTAACAGGAGACTTTAAATATAACAAAAATGGCATGCGAACACACAATTCAGATCAAAGACCTTTCACAAAACATACTTCAAAAGATTTATAAAATTTGTTCAACCAGAAATTATAACCAAAACATCCTTTCCCTGTGTGTGTTTCCAAAGCTGAATGTAAAATAATTTAAGTCAAGCTTATTTGAGTGCATAATATTTCGTTATAAGATGAATGTATAGTCACCTTTCTTGTGATCAGCCAATACACATTAAAATCTAAAGTGAGTATCAATCTAAGATAATATGGCATTTCTTTCAAGGGCGTGGAAATTAAGTAAAAAATTTTGTAGTGGTCCTGAAAGTGATTTTACTTATTGTACTTATGGAAAATGCTACTGAAATAATATTCATACTTTAATCTTATTACTAGGCCAAACTACATCCACCAAGTAAATAAATAACCAAAACTCTATGCATTTCTTCCTTCTTATATGAATCAAAGGAATCAGACATACAAATTTAAAGCTTAAGAATGTGTAAACATGGAGCCAGCAAGATAGCTCACTGGGGAAAAGCGTTTCCTGCCAAGAATGATGAACTGGTTTCTAGACCCAGAATTCATCTTTTAGAATGATAAAACTATCTTAGAACTTTCCTTCTGACCTACATGTGTGTGCTCTGACATTTAAAGCTCACATATATACTACCCTATTCAATCAAATAAAATTAATTGAGTTAATAAAAAGAGAAATTGTGACAAAAAGCAATGTATTATATATTTCTATCATACAGAAATGTTTTCTTGTAGATTTATGATGCTTATTTCTATTTTTAGGAAAAATGAGAATCTCATTTTATTATTATTTTTTAGTTTTAATTTATTGTAATTTATTCAGATTACATGGAGGTTGTTATCCCCTCACTAGTATCTTCCTTTTCTTGCCCTCCCTCCCTTTTCCACCCCATTTCCCTTCCCTGGACTTCTGACAAAAGGGTACCTCCTCCCCCACCATATGACCACAGCCTATCAGATCTCATTCACAAAGCCTGCTTCAGCTTCCTCTGTGTGCACCCCAGGCTTTGCCACCAACGGGAAGTGATCAAATTGAGGACCCCAGAGTTCATGTGAGAGGCAGTCCCTGCTCTCCCCACAACCTGTCCATTGCCTATATCTGAACAGGGTGTCTAGGGTTACTGCATGCATTGTCCTTGGTTGATAAAACAATTTGAACAGGCCCCCTGGGTTCAAATACACCAGCCTTCATGGTCCCCTGGTGAGTACTTCCATCCGCCATTCCTCCATACCACTCTCACCCAGAGTCCAGCAGTGAGTCCCACCATCTGTCCCGATTCCTCGCTGTGTGGAGTCTCTCAGAGGACATGTATGTTGGCCTAATATCCACTCATAAGAGAGTGTGTACCATGCATGTCTCTCTGGGTCTGGTTTCCCTCACTCAGGAAAATCGCTTCTAGTTCCATGCATTTTCCTGAAAAATTTCACGATTTCCTTTAAACCTACACCTCCAGTGATTCTACTACCTGTCAAGACACTCTACTTTCTCAATCTTTCCCAGTTCCATTTACCCAGGGACAAAGCCTTTGCTATGTGAGCCGTTGAGATGCATTTAACACACGAAGGCTGCCAGTGTCATCATGAATTGTGCATTTCTTGAACATTTTTTATAATAAAACAATTTGCAAAATCAAGTTTTAAAAACAGGATTGTCTAGCAATAATTATTTGTGTGATATTTTAAATGGCCCAAATTACATCTAATGTTACTCATTAGATTGTACCACTACAAATCAGCTATTAACTTCAAACAAAAGCTGTTCTGGCCTACTCTAGGGGTACTAAAATTTTGGAATATAAAAATTAAAGAACACATAGGAGATTGGAAAGAATGCCTAGGGGTTAAAGACCTTTACCAGTAATCCTCAAGACACATATTACTCCTTTTTTTTTTTTACATTAACTTTTACAAATGTAGCTCTATAACATCTCACTTCTAAAATTCACCTATGCTATCTTCAACACAGTGAGTATAAAACGAATGAGAAAGCAGAAATGAGGTCTATGAAGTTGAGGGGGTGAATTTGAATGTCATTTCCACATTTGGGGAATTACCATGGAAAGAGACCCTGGGGATGCCTATGGGGAAGTTTCTAGATTAAATTGACTGAAATGGGCAGACTCAGGCTAAGTGTTAAGGTGCTATTCAGGTGGAGGAATCCTGGTGTAAGAAGAGGACAAACTGAGCTGAACATTGGGTCTGTCTCTTTCTGTATCCTGCCTGAGGAATCCACATGACGAATGCTTACCACCATGACTCTCATGATCTGGACACAACCCCATGCTTTCGCTTTTGGAAGTTGCTTTTGTCAGTTATATATATATATATATATATATATATATATATATATATATATATTGTTGCAACAGTGATAAAACTAATATTCTAAAAGAATAGAAATATTTTAAAATGCTATTTTAAAGTTATGAAGAGGGAATCCTGTTTTTTATAGGACATTTTGGAGGTATGTATGACTCTCCTTAGTATGATACTTATGTTATTTATTGGTTATAAAATAATAGCTTGAATATAGATTACAATTACAGCTAGCAAGGTCTTAACTGATAAATTTCAACTTTTAAAGGTATAGTATATGTTAATTGATTATGAAAACATTAATGTGTAATAATGTAATAATAGTAAAAATTAAGATATTTGAAAGAAAATATATGATTTATTTATTGAAACTCACTAAACATACGGAAAAATTTAAATAAATTAATCACTAAAATAAAAAATAACTATTTAAAATGTGGCCTGGTGGTAAGAAAGTTATCATATGTTACAGTTGCTGAAGCTAAGGAGGAAAAATCATGATATGAGAAAAAAAAACCTCTTCCTACGCCCAAGAGAATTATGTACTATTTAGAGAGGAAGCAAAAAGGAAATCCAGAGTTCTACTTGGGGTGAAAATCTCAACGTGCATAGTCACAATGAGATAAATATCACTTTTTCATAACATTTAAAATTGACTCAGAGAAACTATAGAACACTTGGCAGTAAGAAAGAACATAAAAATTAGTAACTTGACAATGATAAAAGCAGTCCTGTATTGACTACAGAGAAATCAATGATCATAATGGGAGGTAGCAGTAATGGGATGAATTACATGGATTCATCATCTCACATAAGGGCTTCCTTCAAAAGCCACAAAACTGAAATTTGTTATCATTTAAGTTACAAAAACTAACAATTTGTCAATGTCTGGTATTAAAGCACACAGTGAAGAATATTGCCATTTTAAAAAGCAAAGTTTTAAAGATAAAGTTTGCTAGTAAAAATTAAAGCATATTTTGTACATTTTCCCTAAATTATCAGAAACCACATCTCTAAGTTCCTACTGGTTTTACTAAAGATAATTATTTAAAATGATCATGACTCTTACAGAGTAGTCTGTCTTTTCTTTGTTACCAAGTTCTTTATCTTGGACAGTTTGGAACATTTCTCAAATGCAGCAGCACATTATTGATCGTCCGTGTTGATATGTGGACCCTGTGAAGGAAGCTGTTTCTTTATTCAGATCCTCAAATGTAAGCTGAAATTCATTTTTAAATCACCATGTGGAATAGAAATCATTTATGGGTTGATGGCCTCATTTATCTCTGCTTCCAACAGACTGGATAGTTCATAAAAGATTCAGCCACAATGATATTTAGAACTTTCAGATATAATGTCAAGAGCCATTAGAAAGTCCCATGGTGATAGAAAATTACTGAATTTAAAAATACCTCATATTTTCTTGCTGTGTTTCGCTTTGGGTCTGAACAGATGCATTATCCAGGCTGAAAGGAATTGAATGCCGAGTGTCCATTTAGTGTCATTTGTTACCATTTGTCATTTTTCTCACTATCAGGAACCAAATATTTTCCTTTTTACATATTGTGATTTATAAATATTGACTTTAAATGTCTTTGTTGATCCAAAATTAAGCATATAGAAAAAAAAAACCACATGGTTTTCAGTATTTGTGAGACAGATAAAAATGTAGATGTGTAGATATTTGCTCAACTATAATCACATCAGAGTACACCCCCATAAACACTCTCACATGCACACACCACACACACACACACACACACACACACACACACACACACACACATACACACACACACACACACAGGGAGAGAGAGGGGGGGAGGGAGAGAGAGAGAATTAAAAAACTTCCTATTTTTAATATCATTTTATCTCATTCTACAAAAAAGAGAATTGAAACATTTAGTCAATAAGACCAGAAGAAGTAAGAACATACCCTGAAATAAGTAGTCATTTTAAAAATTACAAGAACCAGAGAATAATAAATAAGGAAGATGATGCTTCTTGTAAAACATTTACTTTAGTTGAAACTAATGTATAATTATTTCAAACCAATAAAAAAGACTGAAGTAGCTATTACTACTGGGAAAATTGTGCTCAGGAAGGAGAAATAGTTTGCTGAAAGTCACTTATTATTTATCTGTAAAGTTAAAGTTTCCCTAAAACTGTAAGAAATAATTTTTCCATATGATCATCCTAGTTTTGCCTTTAAGTACCTTAAATTAACCAAGTGACATCTAAGCAAATTAAAACTCTTTAAACAAAGAAGATCTTAAATCAAAACTACTAAAATGTTTGAAAATAATAGGAAAAAAATCCAAGGAAATATACTTTTATCTGATTTGTTTTTCCCGTGATCCTTTGATCACCTATGAAAACCATTACAATTATTTACCACAATCAAATCTGTTCCAAAAATAAACTTTTATAGGGAAGAATAACAACTTTAGCAGGCAACTTATAGTACATAGGAACTGCTTCTTTTATATTTTTAGTCTTATCTGTTTTTTTTAACCTAAAATTTAGTGTTATTACCAGTTACAATATTTATGTAGGTATCCTCCTCTTCTTTTTGTATTAGGTAAAAATTGTACACAGTTTAGCTATTATAAAGGAAACAATTATTAATCTCATAAACTTAATAGTCAAATGTCCATATGAAGACACGTTAACAAAATTATCCTTCATAACTTCAGTCCTGATCATATGTCCTTTAGCAAATGTCTATTTCAGCATCAAGGTTTTCTAGTCTGCCTGTCTGATGAACATTCTGTCTTTTTCAGCCAGTTTGTTGAGCTGTCTCCATGAGGAGGGATCAATTTTCTTTGTTATTCTTGAGTCATGACTTTCAGGTGAAAGCTGTTCTTATTCAGATCAGATCTTCATCAATTTCGATGGAACCTATAATCTTCCTTCACCTGTGGAAATATAGGCAAAACCCTTTTGCCCAACATAACACATTCCCTGAATTGTATTTTCATGTTAAAACACATCTAAAGTTCACAGTTTTTTTTTTCTAGAATCCAGTGTCTTTCATCTAATCGGCTAGGCTATTGTGTTGTGAAGCTTATTATTAAACAAATATGAAAATCTCAATTATTTGTGTTATAGCCATGTTAAGAGAATTTAAGAGAAACAAGCGCAGTTTTGTAAAAATATCTTTAACAAGTCGTACCCAACGTGGGGCAGCAGAACTTACACAAATCTAGCCGGACTTACATAGAAAGTAAAACTACAGAGCAGTTCCCTAGTCCTGTTCCTAAGGAGAGCAACCACATTTTCTAAGGCAGGAGTTCACAGCTTCCTGATTAGATCCCCTACAGAGCAGCAAAGCTTCCAGCCAGCTACAGAAAAAGAAAATTGATACATATAAATCCCAGAACGGCTGTTCCTTTAAGTAGAAAAAGAAATGGCTTCTTCACATAAGCAAGCTCCTCAAAGCCAGACCTTCCTTACCAAGGCAGGAAGCTAAATCCTTTGGCGAAGGGGCTTTTGCTGACCTGACTAATGCTGGCCAGAGGAGCTAACACTTGTGGACCCCGTAACTTCCCAGAGTGGGCTAGGATCCAATGAGGGAGGAAATGAGCCTCTCCTTGGAAGCAGGAGCCATAAGCTATCAAACATCTGAACTGGTAAGGTCTAGAAGAGAAGCTGAGTCTAGAATATAAAGTCTTTAGGGAGAAGTCATTTTCAATATTGCTAAAGACAGAAACCACAACGACGCAATGGTGCTGGATTCCATTTGAATTTGTTTCTCTTAGTGTACAAATAATTCTTTCAAACAATTTCAGTGTTTTTTTTTTTTTACATCCTCTTTTGAAGAGATCAAGATAAAAAACTCTTAGGGAAAGAAGAGACTGAAAAATTAGGTGTAAATTAAATTACATAGAACAGAAGATGGAGGAATCTTTGAATCAAAATAGGGAACCTTCAGAGAAATCCAATCTGGAACTTAAAATAACTGCAAAAGAAGTGGCTCTAGATGAAGAAAATGCACAAAGTTTTGAAAATTTTGCAAAAGGCCAGGACATTGACATGCTGGGTAGAAAGGCTTCAGCTGTAGGCCAGCGTGGTCCGAGTAGATGTTGGGTATTTATTGTCAAGGTTCAATTACTGGATGGGGGTCTACATGCTAAATTAGAAGTACATATTCTGTTTTGTGTTGCTTTAGAACAAGGTCACAAAATGGTGTATGTGCTCCATATTACAGAGATTAGAGAGCTGAAATATAAATACCATGCCATAGGTTCTTATTAAAAATTCCAATGGGCTTTTGCCTCCAATGCTGAAGAGTATAATCTAAGGTTCCACATTTATTAGAGATGATAGTGGTCTTGGAGACTGTCTTGCAAGTTGGGCCTGATGGTGCCTCAACATGTATAGGCATCAAAATACAACAATTTTTGGTGATCTAAAACCTGTCACAGACATAACTATAATCATATTGGTCATACAATTATAAAAAGACCTAACAATAATTTTAGAAAGATTGTCATAAAACAAAAGAGAGATAAAACATCTCTCCAAAATAGATTAAATGATGATTTATTGACTTTAAATTTTTCAAATGAGACAAGTACCATACCTGATAAGATACACTGTATTTTAGCAAAGACTGCTGAATTAGACAAGCATATACTAGTCCTCACTCCAATATAGATGACAAGAAATATGTTGTGTTGGGGAGGAGTGTGTGCTTTTGACCCAACAGGAAACAAAAGGCTATGTATTCCATCCAAACTGATGGAAACAGATTTGACAGTGGGAAACCCCCTGAAGATCTTGGCTGCAGACAAAAAGAAAGAAATCAAAAAGATCAAACAGAATAGATAACATAGTTTGCCTATCCCTTTATGTGGGAACAGCTCTGAGACCTACTGCGAAAAGAAAAGGTCTCCATCCAGGACTTCGGCTATACATGACCAATAAATCTTTGGCTGCACTGTCCTCATGACTTATCCTGCACTACTTTTAAATGGCATAGATAAAAATTTATTTTATAGAACATCATCTTTAACTGAACTGTGCTCAATGCAGAGTCTGTACATATGTAAATACACATATGTACAATGCCTTTGAAAGTTGGTATTTTTCAGAGCAAGAGGACCAGACAAACACACACACACACACACACACACACACACACACACACACATGCACACAAAACAAAAAAGAAAACAACAAGTAAAAAGAAAAGACACATAGCCCAGGTTACCCAACGTCACAGATGACATCAATAACTGTTTCCTCAAAAATACACATCTGGGACAATTTCAAAGTGGCTAGCTAGATTGTTTAGCACCACAGACTGTTCCAGTCAGGACTTCAGTTAGCCTTTGAACTTTCTCAGAATGAAAAGATTGGAATGTAAAAGTTACAGCTAGCTTTCTAGCTGTAACTTTTTTTTTCTCACAGTTTTCTTGGGCATCCCAAAGGAAAAACTGTATCCCACATCAGCTGGAAGCAATTTAAGAAAACTATGCCCCAATTCAAAGATGGGGTGGATAGTTTTTGATCATTTGTGGGTGATACATGTTTGTTACTGTGTTAAAAGTGTTAGTTATAGGGTTGATAACTAAAAGTACGATTGAACCTACTTTTGGACCAAAGAACATTAATAGGACAAAAATATTACATAAGCATAAAATTTTATATATTGATATAGAATGAAGATTATATTTTGTTATAACATGCTAAGGATGCCTGTTTAGTTCTTAAAACTGCAGTGTTAAATTCTAGTACGTTTGAAAGCTGATATTACCAACCATTTAAGGTAAATAAGAAATGCATACTAGCAGTCAGACAGTCAAACTCTCGATAATTTCTATATTAGTTGAGTTAATTACAAAAATATGTTTCATAGATTAACAAATAAAAAATTGCTAAAAACAAAATATTCAGATAAAACAAACAGATGGTCTTTTAAAACCCTCAGAAATTTACAGAATATGGCATTTAAAGATTTTTATTAACTGAAGGTTTTTTTTTTAAACAATGAGGCATGTCTGCTGCTGCCAGTACCCCATTCTAATTCAAAGAGCGTCAAAGACGTCATATATGGCAAGCAAGTCATTGGGTGACAAAATGGCTTTAGGTCAATTATAGATGGACTAACCGGACAAAAATGGACAATCTGGATGCAGGAGAGCTGACTGCTGAGCTTTGCAAGGACAAGGAAGGCAAGTCCTTTATAATTCTTTTTTCACAGAAAAGGCTGACAAATATTCTAAGCCAGAAGGCTGGAGGAAATGCTCTAGTGTTGTAGAAAATTTTGGGGGCACTATCTAGGCAACCAAATATCTCTGTAATTTCTATACTTTTGGAAGCTATTTGCCTGCATTTCCTAAATACTTAGGAGTCTAAATTATTTGTGTGATAGCCAGGTTAAGAGAGAAACTAAGAGAAACATAGTTATATAAAAATATCTTTAGCAGGAGCTGCTTTGCTTTTAACATATTAAAAGATGGACACTCCTGTCTTCCTCTTCAAAGTGCATATTTTCCTTTACAGAATCCATATTCCCAATCTCTCAATTGAAGTCTTCTTTTATAGTTCCTAGATGAACAATGGATTTTTGAGGTGTTAGGCTACTTCTTCCTGAAACCATTCCTACTGTCTTTGAGTATAGAAGTCCATGAACACCAATGGGTTTTTTTTTAATACCCTTGAATTTTTTGGTGATGTGAGATTTTTGCTGATGGCTCAGTGTAGGGTAGTGTTTCCATCCATAGCATGTGTTAGATATTCCATATCTAGTTTAGTTCTCTCTAGTTGCTTTTTGTATTGCTGAAACATCAGGCACAGTGTTGCCAGGGAAAGATTGAACCCCCTAACGGAGTTTCTCATGTTTAAAATACTATCTTATGGGGACTTTGCCACTATTGAGATTACCTCACATGTCTCTTGCTGATATGCATTCAGTAATCCATTGCCTACCCTTGCCATACCTTACACAAACACTGGAAGACTAATGTCATCTAGAGAAGTATCTAGGAATGCCTAGCCTACAATCACTGTTAAAAAGTCCTTGTCTCCCACAATGAAAACAGTGGACATTTTGACTTTTAGGATTTTGGCTATTGCTTGCTATCTACATAGTCATTACAGTTAATATCATCAGTAGTTCTTATCCAATTATCTAAACAGGCTGATCCAGCTTTTAAAGATCTAAGAATTATTTTACACTCTGCATTTGCATCTACAAAAGCTAAAGTTTCCATTAGTCCCTGCCTCACATCTGGATGTGATAGTGCCCTGATTATTGAAGAAATTATTCTATGTACGAAATCAGTAAAGGTATCAGTAATCAATTCTTGATTAAAAAACTATTTTCTCTCTCCCTGTGCTACTCTTATATGGCCTTTCTTTGTTGTCTTGCCTTTTTTTTTTTTTTGAGATTTGGACATATATTATCTCTGACTCATTCAGTCAAATCTTTCTCTTTTTCATCACATTTTTCTTCCCCTCCATTAAATGTCACTTTCAGACATGGCAGCTTCCCTCTACAAACTGAGCTTACCTTTAATTTTATGATACTGTTTTGTTTAAAAAGTATATTTCCAACCTTTCACTCTTAAGAAATTTTACATACACACCAATATATACACAAACACACACACTCAGCACATGAGTTATCATGAAGTGACAATAATATACATTTTTCTCTGTACAAGTAACTATTCACATATAATAATAGCAAAACTCTAGTATCAAGAATAATGTTATCAGTTTGAATTTAATTTAAAAAACTTTATTGTCTGCTCAAATGTCATGCATAAGGAGGAAAATATTGTTTAAAAAATAAAAGGAGCAAGATAATTTGAATTATGTTTATTTCACTGTGTGACTTCTAATTTTTATACTTTTAAATTTCCAGCTTCTTCCTCCTTTGAAATTACTAATATAAGCTAAGTCATGTTATCATGGAGGCAATTCTGTTTACAGAGAAATAGCCTAATAATAATAATAAAACTGTAAAAATGTGGATTGTAAGATGTATCTAGTAAAATAAACACAATATATGAGTATAAATATGTGTTTATATATGTATATGTTGAAATACATATATATATACTATATATATTCACAATCATAATATATACATGTATGTTTAAACATACATACATACTAAATATGTACATATTAATGTGTTTATACATACAGACATGTACACATGTATGTATTATATGTTCACATATCTATATATGTATCTATACACATACATACATATATATAGTTTCAATTTCATATATAATTAAATATATATTTATTTTCAGATTATACAAAGCTAAAATTTATAATTTCTCAAAGAATTTCTCATAGGATTCTACTTCATAGAAACTCTTGCTTTTAAAAAGAATATACTACACTTTTTCTTTTTTTTTAGGTTTGATTTATTATTATTAATTTATTCTTGTTACATCTCAATGGTTATCTCATCCCTTGTATCCTCCCATTCTTCCCTCCCTCCAATTTTCCCTTATTCCCCTCCCCTATGACTTGCCTGAGGGGAGATTAACTCCCCCTGTATATGCTCATAGGGTATCACTTTTTCATAAAAATGAATAAGAATATATAATTATACCTTCTCCTGAAGTGGAAAACATCTATAAGGATTAATTTATTTGTTAGTGCTATTAACTATTCTGCTTTTGCTAGATTTGCGAGTGTTATTTATCACCCTCAATGATAAGCTCAGAACTCTTGTGGATCCTCTAATATATTTCATAAAGACTGAATAATAATCTAATCATTAGAAACAATGCATTCTTTACCTCTATGCTGTTATACCATCCCCATGGAAATATTCAAAGAATACAAATTAAAGTCCAGGTCCTGTGTGGAGAGTGTGTAACGCCTTCAGCAACCAGGCATTGCTTTCAAGATCTGGAAGGCAACAAAGAGCCACAAATATGTTGGTTTTTATAGTCTTTCAGACTCTTTTGACCAACAAGCAGAAGAGATAAGATCTTCCGTGTTCATTAGATAGATTACGCCACAGTGGTGGGACCATTGTCACACCAAGTGTTCAAAGTTCACGTAAATTCTGACTTTTATAAACACACACACACCACACAGACACACACACACACACACACACCACATTTTTTAATGAAAATAAACTGATGTTACTCTAGGCTTCCTCAAACACATTTAGTGTTATTTATCACCACTACCCCCTTTCTCTCTCTCTCTCTCTCTCTCTCTTTCTGTATTGGCCTTCCTTGTATTTCCCCAATTCAATCACTCTCCCATTTCACAACTCCTTCCTCATTCCTTGCATCATACTAACTCCCTATCTGGAGTTCCTGGATTCTGCGGCTATCCTACGTTACAGACTCACATATAAAAATTTGGAGCTCAGAGTCACACCTCGGAAAAAAAAAAAGCATGCTTCATTTGTCCTTCTGGGGCTTGGTGACCCAATTCAATATAATATTTTTTGTTCCATCATTTCACCTGCAAATGTAATGGCATGTTTTTAATCACTAAATAAAATTTCACTGTGTATATTGGGCAAATTTTCATTGTCCATTCATCAACTGAAGGTCATGTGCTTCTATTTTCTAGGTATTTTGAGTGCATCAGCATAGAATATAGCAGAGCAAGTTACTCTGGAGTAGGATAACTAGTCCTTTGGTTATATGCTAAGGAGTAGTAGAATTGTGTCACATGAGAAATCTTTTAGCTTTCTGGACAATCTTCCCCAGTGGTTTTTCTGTGTGTGTGTGTGTGTGTGTGTGTGTGTGTGTGTGTGTGTGTGTGTGTGTATGTGTGTGTGTATGTGTGTGTAATGATTTGATATCCTCATTAAAAGACACAACTATGCATACTTTTTGCATAAGAAATTAAGTGAAATACATAAATCTTGGGAGAACTAAAGAATAAATTCATCTTATAGATATTAGAAGCCCTTTGACTACAAATTCTTTATCAGTGGGTGTTCTGCAATATTCTATATTCTAATAAGCAATATGCTGAACTCCTAACCCCAAAGGAATGATATTGGAAGTGAGGGAGTTGGGAGGCATTTAAATCATGAGCACAGACAAATCCTGAATAAGATTCATCTTTTTGTGAACAATTCCTTGGAACTATTTTTTCAGCCAAGCAAGGCAGCATTCTTAAGACACATGTCTATGAAGTTATAGGCAATCAGTCCCCGAAAATGAAACTTTACTCTTTGACTTCTTAGCCTCCAGAATGTGTAAAAATCAGTTATATTTTTTTACAATATGTATATTTGTACTGAGAACTTAAATAAATTAAATATTTAACTGTCTTAAATCTGTGGGGGGCACACAAAGAGGTACTCTACAAAATGTTGGTTATTGATCATATCACAAAATATTCTCTGTGATTACATTTCATTTGGAATAATTTGTAATTCATCCCTTGGTCTCTGAAAGTACAGCATAATACCAAGAAAAATTATCTTCACCATATACCTAAAGATAAAACCCCAGTGTGAATGCGGTAAAGTGGCTTCTTCCTAGTATGCCTACAATCTTCAGCAGTGATGAAAATCAAACGTTTTGAAGCTTCCAGACCCTCATTTAATGCTTTATAGTATGGAGGTATAAACATTGACTTAATATATTCTGGAGAAGGCTTATGGCCTCATAAATGGTTAACAATTAGATAGAGCCAGACTACTTGTTCATGGGTATGAATAAAATGAAAATAGCTCCTGGCAGCCATACATACCATTAACCTCAGTAGCAGTTCATCATTTGCAACCATAGAAATGACAGAATTACTGTACTACACACAGTAATTACTACATGCATACCATTCTAGAGTATCATCATTCAATGAACTTCAATTTAATATACACATTTTATGAATGAACTTCAGCACCAAAGGAAGCTGCTTTTTAAATTTTTTTTATTAATTTATTCTTGTTACATCTCAATGGTTATCCCATCCCTTGTATCCTCCCATTCTTCCCTCCCTCCCATTTTCCCCTTATTCCCCTCCCCTATGACTGTTCCTGAGGGGGTTTACCTCCCCCTGTATATGTTCATAGGGTATCAAGTAGGAAGCTGCTTTAAGTAAAACAGAATTACTTAAATATCTTTTCTGATATTCAGTTTTTGACAAAAATAGGAAACTCTCTTTCCTACAACTTCCCTGTGCTAGCTGCTAACACATTTTCATTCGCCTGATATTAAAAATAGTGTTTAACAAAAATTATAACTAAAGTTGAGTTTCACAAATAAATCTTTGGCCTATGTCATGTAGATCTCTTGCTTCAAGTTCTGCACTGATTCCATTGACTGTCCTACTCATTTGGGAATGTAGCCAGAGCTTGACATAGAAGTGGCACTCGCCAGAACTTCATACTTTAGATTTAACCTCTATCAATTGCTCTTGCACACTTTAATTGTAGGCAGCCTAACTCTGATTGCCAGTACCTACACAACAATCTCTGTAGAAGTGGAGAAGATAAGATAAACAAAATTATGAGAACAGACAGGTAAGAGAAATGAGCAAATTGTTTCATGTTAGAAATCAGTAGCAGTAGGCTTGGCTCCTGGAAATGCTCTGCAAGTAGCATTTTGAGCAAAACTGTTTTCTGGTATCTTTATGATTATAACGTGACTTGGTAAGGCTCACATTTTGTGGTTTATTTGCTTGTTTGTTTTGCTTTTTGCTTTCATTTTTGTTTTTATTTTGTTTGTTCCTTTGGTTTTTTTTTGTTTTTTTTTGTTTTTGTTGTTTAGTTTTGTTTATAAGACAGGGTTTCTCTGTGTATCCCTGGCTGTCCTAGAACTCACTCTATAGATTACACTCACCTGGAACTCAATGATCTCCCAACCTTTGCCTCCCTAGTGATGGGATTAAAGGTGTGCTCCACCACTGCCCAGCACTTACATTGTTTCCTTATTTCCATCACCATTTTTAGGTTTTTGTTGTTCATGTCTCTCTGTGGTAAGCACTATGTGTTCACTTATTTGCAGATGCATACGTGCACACATGTTTGTGAAGATAGGACATTCTTATCCAGAGTCCGGTTATCTGGATTTTCTGGATTGTTCTCCATCTTTTTCATCAAGGTTGTCTCTCAGTTACACACAGTGCTTGCTGGCGTGACTGCCTAGACATCTTACTCATGGACTCCTTGTATCTGTTTTCCAGTGCTGTCATTAGAGGCTGACCACTAGCTGGATTACATTTATGTGGGTGAGGAATCTGAATTCTGCTCCTCGCTCATATGCAGAAGAAGCTTTAAGAACTGGACAGTACTCCCAACTTCCAGAAATGTTGCAGAAATAACACCTTTTCTTGTCTTTCCAGTTTCAAAGTTAATGTTCCATCAACAGTCACTTTAACATTTCCATGATTTTTGTGATATTGTACCCCTGGAGAATATGGCTATCCTACTCTTTTCCCTATATCCTACCTATGTGTGTAACTCTCAGCAATATTTGTATAAAGAGAGCAATAAATATTTACTTTGACAGCATTGTATAATATAGCATAGATAAAAATATCTGGCTTACTTTTATAAAATCAGAGTATTTCGGAGACTCATTGTCAGTAGGATACACATTAATACCAAACAGATGCCAAAATTCCTTAGTTACATTAGCTGTACAGTACAGAAAGGAACAGAATATTTCAGATTAAATAAAAGCATATATGTTAATGTAAAAACCTAAACCAATTACTAATTGTTTTCTATTCCAGAAAAGAATGTGTGTATCAATTATATGTGTACTTATTATGAGAAAAATAATATGCCTTCCTAATATGTTCATCATAATTCAAGCTGAAATTCAATGAATGGTTTTCTTTCAGCCCTTCATTAAGAAATTGAACTGCTCTACTATAAAATATATTTATTCAAGGCAATTTCAAAAGTCTTATCTAATAATTGACTGATAAATGTCTATCATAACATAACACCACAAATGTAACATTCATATGATTCCTGATTATTTCATAGTACTTCTTGCTGTATGTAATTTTTTATTTATGTGCAATAATATAAATTTATATGCCAAAAATAAAATCATAAAAATAAATAAATATGAAACCACACACAAATATCCTTTAGGGTTTTTTAGACTCTAGCTCCATTAATTTTCATGCACTTGATCATTTAATAATTACATCATTCCTTTAGGTAAGTGTCACATTTGAGACTCTCACAATGGTTTGAAATCGCGGAATGAAGACCCCAAACTAAAATAGTATGTAAAAGCAAAGACCATTTATTGTGTAGAAACACCCTATGTGCAGGGTTCCACACCATCCACACAAAATGGCCGTGATGATGCTGAGTTTAAGCCTGCAGGCCCTTTTAAAGGAGAATCCTATCTAGTGTGTGAGTGATAGGCAAGAGGCAATGTGATTCCGGCTGGTGTTGTCTAGGGTGCCTATGGCACTCCAGACTCCACTGCAAGGGTGGCTGTGTGACCTCTGCCATTGAGCCATGGGCTGGTAAGTTGGGGGCAGCTACCTGACAAACATCTTGGATCACAAGTAAAGTCTTATCTCCACAGCATGATGCTGGTAATATGGTTTTGACTTTGCTATTAAGCCGAATGACAAGATTCTTTCATGCGTTTTATATTTTTCATACAACTTGACGTCATGACTAAGTACTCTTATCTTTAAAATGAATATATCACATAGCAGTGATATAGTTTTAACTACAGCACATTGTGAGAACTATTAATGTAAAATCCTGGAAAATGTTATTGAACATACCCATTTTGACAAATACCACTTTATATACATAGGTTTGCTTGATATTTACATTTAAACAAGGTTAAATGTTAGTTGGTATCACATGTGGTGTGCATCTAGACTTTATGGAGCTTGGAAAAGTTTCATAGTGTAACTCAAGAAAATTCCTGATATCTCTGACCTAGATGTTTTTGTTGGAAATAAGCAACAGTAAGAAATACTTGTGGTCATAAAATTACACTGGGTAGTGCTCATATCAAACAGAGTTTGTGGTTTTCCCAGACTAAATGTCTCCTTTTAGGAGGCTTTTCATATTGATTTGTTTCTCATATTCTTTTCAAATTAGTAACATAAGAGTCAGAACTATGACTCTTAATCTTCTGAGTTATCTTCTGGATCATCATTATGGCATAAAGCAATTAATGTAATTGTGTCTACTTATGACTACTAGTAAAACATAACAAAAATAATTATACAAAGACAGTTGTCAGTATCGTTCTCATCTTCAAATGGTTTCAGAAAAAAATGTTACGTCTGTGAAAAATGATGAGGATGCAGACTGTGATTGCACTGAATCTGTAAATAGGTTTGGTAAAATAATCACTTTTTTACAATATTAACTATACTAATCCACTAACTTTGGCTGTGTTAATATTTCTCTCTCTGGTCCTTCAAGAGTTTTAAATATTCATTACTTAACAACATTGAGTAGATACATTCCTGTTTTCTTTGAGGCTATTGTGAAGGAGAATATGCCCATGATCTCTTTCATGGTATGTTTGTTGCTTGTGTCCTTCTAAATATCTGTCCTTTAACTCACAGATAATTGTTGTTCCCCATACTTCAGATAGAAAAATTCTATGTTTTTAAGATATATTTATATGTAATCACACTCATATGCATACAAGCATGTATATATGTATGCAACAATAATCAATAAAAAAGGTGAATTTGAAAAGAGTAAGGAGAGTTACATGGGAAGATTTTCAGGAAGGAAAAGATGTTGTAATTATATTATGATCTCTAAATTAAAAGAAACTATTTTTGGAAATTAAAGAAATAAGAGGAAAAACCCTCACATTATGTACATCCCATTTTTCTGTTTTAGAAGTCCCCAAGATCTTTCTAAGTTTATATCACAGAGCAAAACAATTCAAGGAATTTCTTAAAACTGTGACTCTGAAAATTAAATATGAGACATGCCCCTTATGGACAAATGGATGGAACTAGAAAGGATCATGATGAGTGAGTTAACCTAGAAGCAGAAAGACTCAAATGGTATACACTCACTTATAATTGGACACTAGCCCAAGAAGCATGTCCCATGAAAGTCTTCACTTACCAGGGAATTGGGACAGAGGGGAGGACATCCTATTGAGTCTCTAGGTGAGAGAAACATGGGAAAATAGCAAAGTAGAAGGATCCAGAGGATCCTAGAAACCTACAAGAAGAACATCACAATGGGCTGGTCTGGACCCAGGGGTCCCGCTCAAACTATGGCACCAGGCAAGGACAATACGTACAGTAAACTTCAAACCCCTACCCAGATATAGCCAATGGACAGGACATTCTCCACAGTTGAGTGGCGAGTGGGGTCTGACTTTCACACAAACTCTGGTGCCCCATATTTGACCACATCCCCTAAAGGGGAGGCCTGTCGGCACTCAGAGGAAGGCTACCAAGAAGAGACATGATACCCTATGAACATATACAGGGGGAGGAAGTCCCCATCAGTCATAGTTATAGGGGAGAGGAGTAAGGGGAAAATGGGAGGAGGGAGGAATAGGAGGATACAAGGGATGGGATAACAATTGAGATGTAATAGGAATAAATTAATAAGCTATATTTTAAAAAAGAAAAAGAAAATTAAATATGAGTAAAAAGAAAGACTGCAAAAATATTGTAAAGGTAAGTGGTGGACAAGGCTGAATAAAAGGAGAAAGTCTGGAATTTATCTCTTTTTCACCATAAGTGTATGCAGAATACCTATCATCTATTTAACTAAGTTTGCCTGCAAACATTGGGCATTACCAAACCTTGCTGTCTCAATTTTATGTAGGGAATTGCTCTTTAGCATGCATGACTACACAAATGACTGCCTGTGTACACAATATGCTTCATGACTACTTAGAGCAACCATGGTCCTAGACTTCTATATGTGAAGGTTTCTGGAAAATCTTGTGCCTCATGATTTTGTAATTTGAAATGAGAACTGCAAAAGACAGAGCTCTAAATTTGAAACCATACTTGCATCGAGTTTAAAAATTAAAGCTTATAATAACTGATGCTTGCTGCAATGAAGGGATTCAGGGTAGCTATTATAATCAAGCACACATATCTGTGAAATCTTTCTTACTACTGCTTTCCCCGTGTCAAAAAATCATTTATGTAGATGTTTTATTGGCTGTTATTCTGGGTGTCTCTTCCACCTAAAATAATATTGATATTTTGGGCACTATTGTTTTAATGAGCTGTGCATCTTCCTTGTGCATGTGAATTGTGTATGATTCCTGTCCTTACACATGTTATACTTTAATTAAAACAGCTGTGCACCAATCAATGGTTTTCTGCAGTACCTTGGATCTGTGTGCAGTGTTAACTGAGCACAGCATGGTTGATCTCAATATTTCAGCTGTCTTAATAACTGTTGAACAGTGCCTGAAATGCATCCTGACAGGAATGATCAGTTTCTGTCTTGAAGACAGCTGTACCAAGAAGTAGGCATAGAGTGAAGGCAGGGTGTCTACGGGCTTGGAATGTATAAGTTATTCTCTTTGGAATCCACAATTATGTACTCTTAGAAACAAAAGTACTGTGAAAACATAACAACGGTTGCTTCCTACATCTGCTTTATTGTGAAATAGACTTCTAGACCGGGAATCTGAAGGGTCATCCTGCAGACACTAGCTCTCTTGGCTGCTTAACCATATTAGGTGATATTGTCCTAAGTGAAAAAACACCAGGTCATGATTTAATATGCATCTGTATTCTAATCTATATGATTTGTTCCTCATAAGGATTAACTGAAGTAGAACAAGGTACTACTATAAAAATGCTATACATGAGGAGGCCTGAAGTTTAGCTTGCTCTGTATAATCATATAACTTGTACATTTATTACACTGACAATAGCAGTGACACTTCTGTCATTCCTCAACTTGAATGAGACTATGAATATAAAAATTGAGATGTTTTCAACTCCGCATAACAAATTGTACCTAGACCCCGGTAATACTTAATTTTTCACAGAACATACAGGCCTATAAATCATCTCATACTTAATTCTCTTAGTCAAAAGTCAAATCAGAACTTAGTTTTTCAGATTTTACTTTCTCCAGATATCAAATCTTTACCTAAGTTGTGATAGAGGATATAAGATTCAGTAAAGGAAATACTATAGATTTCTTTTTCAAAATTTTGTTAATGAATTCTATGCTACTAATCTTTTGAAATGAATTTCTGTTATTTTGCATTCCTATTTAGCAATTATTCATTCTTACTGCTTTTTGGAATATTCATAATTTTCAAATCACCTATGAGATCTACTAATAATAAGGTACCAGTCTTATAGCCATATTTTTGATTTTCCCTTATAGCTCTGACTAGGATATATAGTTATATTCTAAACCCTTGGATTTTTATTGCTATACAATCTTTACTTAGTTGAGCCTTAGACGTTTTAAGTAGATTATTTCTAACTTTGTCTTATTAAAGATTACTCCTGGAAATTTTATTGTACACTGGAAATTCATTGTTTCATGGTCTTTTTTTTTTTTTACTTCCAATTACTGTTATTTAGAAAATGGGTCTCCTCTCCTTACCACTTTTCAAAACTGAGTCATTGAATAAGCATTAATTTTAATCTATTCCCATTCACATTCTATGATTTTCAGCATTTTGTTTCACTTAACTATATATTATCTCTTATATCTTTCCAGAACTCCCACTGCATCACCATTAGGCTTTGGGTACACATTTTGCTATTAAATCCGTTGAGTCCCTTTACTTTCATATGGAAATCACTGGTACTCCTCATACTTAGAAGAGGTCACACCCTTAAAAAAAAGCTATTTCTTCATTTTTGATAGGTATCAATTGCTATGACCCTTAAGTTATCATTCCAGACACATGGATATATCTCTCCTCCATGATGAGAACTGGTCTGGCTTAAGTTTTCATAGGTCTTATGCATGTCATAATGATGGCAATGAATTTGTATGTGCTACTATACTTTTCTGTTCATAAAGCACGGTTTCCCTGTAGTCATCCACAAGTGTTGCCTCTTGCAGGCTTTCTACTTCCTTTTCCACAATGACAACAGAATGTTTAGAGAAAGGGATTGTAAAATAGTCACATCACTCAGGATTAAGCACCTTTCAGTCACCTATTCTCTGCATCCTGACAAGGTTTGTTTGTTTGTTTGTTTGTTTGTTTGTTTCTTTCTTTCTTTCTTTCTTTCTTTCTTAGCTTTTCAAGAAAGGGGTTCTCTTTGTCTGCCTTGGAGCTCGCGCTGTAGACCAGGCTGGACTAGACTCAGAAATCCACTTCCCTTGCCTCATCAATGCTGGGCTCTGATTGTTGTAAATCTATGTAATGATCAGTATCTGCAACAATAACAGGTTTCTATGATGATGTTTGAAAGATGCGATAATCAATATTATAGTGAACATTCAGGAAGAATCATTTTAATACCATATCTCATCAGCAGTATACTAGTGGTAGGTTCTCCTCTAGGGCCTGTGACTTGTCTACCCATAGGTTCCCTGGATCAACAACTGTACCAAGTATGAGTTCTATCTTTTATATACTGGCCCATAAATTCAGTCAGAAAATAGTTGGGTACTATAATGACATTACTGCCATTACTCCTCCAGCGGGCATATGTTACCAGGCATATCATCACTGTAGTTACAAGGGATAACATTTGGGTAAGGCTGCTGACATCTTTTCTCCTCGCATAGAGGGCCTAGCACTTATTATCACTATGACTCATCTAGTAGATTTAACAACTCTAGGTCAATACCAACTTGTTTGTTTCCATGTTCCATGAGTTAAGTTGATGTGTTCAGCAACACTATCTTACCACCAGAATCTGAAAAGCAACAAAGAACAATAAAAAAAAAAAGCATGTAATATTTGAGGAACTATTAACTTTACTTGCCACCAGGTCCTATAGAAATAACCCATTCATAAACAATGGGTTTTTAAATTTATTAAACTGTGGTGCCTACTCAGGGCCTTTTAGCCCAAATATAATGTAATTTGTAATATATAATATATTTATATACACATATTTACATTTTAAAAGGCTACCAAGTAGTAGTTTTTCATGTGGCATTCTTCAGAAGATCTGTAGTTTTAGTAATCCATCCTTATATTCACTCCTTGACCTTGCCCTCCCATCTGCCACCTCACTGAACATTTATTGTTACATTGTTACTCTCTCCCCGTTTCTAATACTGACTTTTCTCTTTAATTCCATGATAACTCATCTTTCCTCATTGCTACTTACTAATTTTCTGATCTCTGTGAGTATTTCAATTAGGACACATATATCGAAACATTCAAAATGAACACCCATAAACAGGAAATCATGCAACAGATGACTTTTAAAGTCTGGATTGTATCACTCAAATTAATTGTTTCCAGGCTCCATGATATATTTAAAATAACGGACCATGAAAGTAAACAGAATTTTCAAAGGATCAATACAAGTGGATGAGATACATTTTTTAAATGTTCAATATCTTTAGCCATCAAGACAATATAAATTAAAATTACTTTGAATTTTCATCTTACCCCAGGCAGAATGCAATAATAATAATAATAATAATAATAATAATAATAATAATAATAATAAATTATAATAATAATTATGATGATGATGATAAAAACAAATAGTGACAAATGCTAACTGTGCAGAAAAGTAAACATTTACTACTAGTGGAAATGCAAACTGGTACAGTGACTGTAGAAATCAGTGTGGAGGTTCTTCAAAAAGTTAGATGTAGATCTACCGTGTGATCTACCTATACACACTGGAGCATAGACCAAAAAATAAAATAAAATAAAATAAAAAAGACTTTAAATTCCACTAAAGAGAAATTGCTCACCCATGTTAATTGCTGCTATATTAACAATTTCCAGGAAGTGGAACCATATCTAAATGTCCATCAGCAGTGAATGTGTAATAAACAATTTGACACATTTACAGAATAGATTATCTAAAAAATAAATTTATGAACTTAATAAGTAAATGGATGGAGGTGGCTGGGTTTAGGAACCTCTGGCTTCTTCAATTCAGTGAGCCATTTGCTTATTCATAATCTGAGAATATTAATGGGAGCTGGTGCTCCGGAGGGCCTGGTTGGAATACATGGGACCCGGGAGGCATGCCTTTTAAGAGGGTACTACCTCTGGTTACTTCCTATCTATCTTTCTGTATCCAGTTGCTATGACTTGAGCAGCTCTTTTATACCACAGCTTCTCTGCCTTGGTGTTCTGCCTGCAGTTATGGGCTGTAGTTATCCACTGAAGACTCAGAAACCATGAGATAAAACAAAGATTTTTGATGTTACATTGATTTTCTTAAGTGTTTATGGTAGTTACATATAGTCTGGAGTGATAAAATCATTAAGGAGAATCAATGTTTGTTTGTTTGTTTGGTTGGTTGGTTGGTTTTTCGAGATGGGTTTCTGTGTGTAGCCTTGGCTATCCAGAACTTGCTTTGTAGTCCTGCCTCTGCCTCCCAAGTTCTGGGTTTAGAGGTGTGTGCCACCACTCCTGGAGAGAGCCAATGTTTGTAATAATAATTAGGATCAACAGAAAGCTTGATACTCCTTTAGCTTGTTTTTAATAAGTTATATTTTAAATTTTCAACTAAAACTAAAATAGAAAAATTAATAATTATTTATCATATGCTATTTGTATGCTACTTTAATTTTTATGTTTTTGGATAATTTGCCAAATTAATTGAAGTGCCCTATGGTTCCCATCACTCTAATTTATAAATTGTGTATTTCCCCCAAAAGCTTATGTCTTGAAGGTTTAGTTCAAATTAAAAGTTTCAGTACTGAGTGGGTGGTGGCTGTATCTTGAGGTATTTAACCTCATTAATCATGTTAATCATTTAAGGATCAAATTCTATATAGAATTTAGTGAATAAACTTTGATGTTATATTGCTGAAAATTGAAAAAAATTATTGAGGACATTTTTGTTGTGAGCCTAGCTTTTAATAGCTGACCTTTCTGTTCAGTACAAGCACTTTGTTCTTGCTCTGAAATTTTCATTAGTTATTTCAAAGTTGTTACACTGTGATTTACTCATCTTTATCCTCCTTTCCCAAATAATTCCAGATGAAGCTCTATCTCACCTGCACATTCAACATTGTAATCTTTCCCCTTCTTCACCACACCATGCTTAAGATGAAACTAAGCTGTGCAAATACTCTTTTTTTTTTATTGAAAACAGACTCTTCTCTAATATAGTAGATATCAACCACAGTCTCCTACTTCCACTCCTCCTAGCTTCCTTAACCTCCCTTTTCCTCCTCATCCACTATCCCACTATTTCCTTTTCAGAAAAGAGCGGGACCTCAGAAAAAGACAGTAAAACAGGACAGAACATGATACAGTAAGACAAAGCAAAAGATGTCATCCAATCTGGACAAGGTAACATATTATGAGGAAATGAGTCAAGAGCAGGAAAAATGTCAGAGATATACAAATGCCCTGTGAGGAGCATCCTGTTAAAACAAGCTAATAGTCGTAACATATACACAGAAAACCTGGTGCAGACCACACAGGTCCTTTGCATATCATCTCAATGCATGAGACCATGTGATCCTTGCTTAGTTGATTCAGTAGGCCATGTTTTTCTGGTGTCCTTCATCCTCACTCCCTCCTACAGTCTTTCGTTCTCTGATCTCAGAAGGGAGGGAACCAATAGTGACCACCACCTTAGACTCTATGCACAGTGTTTGTTTGTGGGGCTCTGCATCTGCTCCCATATGCTACCAGAAGATGCTTTTCTGATGACAATTGGATAAACCACTGGTCTATGAGTGTAGCAGAATATATTAAGAATTCTTTCCTTCCTTTTCTTTCTTTCTTTCTTTCTTTCTTTCTTTCTTTCTTTCTTTCTTTTTGACTACTAGTTTTTGATTCAACCATAGGTATCTGGCCTATCCAGTCTCTGGTTTCTATCCATCAAAGCAGTGTCAGGCGTAGACTCCTTTTGTGGCGTAGGCATCAAGTTAAACCAGATGGTTGGCCTCTCTCACAAGTTCTGTTCCACCACTGCCTCAGCATATCTTATAGGTAGGACAGATTGTAGGTTGTAGGTTGAGTATTTTGAAGATGGGTTAGTTAGGCTCTTTTTGTTGCCTGGAGAGTACCTTATAGGCTCTTTTTGTTGCCTGGAGAGTACCTTATTAGGTCAAAGAGACTTGAAAGTAGGGGTGAAGTAGTAATGGGGAGGGGCATGGATCTGAACTATCCACCTTTTTTTTTTTTTTTTTTTTTTTTTTTTTAGCTGAGTAAGGTTTCCAGTTGTGGGACTGGATTACTTTGGTTGTGTTGTTGGTGAGGAGGTCCCAGGTACGTACCTAAACAACCCACACTAATGCCAGGATGGAAGGTCAACCTCTGAAAACTGACAGTGGAGCCACATTGCCAAGGACAACTTCCACTCACATCACTGTAGTAGAAAGGACCTGCTGGTGTGTGTTGGAGCCTTCCCCCAAATACTCTTGGATGTGTATTTCCGTAGGAGCACGGTGGAATTCACCAGCAACTACACTCTTAAGGAGAACTGTTTTTCCTTTCACAGTAGATAACAGTGGCAAATAGCTCAGTGACTAGGACACAAAATAGTATTGTCCAGATCCACTCTCAATGCTAGGATTTGGTCTGGTTTGGGATTACAAGATTTTTTTTTCTGAAGTTTTTAAATTATTTCTTTATCCATTGACAAATTATATAGAAGGAAAAATAGATTAAAGAACAATTTAATCCAAAACTTAGTTTTTACATAAAGATACTGTCTTTTTAAAATTCACTTTACATCCTGGTCCTATACACATCCCTCTTCTCCTCCCAGGCCTACTGTCTCCCTCTCCCCCTCCCCCCCCCATTCCTCAGAAAATAGCGTATCCCTTTCCTATCCACCGCAGCTCATCAAGTCATATCAGGACTGAGTATGGCCCATTCCTCTGTGGCCTGGCAAGGCAGTCTGGCCAGTGGGAAAGTGATCCAAAGGCTGACATCAGAGTCCATATCAGAGACAGCCCCTACTCCCTTTCCCAGAGGACTTAAAAGAAGCATGAGCTGCCTATTGGCTACGCCTGTGTAGGAGGCCTAGGTTCAGTTCATGCATGGTCCTTGTTTGGTGCCTCAGTTTCAGCAAGCTCCTCTGGGCCCTTGTTAGTTAGTTCTTATGCTCTTTTTGTGGAGTTCCTGTCACCTACTGGTCGTTTTTCTCCTTCCCTCCCAATTTACCCATACAATCCCGATGTGTGTCTGTGATTCTCAGCATCTGTTTTGAACTTCTGCTTGGTGGAGCCTCCGAGAGGACAACTCTCCCGGTTTCCTTTCAGCAAGCATAGCAGAGAGTCAATAATGTCAGGAGTTGCCTCTCTTCCATTGGGCTGGGTCTTGCATTAGACCTGTCCTTGTTCGAACATTTCTCTGCTATATCTGCTCTATCCTTATCCCTGGACATCTTGTAAAAGGGCAAATTTGGGGTCAAAGTTTTGTGGGTGGGTTGCTGTTCCCCTCCCTCTACTAGGAGTCTTGCCTAGATAGAGGGCATCCTCTTCAGTCACTATGTCACTGGCCCCTAAGAATCTCTGCTGGAGTCCCCCTCATATCTTCCCAGGAGCTTACACTGACTTAGGGCTCAGGCCGGTCAGAGATACCCCTGCCACAGCTTCCTCTCTCTGCCTGCCTTCTGTACTTATGCCTGCATGCTCTCCATCTCCTCTCCATCCTCATGCATCTCTGGCCTCCCTCTCCTACCCTGTTCTCTCTCTTTAACCACTACATCTGCCTTTTCCGTTTCCCTTTCTGAGTGATATTTTAACATCCCCGTTGGATAATCCTTGTTACTTATATTCTCTGGGTCTGTGCATTGCACTGTGTTTATCCTGTAATTTGTGTGTCTAAAATATATTTATAGTTGAGTACATGCCATGTGTGTCTTTTTTGGGTATGGGTTACCTCACTCAAGTTGAACTCTTATAGTTCCATTCATTTGCCTACGAATTTCATGATTTTTGTGTTTTTGTAAATAGCTAAGTAGTGAGTATTTTACAGTGTAAATGTTCCACAGTGTGTTTAGGCATTCTTTTGTGACAAGATATCTAGATTGTTCCCAGATTCTGGCTATTATGAATAAGGTTGCTATAAACGTACCTGAGCTGGTGTCCTTGTTGTATGGTATCTCATCTTTTGGGTATATACCCAGGAATGGTAGAGCTGGGTCTTCAGGTAGCACTATTGCCAGTTTTTTGCAAAAGGTCTTTTCAAAGTGGTTGTACCAGTTTGCACTCCCACCAGCAACGGAGGAGGGTTCCTCTTTCTCACATCCTTGCCTTCATGTGCTGTCACTTGAGTTTTTCATTTTAGCCATTCTGACAGGTGTAAGATGGAATTTCAGAGTCCTTTTATTTGCATTTCCCACCGGGCCTCCCTATCAAGGGAACATGGTCAAATATGGTGCACCAGAGTTCATGTGAAAGACAGTTCCCACTCTCCACTCAACTGTGGAGAATGTCCTGTCCATTGGCTAGATCTAGGTAGGGGTTCAATGTTTACTGTACATATTGTTCTTGGTTGGTGCCATAGTTTGAGCAGAAACCCCTAGGCCCAGATCCACCCATCATAATGTCCTTGTAGGTTTCTAGGACCCTGTGGGTCTTTCTGTTTCCCCATTCTTCCATGCTTCTCTCACCTAGAGTCCCAATAGGATGTCCTCCCCTTCTGTCCCACTTTCCTGGTAAGTGAAGATTTTCATGGGACATTCACCTTAGCTAGTGTCCAATTATAAGTGAGTATATACCATTTGAGTCCTTCTGCTTCTGGGTTAACTCACTCATTATGATCCTTTGTAGTTCCATCCATTTGGCAACAAATTTCGGGAATTTCTTGTTTTTAGAAGCTGAGTAGTATTCCATAGTGTAAATGTACCACAGTTTCATTATCCATTCTTCTACTGAGGGACACTTAGGCTGTTCCCAGGTTCTGGCTATTATGAATAATGCCTGGGGTGTAATGGATAGCACATTGGACTTCTAGCATGGCCAAGAGATTCAAATTATTTTAAAAAGTTAAAGTCACAGCCTTTATTGTGAAATTTTAGGTTAACCCACTGAAATAAGTGTGGTGTAATTCCTTTGTTTTTTATTAGACTTGGAATCAATTCTATCATTTGGATGTAATAATAATCTTAGATATAGAAATCTGATATCTACGACACTAAAAAACTTTTCACAGGTATGTGCCATTCCTGAACATCTCTCTCCATTTATATAAATAGTATCACAATTAAACAAATCTGTGAAAAAAAAAAGAGCATTTCACTTAGAACACATTTCTTTGTTTAATTTTAAATATGGCAAATATTAATATCTTGTTGCCATACTCAGCACTTTGTTTTACTGTCTAAATAGCATTGAATGATGAATTCTCAATATGTGTACCTCTAAATTGTTATAAGAGCTGCAGCTACTAATCAGAAGCAAAGTGTACATCCGCCATCTTGGAAAGCCTTCCTCATCTATTCTCAAAACTCTTAGAAACATTTCTATAATATTGAAGAACCCCAAAACATTAGCCATTTTCACAAAATGAGGTTATCACTTTTTGAAAAAGTGGAATTATAACTATTTGAGTAAATTAAAATCATCATTATCTGAATTCAAACTTCATAAAATGAAGTACTTAAATTTTGAATCTTTCATCTTCTATTACTTTAGAAATTGGAGAAGACTATATGAATGCTCTGATTACAAGTCGTATTAAATGAAACTAATTTTCTTAAAGTAAGAAATTAAATTTTTATATAAATTTTCATAACATACTTTTTCATAAATAAGTAAAATAAAAATATCTACATTAATTATGGTTTAATAAATATTCTTTTTTGTTTGTTTGTTTATCTGGAATTTGTCTATAACTGTGTGGATAAACACAGAACAAGCCAGGTTGGAGAAAATTTTACAAAATTAGATTACTCCTTGAAACAAAAATCTATAACTTTGAAATTTCATTTTGCATATGATCCTATCTGACACATTTCCCTTGAGTGAAAAATTCTTTCATTCATCAAGGTTTGAGAGTTCCTCTCCTATCTACAGAGAAGGTCATATTGACAACTTTCATGAAAACCTCATGGATAAGTACATTTCTATGTATAATTCATACTTGTCTTTTATATTACTTGATTTATTCTATGTTTTGAATAATTCAAGAAATGGCCTATAAAATACGGTGAAATTATTATTCAGGAAAGGAACAGGTTAGAATATTTTTGATTCGATATTTTTCATATAGACCAAGAAATTTGTGAAACTCAGGTCAGCACATATTACATATCAAGCACAGTATGCTAAACTGGAAGAAAAAAAAATAAACAAGTAAAGCCTCTCATTTTCATATCTACAGTATTTCAAAACAGTGTTTATATTTAAAATAACTAATAATCACTGTGTTTTGTTTTGTAATTGGACCACTTATAAATCAATGTGTTTGAAGTCTTGTGAACTGTTATAGACTTACACAACAAGTATTTTAAAAAGAAGCTATTTTTAATCCCTCCAAGTCAAATAATATAATTACTTCTAAGTGACTGCAGGGAAAAGAATTTAAGTCAGTGCTCAATTAGATATTTCTTTTTTATAATTCCTTTTTTCAATTTTACACATTTATTTTTGTTTAATTTTTATTATCTTTTGAAGCATTTGTTCTTGTAAATTGCAAAATATTTAAATCAAATTTACACATAAAAGTTATAAGTAAAGCTATATAAATTTCATATTTTTAGAACAGAAGAATTTGGAAGTTTAAAAACTAAATTTTTTCAATAGTGAATTCCTTGAAAATTTGACTACATAATGAGTATTATTAATGAAACTATCAATAATTTGGTGTAGAAGTCGACATTTTTCTAAATGAATCGCAGATAACAATATCTTGTGTTCATTAGGAACTTGCATCAAATATATTAGAAAGAATATTTAAAATACATCTTTCCATTTGGTAGCAATTAACTTTCAATCAATAGAAAAAGATAGGAAACAAAGAATTGTTTTGTTAGTAAATTTATATGTCCTATAAAATTTGGTAATACTGTTCATTACTCACTGAATAAATTATGGATGCCAAGGAAACCAGCTTCCATTATTAACATTAATGGGCAAATGATGAAATTTGTTTAAGATTAATCACTTTTCTTTCACAGTCATTGATTTCCTTTACCCAGCATGTGTAGTATGAGACATTTAATAACTATTTCTAATCATTAGCCAATCCAAATTCAAACACAAGCGTGGGTGTCAGAAAAATTATGTACTTACTAATTTCAATTCTCTAGATTCTATTTAATTTTAAAAAAGAAAAAAGGAAGAAAGGGAGGGAAGAAGGAAGGAAGGAAAGAAGGAAGGAAGGAAGAAAGAAAGAAAGAAAGAAAGAAAGAAAGAAAAAGAAAGATTAGAACTACTTAATTAATTTTGTTACATTTTGTGAGTGATGTGTATTTTTCCCTGAGCATGGCTCAGAGTAATGTGAAGTTATTAGTTGGAATTTTACATAGACAATGAAAACATCAGCTTTAAGAGATTACGTTAGGAGTTTCTATCATATTGCACCTTAACTTCCATTCAGAGGCAAAAATAATTGCAATTATTCTTCATATAGAGCTGGTTAGTTTCAAGACAGAAAATATACATAGTTTTCTTCTACCAATTGCCCTGGTTAAGTGCTAGCCTATGTATGCAATGTCCATAACAGGGCTGTATCTTCATCATTTACAGGATCTTATTTACTAGAGTGAGATAGAAAAAAATCATCATAGGAAAGTGTTTAATATAGCATTTGTAATAAATGCTATAACTTTCCTTGTGTTTCCTTAGTGACTTTGACTAAGTTATTTTTTACCTCCCAAATCAGATATTTCATCAAATTAAAATTAAAAAAATAAATCCATAGATATCTTAAGACCTGGATGAAATGAAACAAAACAAACACATCCATCCAGGAGTTAGGACTGAACAAGCTTAGTAGAGCAATCAAAAAGGATGCTGAGAACGGCCCAGGTTGTATGATGTACCAAGTCTGAGTTAGCCAAGTTTCATATTTAAGACATCACATCTTCCACCTATACAGGGTGTCAGAAGATGTAGTTTCCAGGGCTGGAGAGAGAGACCAATGGTTAATAGCATTTTCTGCTCTTACAGAGGACCCTTGTTTAGTTGACAGTAACCAGATCTGGCTGCCTCTGTCTGAATGTCCCTTCAGGAGTATCAGGAAACAGGATGCATTTTTTTGGCCACCACAGGTAGAAGCACACCTGTGGTGCACATACAAATGTGCAAGTACTTACACACGAATATAAAAAATATCAATCTTAAAATAATTATGTAACTATTGCTATTTTATTAATAAGGGAAAGATTAAGTACATTTTTAAAATTGGAAGAACCCACTGACAAAAGTTAAAATAAGATGCATATTTCCTAGAACAATGAAAATACAGAGGTAAACAAAAACAGTTCCTGAAGAAGCCGTAAGGAAAACAAGCAAGTTAAACAAAAAAATGAAAAAAGCAGTTAAGACAAAGGGAAATAATTAAGGTGAAATTCCTCTGAGCTAAATGAAACATAATTCCATGAACTATTACACGTATGTGATGTGTGTCTAGAGTGTGTGTGTGTCTTCATTTGTGGAGAGGCACGTACAAAATTTTTGCATGAATGTGAAGGCCCAATGTTGTCTTGGATCATTTTCCATCTTATTTATCTGCATAAGAATGGCCAATTCAAACCAGAGCTTGTCAATGTGTCCAGTCTGGCTTGTTCTGCTTGCTTTGGGTTCCCTTGTCTCAACTTCTCCCATGATGAAAGGGCAGCCAGGGCACAGTGCTCAGCCCCCATTTCCATGAGACCTGCAACACTGGATTTCAGTCTTTTCGCTTGTTAATTAGCTGATAATAATTCAGAAAACAAAATGCTCTATCTGCTGTTCTGCACCACCAAGCCATAATCGAGTGTGATTAAGAGAACTCTAAATAGTAACAACAGATATAGCATTTTATACAAGTGGACTTATATGGGTTATTGAGTACATGCTGACAAAATAACAAATGGTAAAATGAATAGTAATACCATGCATGTAAAACAAAATAATTTCAAAAATAGGCAAAATCATTAAATCATAAGGAATAATATTTAAAACATTTAATATTTATATATCTACTCTGTATATACCATCTATTTTAAACAAACTAAAAGTAATGTATAATGAAATTACCAAGTATTAGATAAAATTTCAATGATAAATACAATACAATGCTTTTAAGCAAAATCTTAAAATAAAATCAGAAAAAAGTGAATAATTTTAAAGAACCTTTCAAAAGGTAATAGCATTTCTTATAGAGTTAGAGGTAACCAATAATGGTGCACAGGGACAAATAAAATAGCAATAACCACACACAATTCATATGCACTTGAATCAAGACATATGAAAAAATAAAGTCAGTTAAAGATTATAGAAAAAAAGATCATCTTTATCTTGTATTTGTTAGATTATGGTTGGGGTACACTGAGTGAAAGTATGTCTATATATTTTCAATTGTCGATTCTGTACTGGCAGAGAGCTATGACACATCACTTGTCTTATAGTTTGTAAATATTTGTTCCTTCCTTACCTGCTTAAGGCAATCTGAAATTGTATTTGATTAGCTTTAGTAAAGATCTGATGGCCAATGTGTAGTCATAAGGGGAAGGTATAGTTTCAAGAGAGAGGGAACTTCCTAGGAGAGAACAGACAGGGGACACTTATCAGGGACACAGGAAGGAACTGAACAGAAAGGTAAAGAATTAGCCACATGGAATGTTATGTTCTAGAATAGTCAGCATCATTTAGCTGAACTAGCTGAGTCGGTCCAAATACAGGCCCAAGTTTTTACATATTAGCAAGTTTCTGTATCTTTATTTAAACCACTAGTGGGTACAAACAGTCCTGTTATATTTGGAGCCCAACATGATAGGCCACCTCAAAAGACAATTATAATTAGATAGAATTTTCCTAAATGAAAAATCAGATAACTTGGGAGTAAGGTTAGGGCCTTGGGGGATAGAAATGTTACTTGAAAAAGCCATTGTAGTATGTATTGCAACTGTGACCACCAGAGTAAAACCCTTTACATTTTCAGTTACAATCTTTAGGTTTCCTCACAAAAAAAGGTAGAAAAAAATAGCTGTATGACAAGAAAAAAAATATCTATCATAACAGAAAGGCTTCAGAGACATTAGACAGAGGAAGTAAGAGAATGGGAAAAGCTTAATTGTGAATTGAAGTACGTAATGAAATTAAGAAGCAAGATAGACAGTCTATTGAATATACAGCACCACTTCTTAATGAAAATGAAGGAAAGCAACCATGCCAACTAGCTTTCCCAGTTACTTAAGAACAAATGCCAGAAATTGATAAAAGTTCACAAAATGAGCAGCTAGTCTGGAATCCTGTTAAAATGCAAGTTCTTAAATATTTTAAAGAATCAACAGTAACTTATGAAATGCCCTTTTTCCATGTGAGCCATACGTTAAAAAACTGGGATACCCAAAATTGGTATATCATCCAAGACTGTAAATATTTTGTAGCAGCTATACTGGAAGCTGGTTCTCAGTTACAATAGCTGATATGGTGGCTGGTAGCCAGATGTTGCAATTATGGAGATCAAATTGAGCCTTGATAAATAGAAGGGAAAATAAGATTAGGTAATAGATACCAGATTGTAGGAAAAAAACAAACTACTGAATTAGATCAATCTGTATATGTTAATGATGTTTTAACATTAGAATGGAAGTTGGAGAATGTGTTACACTGGGGAAGAGGTTTTGTCTATATTTTCACAATTGATGAAAGACTATGTGTTACATCAAAATTGATAAAGATCCAATGTGAATAAGATAAGCTTAATATAAAATACATAACTCAAGGAAGGAAGAAATGGAGGAAGATAGCAAAGTAAACAATGCAGAAAACCAATACCTCCTATATGGAGACAGCTCAACAAACTGCAAAAGAAGAGCATATCCTTCATATGACTGACAAATTGAAAACCTTGTTGTTGAAATGGACATCATCTGAAGGACAGATGATTTAGATTGTGATTATGGGATGAGGATCATCACATCAATGGATATTCAAAAGGACTTTCCGACTGTTATATTTATGGTATTGATAATCGTTTCTGTGTAATAACTAAACTGTGTATGAATTTTAATCTAGCAACACGGCTGCTCTGGCAAGGGATCATATCCAATGGCCTTCTAAGTCTGTGAGATCCAAGGGAATGACATACCTTTAATCCCTCTGGATATAATATAGTCATTCCTTTAGTATACACCTTTAATTCCAATTAATGAAAGTAAAGCTAATTAGTAGTAGGAAGCACCCATGTGTGAAAGTGATGTCTAGTTTAGGGGATACAAAGTGACAAATCAGAGGAAGATTTGACAGAATGAATCAGAGATAAGTTACACCCAACTCTCATAGAACAGACAGGAAAGAGAAGCTGCTTAAGAGCAGTACAGTAGAGTTGAGCACAGTAGAGTATGGTAGAGAAGGGAGAAAGCAATTCACTACAGTAGAGTACAGTAGAGCACAATAGAGAAGACAGTACAGTAGAGAAAAGAGTTCAGTTAAATTCAATAGAGTCCAGTAGAGAAGACTGTAGAGAAGAGTTGAGTTCAGTACAGTACAGTATAGTACAAGCAGCTCATTGCAGTTCACTTGAGTGCAGTTGAGTTCAATTTAATTTGTGAAGTTTGGTGCAGTTCAGTTCATGGAGTTCAGAAACAGAGCAATTCAGTAGAAGCTGAGAGAAGGCAATTTGATTCAGTCAACTTGGAGAGGAGTTTGATCCAGAACAGCTAAGTTGAACTAGCAAGCCAGTGTTCAGAAAGAGCTAGAAAGGGTGAGCTTATTCAGCAGTAAGCCTCCAAGATGAAAAGTATATCTGTTGGATAAAAGATATTTTTACAGATCATATATTTATATACTGAATTAAGTAAAAGCAATAAAATTATACATATATCTTGCATTATATTTCTATTGTATTGAATTGTTAACTAGAACAAAGTGTTTAACTCATGTTATTAATTGCCACTGGTTAATGACTTTAGACTTTAAAGCTAATTGTTAACTCATAAATTTTAACTAATAGAACTAAATCACTTTCATCCCTTGATCAAATAATTCTAAAGATATATGGCCTTTTCATCACTAAACCGTTTCATATGTGACGTAGAAAGTATATGCTTACATTTATTATACTAGTATCCTAATTTGACAAGAGCTTCTTGAATCAGCAAATGAATGTTATTGAGCCTCTTGTTAGTTAATGATCTTTTTTTTTGTTTTGCTTTGTTTTCTTTGGTGTGTGTGTGTATGTGTGTGTGTGTGTGTTTTGTTGTTCAAGACAAGGTTTCTGTGTATAACAGCTCTGACTCTCCAGGCACTATCTCTGTAGTCCAGGCTGGCCTCAAGCTCACAGAGATATGCCTGCCTCTGCTTCCCAAGTGCGGGGATTAAAAGTGTGCACTGCCATCAGTCAGCTAGTTAATGATCTTAATAAATATTAATAAACTCTGTTTCCCTTATCTGCAAGTTTGCCATTTAAACCCAGATCTACAAAATGGACACGACATTCTTCACAGTTGAGTGGAGAGTGGGGTCTGACTTTCACATGAACTCTGGTGCCCCACATTTGACCATGTCCTCTGGATGGGGAGGCCTGGTGGCACTCAGAGGAAGGATAGCAGGCTGCCAACAAGAGACTTGATACCATATAAGCATATACAGGGGGAGGAGGTCCCCCTCTGTCACAGTCATAGGGGAAGGGAGTAAGGGGAAAATATAAGGGAGGGAGGAATGGGAGGATACAAGGGATGGGATACAAATGGAGATGTAATATGAATAAATCAATAAAATATATTAAAAAATAAAAGCATGCTTTCTAGAGAACAATGTGTTCTTAATGAAAATGGTGATGTTAAATCTTCTCATGATATGCACTGTTAATTGACAAGGGGCTTGCATTATTAACGTAGTCTGGAAATATGCCTCCCCATATTTGTAAACTTATTATTCACTTCTCTTGGTTGTTACAAACTTTTATATAAGATGTGTTAGTCATGAAAAATTAAGTTGCAAGATGATAAAATAACTCAATTGTTCATTATAGTATCTGAGAAGTGACAGTTATTTGTGAATTCCTTGATTTTCATTCATTTTCTCTTTAGTCTTGAACAAAATTTTTAAAATATATGTAGAATATTTCAAGTAGACAAATAATATTGGTAAAAACTATTATGGAAAGTACAGTATATAACAGACCCATCTGATTGCTTATAACAATTGAAAAGGAAAAGAGGGAAGAAGGACTCAGAAGACTCACAATAAAGAATTATATTTTAAAATTATGGTTTAACAGGGAAATAAGCAAATTGAGTGAAAATAAAATTTACATAACGATGATATAATGGAGTACCAGGTATTTTACTGAGAGAGATTCCTGAATATTGAACATTTCTCTAAGAAAATTGAGGGAAACTGTAGTGACTGCTCTGAAACATTGAAAACAATTATATATTCCTGTGGAAATATACCAGGATTTGGATTTTTTTGGAGGTCACTCACAATGGCTTTGGTATTTGAAGGTATTAATATGTGATCTCAGAGAAATCTAAGTTTGAGGAAAATAGGACATCAGCAATCAGAGTGAAGAGATCTCAAGATGGAATCCAGGCATAGTGAGTACAGAAGAAAAGAGTAAACAACATAATATTGGTATTTGGTTTGTCATTCATTATTAAAATCTTACTTTTAATTTATGTTTACTGTTATTTTCAGAATTTGAAATGACTAATGTGACTATGTTATAATTAATATAATATTATTACTTCAAAGTATCAAGTACAGCTGGGCAAAAGTTAAAACAATCAGAGAATTAAAGCTCTAATATCAGTGATCCTTTAACCACAACAGAAGGACTATAGTTGAATAAACATCTTCTATTTTAAAATAATATACATACCTATGTTTGAGGTTTCTGTGCTTTAAATATAGTTTACTGTGTTTAATTATGTAAACATTAAGTATGTTTCATGAGACATTCATGTACAGTCATGTTAGGAACTGAATTCTATCAGTTCATCATCCTGCTATTCATACCAAATCCAGCATGTCATATACCTACTTTAACAACCAGAAGTTTTGTGACATAAAGTTTGAGGTTAAACATTATTTCCCAAATTTACCTGCTCCTGTTATCATTGTTGAATGTTAAGAATTCAATTTTCAAATAAAGAATTCAATTTTCTATTAGAGTAGAAGAAATGAAAAAACACTCTCATTAACAAAATAAAACTATTTAAGGCATATTTGATAAGATTATCTTCTCTCCATGACTTATTTAATTTCTGTTGATTTTTATCCTTACTAAATCTAAAAACTAATGCCCTTTATACTCAGTGATAATATTATCTCCTTCTGAGAAGGCCATGCCAGAATCATTGTCTGCTCTCAATAAACTCTAATTACAGTCTTCAAACCATAATCAATTTGGAATTAACCCTAATCCACTACATTTTAAATTCTCTAAGAGAGCACAGCACACTGATGACTCCTGGTATAGCCATGATAAACAGGTTTTTATGAATATTTTATTATAGGATCAAAATTATAAGTTGCAGTATAGCCAAATATTTAAATATTGCAAATTTTCTATGCTTTCTTTTTGTATAGAATCCACAACATGGTGCGAAGCTGAGGATACTAAGAAGTCAGAGCCAGTCAAAGCCTCTCAGGCTGGAAGTTCCAGCATAAATCTGAAACCCTGGATGTAGACCTGTGCAAGACAGATAGACATTGAGTTTTATCTAGTATAAATGTGAATCCAGGGAAGGTAGTCAGAGCTGGAGGGTGACTGAAGAACTCAAATCAAGCTCCAAATCCAGTGCTAAAGCCCATCTCAACCAAGCCATTAACACACACAGGCTGTTGGAACCACCCAACAGATGGAAGAGTTAAAGGACAAGAGGATCAGATGAGAACTGACTCAATGCCTGGCGTCTAGGGTAGGAGAGCCACATTGGTATATCACAGATGGGTTAACCAGTCACAAATATAGTAACCACTGTGTTATCAAAAAAGCATATTACACATTAGACCATTAGCACAGATATTAGAGGATATCAAAAGAATTATGTGGCTAGAAACTGCAGCCTTAAATATTAGTCTCAATAAAGAATGCAGAGTATCAACAATTCTAAAACCCCGTCATCTCCTGACATTGTATACATCTTCCTGAAAGAAGTGTGATTAAAAAAAAAAGAAAAAAATGATTCAAAAAGTGTTCCATATTCATGTTTTTCATCTCAGAAACAAACCAACCAGTTATCATGTCATCATGTCCCCTTCCATAGTAATGGTTTCTAAGAGAATGCTCTAGAATTAAACCTTACATCTGTTCAGAGACTGTACTATGGTATGTTTATTGCAGTAAGAATAAATTAAGGACTGCATGTGGATAATTGGTTTGATGATGAATATGGTTAATATTGACATTGTATTGCATTTGCATGTGTTGATTCAAAGTGTAATTCTGATTTTAAAACTATCATAGAAAGTCTATACTCACACACTATTATTAGATATGCTTTTTAAGCCAAATACATTTTTTAAAACTAGGTTTACTTTTTAAACCCCAAGAGACTTGTCAAAGCAAAATTTCCTGACCATATGTTTGAACTAAGTTTTCTTAGGACAATCCCTTAACCGAAAATCTAACACAGATTTTTTTCTCAAATATTTATGATATTTGAAGACATTTTCATCTGAAGTAGCTTGGCATTTAGAACTAGCAGGAAATCCTGAAGTCCAGTGTGAGCAGTTTATCATAAACTCAGACAGTTATAAAGGGTCAAAACCCATTGTTCTGCTTTGGAACATTGACAGTCTTGCAACAAATCAAAATAAAGTTATTAAACCAGATCTTATAAGTGATGTATTGGTTACTCTGATTGTTACTGTTACATAGTAGCAGACAAAAACAACTTAACGGACAAACATTTCATTACAGTTTGTAGTTCAACGTGGTTACAGTTCATGATCGATGAGGAAAATATGGCAGTAGGAATAAATGATTGCTAATGATATCATATATATAAATAAAATCAAATACAGAAAAAAAAAGGGGTAGTTGTGATCATTTCCTAGAGTCCAGGACTCTAGCCTAGGAATTGTCAACGTATGGTTAAAGTATATATTCTTACCTCACTTAAACTAATTTATATATTCCCACATAGACATGATAACTAAGTTAATCGAGTCAATCTCTCACAGGCACACCCTGTCCTGGATGCTTTCATGTCAATTTGACACAAGCTTGAGTGGTCTGAAAGAATAGAAACTCGGTTAAGAAATCCCTCTATACGATCCGGTCCAAGGCCATTTTTCACTTGGTGACTGGTGGGAGAGGACCCATTCTGTTATGTATAGTACCATTCATAGGCTAGAGTCTTGGTTTATATAAGAAAACAGGATAAGCAATCCCTGAAGAGCAAGGCAGTAAGCAACAGTCTTCCATACTACCTGAATCTGATCCTGCTTCCAGTTTCCTGCTGTCCCTGAGTTTCTGTCCTCATTCTCTTTAGTGATAGGCTACTGTGGGTAAGTATAAGCTCAATAAACATTTCCCCCAACTTGCTTTTGGTTGCACTGTTTCATTATAAAAGTATTAAACTTAGCTAGTCTCCTAGGTGATTATCCGGTCAAGCATACAACATTACTTACCATTATTAGTCATAGGATGGAGGGAAATATTCTAAAAGAGAGCACTGCTATATCAATCTTCATGCCAGAAGTTTATAGAAGTATTTCTATGCTCAAACTGTATATTTTCTCCTGACTGGCCAGTGAGGTAACCTGACAGCTACTAGTTCCTTGAGGACTGGAGAGCTAACATGCAAACCTGTTGAACTGTGAAAGCTGACTCCAAAGTGTACATTTTTTCCAGCAACAGAAAATGTGAAAACACTGATGACTCAGGGGGATTAAGGACATATCATCATTAATCAGTGGCCATGAAAGTGTGGTATCTCCGGTGTACTCCCTGAAAAATGATGCTTTTCAGAAAAAGTACACATAAGGAAATCAGTTTGGCACAGCCAAAGGAAACATAGACTTTACAAAATCATATCACAAAAGAAATACTAACCATTTAAACAAGTGTCATTAGGTATAAATTCTGAAAGTGACATCAGCACCCAAATGAATATCATGTATTATGAAAGAAAATATATTTTAACAGCAATAACAAAAAGAATCATGAAACAACTGGAAATATGCTTAATACAAAGGCATTAATAAACAAAGACATTGAATTTGAAATATGCAAATTTTGAATTATGAACAAGAGTGGGCGAATAGTTTTATAATTATTGAAACATATTACATTTAAATAGCATAAGAATGATGTATTTCTAATGGCTAACTCATGTGGGAATATTATTCAATAACTTGTAATTAATTTTAAAATAAAAGTACCAGAGAATAAAATCAGTATTACCTTAAAAATACAAGAAAATTAGAATAAATTCAAAAGATAGAGGAAAGGCTAAAAAACAAACAAACAAAACAAACAAAAACTAACAAAACCCAAAGATAAATAACATTTCTTATCATCTGAAGTATGAACATAACAAAAGATGAGAGGAAATAAAGCCCCAGAAGAAGAGAGAAAATGAGAGGAAAGACATTTCAACAGAAACAGAAGAAAATTTGCCAATGTGCAGAAATGCACACATACAGACAAGAATAGTCATACATATGTACACACACATGCACACATGCACTCATATGTACAAAAATACAAATGCATTCTCCAATATGTGCATGTATATACATACACACATGTACACATTCTCAAAAACACACAGGCACAGAAGAACAGACACAGGTAAAATATGCACACACACACACACACACACACACACACACACACATACATACACACACAAGAAAGAAATGGTTTCTTCCTCAACATAAAAAAAAATCAACAACTGCTATGCCTAACTTAATAGTACCATAACTAATGCTTTACTCTGAGATATCTGTATTCAATATTTTTATTCCTATTAACTTTGAATTCTTTCCTCTATTCAGATAAATAAAAGCTAAGAAGAAAAAAATAAATAACACATAAGTGGGAAAGGAACAATGTAATATCTGTATGAATTCTGGCCTAATATTACATAAAAACTAATACATAAATACTCATAACATAAATTCATAGTACTCCCAAATGACAAATTACCCAAGTGAATCTATAATTAAATATGATATTCATATTATCAGCCAAATAATAGTAATGAAATATTGGCTAATGATGTAACATAGGTAAGACTGAAATGATTATGTTAACTGGTGAAGCTAGTTATAAAACACCTATATTTTCCCAGTAACACGAAATTTCCAGAGAAGACACTTGAAACAGAAAATAGAATAACAGTTGTGCAGCATGGAAAATGAGAAATGACTGCTAGTGAGTATGAGGTTTCTTTTCAGGAAAACCAAAGTGTTCTAATGGTAATTAACACCCATAATAACATCATTATGACTGAACTGAAAACATAATAGTGCATTCTAACTGGATGGGTGTTTTGATGTGTATTTAAGTAATAACAAAAATTTAATTTTACAAACTCTACCTCAAATGAAAGATTCACGTCCTAAAATATACATATTTTCTGATTCTATTTTATCTGAGACACCCAGCATAAGCTAATCTACAGACTGAAAGTAAATTAGTGCTTGCCTGAGAGTGCCAGCTCTCAGAGGCATCCTTTTCCACTAATGAAAGACTTCTAAAATTGGATTATACTAATGACAATATAGCTGACAAATACAAAAACATTGACTCTCACTATTTAAAAGAATTCTGTGGTATGTGAATTATCAGTCTTTAGTGATACATAAAAATAAATGAAAATACTATAGAACATTTCTTTAAGTGTTTCTCAGCCATTTGATATTCCTCTGTTGAGAATTCTCTGTTTAGCTCTGTGCCCCATTTCTCTATTGGGTTATTTGGTTTGGTGGTGTTTAATTTCTTAAGTTCTTTATATATTTTGGATATTAGACCTTTGTCAGATGAAGAGTCGGTGATGATCTTTTCCCAGTCTGTAGGCTGTCGCTTTGATCTCTTGACAGTGTCACCAGCCTTACAGAAGCTTCTCAGCCTCATGAGGTCCCATTTATTAATTGTTGATGTTAAGGCCTGGGCTGTTGGTGTTCTGTTCAGGAAGTTGTCTCCTGTGCCTATGAGTTCCAGACTCTTCCCCACTTTTTCCTCTAACTGGGTTAATGTCTGTGGTTTTAAGTTGAGGTCTTTAATCCACTTGGACTTGAGTTTTGTGCATGGTGACAAATAGGGGTCTAATTGCATTTTTCTACATGTAGACATCCAGTTAGACCAGCACCATTTGTTGAAGATGCTGTCGTTTTTCCATTGAATGGATTTGGCTTCTTTGTCATCAGAGAAATGCAAATCAAAACGACACTGAGATTCCATCTTACACCCATCAGAATGGCTAAGATCAATAACTCAACTGACACCTCATGCTGGCGAGGGTGTGGAGAAAGAGGAACACTCCTGCATTGCTGGTGGGAATGCAAACTAGTACAACCACTTTGGAAAGCTATCTGGTGCTTTCTCAGAAAAATGGGAATAGGGCTTCCTCAAGACCCAGCTATTCCACTCCTTGGAATATACCCAGAGGATGTACTACCACACAACAGGGACATATGCTCAACCATGTTCATAGCTGCCTTATTCATAATAGCCAGAACTTGGAAACAACCTACGTGTCCCTCAACAGAAGAATGGATAAAGAAACTGTGGTACATTTACACTATGGAATACTACTCAGCTATTAAAAACAAGGAATTTCCAAAATTTGTGGACAAATGGATTGAACTAGAAATTGTCATAATGAGTGAGTTCACACAGAAGCAAAAAGAGCTAAATGGTATATACTCACTTATATCGAGACACTAGCCCAAGGTGTACGTCCCCATGAAAAACTGTACCTACCAGAATAATGGGTAAGAGGGGAGGACATCCTATTGAAACTTTAGGTGTGAGAAGCCTGGGAGAAAGAGGAAATGGAAGGATCCAGTGGGTCCTGGAAAACTACAGGCGAGTCTGGGCCCTGGGGTCCTCCGCAAACTGTGGCAACAGCCAAGGAAAAAATAGGCAGTAAAAACCTTGAACCCCTACCCGGACTAGCCGATGGACATTCTCCACTGTTGAGTGGAGAAGAAGATCTAACTCTCACACAAACTCTGGTGCCCCATATTTGATCATGTCCCTTGGATGGAGATGCCTGGTGGCACTCAGAGGAAAGATAATAGGTCACCAAGGAGAGACTTGATACCGTATGAGCATATTCAGGGGGAGGAGATCCCCCTCAGACACAGACATAGGGGAGGGGAGTAGGGGGGGGAAGTGGGAGGAAGGGAGGGATGGGAGGATACATGGGATGGGCTAACAACTGAGATGTAATATGTATAAATTAATAAAAATGTATTAAAAAAAACATTCAACACGGAAAAAAAAAAAAAAAGAAAATACTATAGAATGTATTGCTTTTAAAGAAGATATAAACTTTCTAAAATATATAAAGTTATGCCTACATAAATTGTGTCTTTGAGCAAAACATTTATGTAAATTTTTCACTTATTTAATTTTTTTTTTTTTTTTACCGCAAAGAACAAATTTTATTTGGTGAAGGCAAGCATCACCCAAAAGAGACTATATGGGCAAAGTGCTGTGATAAGGGAGCCTCTGGGGCCACATAAAAATCTCACACTGGGCAAGGCACAGGCTCGGGATGTGGAAATGTCCTCCTCATAGTTAATACATCCATTGCTTTCCTCTTACTCTGCCACAAGCATCTCCACTTCCTCTTCTGTCATCTTCTCACCCAGCGTGACAAGGACATGATGGGCGTCAGCATCCATGATGGTTCCATTCCCTTCCTTGTCAATCACATGAAAACCTTCAATGTAATCCTCCTGAGTTCCCTGGTCCTTGATCTAGGCCACAGTCTGCAGCATGGGCAGGAAGTGTTTAAAGCCCAGCACCTTCACATTCATTGTGGAGTACCTCAGGACCTTGAGCACCTCAGCATTATTAGGGTTCTGGCCCAGGGTCCTCATCACATCCCCACACTGGCTGTACAGGCTCTGGTTCTCGGTGACATCACACATCTTGTCTGCTTAGCTCTGTGAGACCTTTTCAGGCACTAATGGTTGTATGTGAATTTTTAAGCATAGCTTTCCTCATGTCTAGTTTGTATGAACTTACTTTCTATGTCTTGGAAGTGTCAGAAAAAAGCATTTTTCTTATTTAAATAAAGATAATAACATTTTGGCAAAAGCCAAGATTGTAAGTGAAAAGGAAAAGTTGGACCTGTCAGTGCAAAGTCCCAGGACCACTCCCCCCCCACCTTTTATTCCAATAGGATGGATGGTAAGATTCTCTCCAAGTTATGGGTAAAACAGATTATTTCCACTAATAATATTCAAAAGTAACTTGTTACTATGTATATTTAGTTTTCATTTAAGAAAACACCAAAAGTTATATAAAAATTGCTGAACATGTTTCTCATCTTTATTAACTATATTTTCAATTGGAGTAATTTTTTGTCACTGCTTCCTTTACTCAAATGATTTCCACCATTTCTTTGCCAATAGTTAAAACTTGTGTTATTAGCTTGAGTCACATAGAAGACACTAAACCTGTTTAAAAATGAATATGAGTTGGAAGTTATAAAGCTCTCACGTTGTTTTCATCTTTGTTGACAACAGCACGCTCTCGCAGTACATGACCCTGAAGCCACAGACTAGAGAATCCATGCCTGAAAGGGAGGTGCCTTCTCCCAACACTGCCTGCAGTATTTGCTCATGGGAACAGGCTTCCTCTCTAGATTAAAAATTGTATTGCCCTGGGGTGTAAAGCACGATCGAATCATTGTATGAAAAATTAATTGGGGGGACAAAATAAACTATACAAAAGGAAGAAATTGCACTGAAGAATGAGAATCTTTTCTGCCATTACAGTCTGTCTCCATATAATCTCTTTACCTGCTCTTGCTGTCCTTCTCACTAAGCGTACACGATATTTTAGTGTGATTCATGAAAATTTATAACAGCAAATGGTAATTTGTATATATAATCAAGAGAAGCGTCATCTAAAAGTGTTCCCTCCCAAGTCTATCTCTACTGTGGCTTTTAAAATTATTTCACTTTGGAAAGACTGTCAAATATTCTAAAATGCCTTTTTAAAGCTAAACGCCTAAACGGGTGAAGAAATATATATATATATATATATTTTTTTTTTTTTTCATCTTGGAAGCTTCCTTACTGTTTAGGTCTTGAATGTGGCTCTATTATGGTATAATTTTAATTCGACTGTAATAGTAAATGACTATTTTCATAGAATGATGCCAGATGTTGATACAAAAACAGAAATGAAAATGAAAGTAATAATTTGATGGTTGTAAAGTGTTCACCAGTGTTGAATTATTATCAAGGACTTTGTTGGAGTAACCGCAGAGAAAGTTTAATATTAAAGTATTTTCTGATCTCTAGTGGATTTGTCAGTACCCAGGTCTAGTTAGAAGAAAATTCATAAATCACTACCAGAAGAGAAAGCTATAAACCTACAAGCTTAGATTTTTTTTTTAATTTCCCAATTAAGGATACTCCTGCCATCTGTGTACTTTTCTGTATTTTTTTTTGTTCTGTCTCCACACACACACACACAAAAATCAGTTCTTGTTTCTGCACTGTAAGTCATCATTTTATTTTAAAATATAAGTGAAATTTTATAAATGAACACATATTAAAATTATTATACATAATTATATTTTTATTACATTTTAAAACCCTGTTTTATGTAATGGGCTCATTACATTTTGTAAATATTAATTTTGTTTTATGAAATCATGATAACCATTTTGTTTTTGAAAGCCACCATTTATTCGAGATGTTTGCGTACATATTTTTTTTAAATTACTTTTTGACAATTTCAGAAACTTGTCTACACCCCTTTCCTCAAATTTCCCTCCTTTCCTGTCTCTCCAGGGCCCCCTCCCATGCTCTTGTCACTTAGTTTAAGTTTAGTTTTTGAAGCACTGCTTCCCTGTTTTACTAAGCAATACTGGACGTGAATATGTTGCTCTCGCTAGTCTGGACCTTAGGACTGGTCCTTCTGCTTCTGCTTCCCAGGGAGAAGATCACTTGCCTAGGATTATCATGTCAACTTGTGTTTCAGTTGTATCATAAACATTTAGAAAAATACATTTCCAAGTCAAATAAGGATTTTCTTTTCAGTGTTTTAAGGTTGAGAAGTTGATAAAATTTCAAGTTCAATTTCCTCCAGGATGCTTACGCGATCAACCTTCCTTCAGATAATTTTCAAGCTATCCGATGCTTTACTGGAGGTAATCAGAGCAGAAACTAACAATCATTATTTCATAATTTTTAAACTTTCTAAAAAATCATGATGCTTAAACTGTGTTCTTTTTACATGATCTAAGCCACTTGATATGAGGAAAACGAATTAAAAGAAAATTGACTTTAATGATTCCACAGTTCTGAGGAGACTTTGAAATCCTGAAGGCTCTTGGGCTGCTTTTAGCTTGCTATCTGATGGAAGAGGCAGCCCAGAAAATGGAAGCAGTGAATATTTCTATTCTTGGTATTTTTCTCCAAAACAGACAGATACATCTATCCTGCCTTGAACATTTAAAAAAAAAAAAAAACTTTGGCCACCTTTTGGGCACTTATTAATAACTCTGAGTTATCAATTAAAAATGGCTAATATATCAATTATTTCCATAGAATACTGAAAGTATTCTTTTTAATTCAATATTATATTTTAAATATTTGACTTGAAAGCAAGATCTGGTGAGCATAGAGATTAGACATCTCATGTTGTGTCCTGTAAGTGCGTATGCTTTCTTGTGAAGCCAAGGACACCTAAATCACCTCTGAGGCATTAAACAAGTCTAATTTCAGAGGTCGCACCATAACTGAGGCTGTGACAATTTTATTGGGAACATTTAGACTTTTTACACTCTGATCAGAAACAGAATATAATGGCAATTACCAGGATCAATAAGCTGTACTTGGCAGGATACAGTGAGGTTTGCACGCTGTACATGGTACACAGATTAGTGACTAAGACCGATTGTCATTTTAAGCTTTCATGCATCCTTGACTTCCATTGGAACATGCAGAGAAACACAAAGAGTCCTGAGTGCTTCACTGCCTGAGGGAGTGCATCAGTCTCTCAGGAACGGGAAGGCACATCATGCCCAGAAGCCATGGACCCTAACCTGAAAAACTTAAGGTGCGTGGCTGTCAAAGCAGCAAGCTAAGCCAACTTTGTATTTCTCTGCAGTGGCCATTAGGCTAATTTCAGATTTCATCTATGTATCTTTATTTCTCCTTGATATTACATTTTATGAACTGGACAGGCTTTAGTTATAGATTTTTTTTGGTTTCTAAATCATAAAACATGTAAGAGAGTATACTCAATTTTAAAAGGGATAAAGCACTCAGAAGTAGACACAATATCTATTGATATAAAGCTTTATTTCTTTGGGAGTACACAGTAGTCTTTTTGTCATTTTTATGGGATGATATCTTTTATGGAATGAGAATATATTTTCACTTCTAGTGCTGTTGTTTTGGAAGTTTAAGTACAGGTAAAAGGGCAGGTGTGGATATTTATTGGCCCGATGTTGGTAGTATATGTTACACAGCATCAATACTATATACTATACAGGGAAGAGTACATGCTTCAAATGGAAAAAAAATTTAAATGTATCTCCCGATTTTCCCACATGTAATGAAATAAAGGATTGTGCTTTGTTATCAGCTGCCAGATTTATTTGCATGATATGTTATGTGAACACTTCGAGGGATAACTCTGGAGACTTTCAAAAGATTAATTATGAAGATATTTACCAGTCCAGCAGGGGCATTCTGACTGCAAATACATGCTTATCACAGTGCTTTACTGTGGAGGAAGAAGATCTTTGTATTAAAATAACTTTGTAGCCTAGAAATTAAAATCTTACCTGACAGCTCAGACTGCAGTATTTCTCCCATTCTCACTTACGTTATGTGACACAGTTGGTACCAATAATTGATCTCCTTTGCTTCAAACTGGGCATAGATAACTCAATTTCACACACCTAAAAAGTGACCACAGCAACAAAAAAAAAGAAATAAAATATACAAACAATTTTTTTCAAATATTTCCTTTGTTTTCTTCCCCACCTTTGAATTAGAGATTTTAGAGTTTCATATGAGGAAGAAAGAAATATCATTGTCAATGCAACATGGAAACAGTAAAGGGAAAGAGAGAGATCTATGGACATTGATTGTTGAAATATCCTTTCCCTCTCCTTTGCCTCAGCAGCTCTAAGATAATCACGAGGTTGCTAAATGAGTTATTTTAAATTACAATTATATGAGAAGTTTTCTCTGGGAAATTAATATCTCTATATTCCCCACTTCTTAAATCAAAATCTGAATTAAACTGGTCTTTTATAACATGGAAAGAATAAAGTCTGAAATACCTTTACCGAGAAAGACAACTTAGGGCTGGAGAGATGGCTCAGAGGTTAGGAGCACCGCCTGCTCTTTCAAAGGTCCTGAGTTCAATTCCCAGCCACCACATGGTGGCTCACAACCATCTATAACGTGACCTGATGTCCTCTTCTAGTGTGGCGGTGAGCATGGAGGCAGAACACTGTATAATAATAATAAAAAATAGATAAATCTTTAAAAAGAGACAACTTAGATGACTGTCATTGGAAAAGAATCACAGTACAAGAGTGACTTCCTCAGCCCCAGTGTATCTTAAATAATATATATAAAGGAATTAATGAGCGATTGACAGAACGTGCAGTGAGTCAAGTACTCAGCCATAGTCTATATTATTTTTCTATTAGTTAATATAATAAAATATTAATTATTATTATCATTAAACCCTAATAATAAATATTGTGTCACATAAGCACAATTCTTATTAATGATATCATTTCTTAAAAATTGTTATAGATGATACTGTGCTAAATTTTCTACTCTGAGGTCTCAATTTTTGTATTAGGGGAAGGGGTGCTCCTTGTTTCTCGAGACAGATCTCTGTCTGAACATCAAGACAGAACTCAGCTGATAAAGCACTTGGAGTATAAAATGTGTAGAGTAATATTTTATAATGAGAGTCTCCATTCTAAGAAATACATTATTTTGAGGAGCAGTGACTTAGTGCATTTACTCAAGATTTTTACCATATAACCAAAACAAAAATATTCTATCATGTTACACATCTACATGTAACAACAAAACTGGGAAGTAAATACTAATAATTTCCTTTAAGACCGTAACGTATCATGGACATCACAAAATACATACGTTATTTTATTTTATTTTTTTAATTAATTTATTCATATTACATCTTGATTGTTAGCCCTTCCCCTGTTTCCTCCCATTCCTCCCTCCCTCCCACTTCCCCCCTTCTCCCCTCCCCTATGTCTGTGATTGAGGGAGACTTCTTCCCCCTATGCATGCTCTAAGATTATCGAGTCTCTTCTTGGTAACTTGCTATCCTTCTTCTGAGTGCCGCCAGGCCTCCCCATCCAGGGGACATGGTCAGAAAAGGGGCACCAGAGTTCACGTGAGAATCAGATCTCACTCTCCACTCAACAGTGGAGAATATCGTGTTCGTCAGCTAGGTCTTGGTAGGGGTTCGAAGTTTACTGCCTATTTCTCCTTGGCTGGTGCCTTAGTTTGAGGAGGACCCCAGGACCCAGATCTGCCTGTCATAAAGTTCTTCTTGTAGGTTTCCAGGACCCTGTGGGTCCTATTATTTCCCCATTCTTCCATGCTACTCTCGCCTAAAGACTCAATAGGATGTCCTCTCCTCTGACCCACTTTCTTGGTAAGTAAGGTTTTTCATGGGACGTATCCCTTGGACTAGTGTTTTGATATAAGTGAGTATATACCGTTTGTCTCTTTTTGCTTCTGGGTGAACTCACTCATTATGATAATTTGCTCATCCTCGTTAGGCATCAGAGAAATGCAAATCAAAACGACACTGAGATTCCATCTTACACCCATCAGAATGGCTAAGATCAAAAACTCAAATGACACCACATGTTGGCGAGGATGTGGAGAGAGAGGAACACTCCTTCACTGCTGGTGGGAATGCAAATTAGTACAACCACTTTGGAAAGCTATCTGGCGTTTTCTCAGAAAAATGGGAATAGGGCTTCCTCAAGACCCAGCTATCCCACTCCTTGGAATATACCCAGAAAATGCCCTAACACACAACAGGGACATATGCTCAACCATGTTCATAGCTGCTTTATACACAATAGCCAGAACATGGAAACAGCCTAAATGTCCCTCAGTAGAAGAATGGACTAAGAAACTATGGTACATTTACACTATGGAGTATTACTCAGCTATTAAAAATGAGGAATTCCCAAAATTTGTGGACATACATTATTTTAAAAATGTCCCTAAATGGCTGCAGGAGCCCTTGAAGCCACTCCAGCAATGAACTGTTGGCAGTTGATGGATGCCGGGTCCACGAGTCACACTCTCTGGATAAGCAGCCTCTAGTACGCTGTTTATGTCTCAGCTGACGTTTCCACATCCAGCACATATAGGTAGCATTGCTTAGGTCCAGGGATTGATTAATAAATATAAAACAGAAGAGTACAAGATATTGAAAGGAATATCATGTTAATGGCATTAAGGTAAGTTGAAGAGAAGTCGTTGCTCACAGATATAGTCAATACCAATGGAATAATCAAGGCAGATTTATGACATTTCCTCTTACTTACAAGCATTTAAGATGAAACCCCAGTACTTAAAAAAGTCACTTCTAAAAACAAGGTTCCTTCTCTCCCTGTGAGAAAACCCAATTTATTTCAAGTTAATCAAGCCTGAATTCAGAAGATGAACTTCTAAAAGTCCTATCCAAGGCTATAAAAATGAAGTGCAAATGTACCACAGTTTCTTTATCCATTCTTCTATTGAGGGACACGTAGGTTGTTCCCAAGTTCTGGCTATTATGAATAAGGCAGCTATGAACATGGTTGAGCATATGTCCCTGTTGTGTTGTAGTACATCCTCTGGGTATATTCCAAGGAGTGGAATAGCTGGGTCTTGAGGAAGCCCTATTCCCATTTTTCTGAGAAAGCACCAGATAGCTTTCCAAAGTGGTTGTACTAGTTTGCATTCCCACCAGCAATGCAGGAGTGTTCCTCTTTCTCCACACCCTCGCCAGCATGAGGCGTCAGTTGAGTTATTGATCTTAGCCATTCTGATGGGTGTAAGATGGAATCTCAGTGTCGTTTTGATTTGCATTTCTCTGATGACTAAGGAGGTCGAGCATTTCTTTAAGTGTTTCTCAGCCATTTGATATTCCTCTGTTGAGAATTCTCTGTTTAGCTCTGCGCCCCATTTCTCAATTGGGTTATTTGGTTTGGTGGTGTTTAATTTCTTAAGTTCTTTATATATTTTGGATATTAGACCTTTGTCAGATGAAGAGTCGGTGAAGATCTTTTCCCAGTCTGTAGGCTGTCGCTTTGTTCTCTTGACAGTGTCACCTGCCTTACAGAAGCTTCTCAGCCTCATGAGGTCCCATTTATTAATTGTTGATGTTAAGGCCTGGGCTGTTGGTGTTCTGTTCAGGAAGTTGTCTCCTGTGCCTATGAGTTCCAGACTCTTCCCCACTTTTTCCTCTAACTGGGTTAATGTCTGTGGTTTTAGGTTGAGGTCTTTAATCCACTTGGACTTGAGTTTTGTGCATGGTGACAAATAGGGGTCTAATTTCAATTTTCTACATGTAGACATCCAGTTAGACCAGCACCATTTGTTGAAGATGCTGTCGTTTTTCCATTGAATGGATTTGGCTTCTTTGTCGAAAATCAGGTGAGCAAATGTGTGTGGATTCATCTCTGGGTCTTCAGTTCGATTCCATTGATCCACTAGCCTATTGCTGTGCCAGTACCATGCTGTTTTAATTACTGTTGCTCTATAGTACAACTTGAGATCAGGTATGGAGATTCCTCCAGCGGATCTTTTATTGTATAGGTACATTTACACTATGGAATACTACTCAGCTATTAAAAACAAGGAATTTCCAAAATTTGTGGACAAATGGATTGAACTAGAAATTGTCATAATGAGTGAGTTCACACAGAAGCAAAAAGAGCTAAATGGTATATACTCACTTATATCGAGACACTAGTCCAAGGTGTACGTCCCCATGAAAAACTGTACCTACCAGAATAGTGGGTAAGAGGGGAGGACATCCTATTGAAACTTTAGGTGGGAGAAGCCTGGGAGAAAGAGGAAATGGAAGGATCCAGTGGGTCCTGGAAAACTATAGGCGAGTCTGGGCCCTGGGGTCCTCTGCAAACTGTGGCGACAGCCAAGGAAAAAATAGGCAGTAAAAACCTTGAACCCCTACCCGGACTAGCCGATGGACATTCTCCACTGTTGAGTGGAGAAGGAGATCTAACTTTCACACAAACTCTGGTGCCCCATATTTGAACATGTCCCTTGGACGGAGATGCCTGGTGGCACTCAGAGGAAAGATAATAGGTCACCAAGGAGAGACTTGATACCATATGAGCATATTCAGGGGGAGGAGGTCCCCCTCAGACACAGACTTAGGGGAGGGGAGGGGAGTAGTAGGGGGGAAGTGGGAGGAAGGGAGGAATGGGAGGATACATGGGATGGGCTAACAACTGAGATGTAATATGTATAAATTAATAAAAATGTATTAAAAAAAAAATGAAGTGCAAAATTTATTTGCCAAGAATACCAAGAGGCTACCTCACTTAATTTTTTAATACTTACTTCTTTTACTTAAAATGTATATTATTTACATGGATATGTGTCTGCATACCACATGAGCACTTGGTTTACACAAAGTACTGTAGTACTCTTCAGACACCGGAGTTGTAGAAGATTGTCACCCCATAGAGTTGCTGGAAACTGAATCTGGGTCTTCTAGAACAGCGTCCAGTGCTCTTTACCTCCGAACTATATCTCCAGCTACAGCGATGGTTAATTTAAAGGAACTCATTGGCAGCATAGTTACAGCTTCCAATTAAGGCAGAAAGAAAAGCAATTTTATCCTTAGATTGTGGCTGAATATCTGTTATAGTTTCACTCCAGTTGCTTTCAGTTGATCAAACCACAGCTATTCACTCTTTCATCTGAAGGATTTATCTTAATGTATACCCAATAGAAACTGAAGCAGTTTATAAAACTAAATGCCATGTAAAACAATAAAACATTTTAATGTACATGGGTTGCTGCTTAGATTTCTTCTTTTACTCACACTTACAGGTTTCTTCCAGGTTCAGAATCAATCACAATCTCCCTTGAGAGAAGTAGGGGAGCTTGGAATTTTTAAAGCTCTAGTATCCAATCTTTGTGTTCAGTGTTTGTTAGTTATTAAGAACCCAAGAGTAGTTTCCTACCCTTACTTCTGAAGAGTCAGATTTTCTGTGACAAAGCTTGAATTCCAGCATGGATCCATCCATCTGGGCCACTTGTTAGTCTTGCTTTTATTTTGTAAGATTTAAGTTATTTAGTTCCATTGTATCCTGCTTAGTTTACTTTCCCAGCTTTCATACAGGAAATTAAGTTTACTAGATTAGTAAATAGAGAAGCAATATCATTTTTATTCATTGTTGTGCCTGAAATAATGCATAGAAATGACCTGTGAAACTTGGTGTCCTCTAATTTAAAGGAGTTTGCATTTGCATATGTAGGGTGAAATTAGGATAAGTATTAAGCCAGAGAATGTGTTCTTTCTAGGAGACCTACTTATACTTAGATACTATTTGAAATTCAAATTTAATATGGTATCTTGTATGTTAACAGAGAAATGTAAGGCAATTTCTGAACCATCCACCTGATGTTGTGAGTGTTAACTCATAAATCTAGCTATTAGGCTTCAACCTATCCTAATCCATTGATAGCTAATTACTACTATCTGCTAACTGCTCTTTAATTAATGTCTGATTAAGCTAATATCTTCCTATTTTCTATGTGTTCTCCCTTCTCAGCAACACCCCCTCTGCGTCTGTATTAATTTCCTGGACTTGTTTTCTTAACATAAATGTGGCTGTTGTTCTCCAGCATGACTGTTCTTATAAATTGCTTCTCTTTTACAGACATTAACTCCTACATTTTTACCTAGTTCTACTGAAATCAGCAAACAGTTTATGGTGTTTCTCACTGGTTCTGCAATTTTGTGTGAAATTTTACAAATACAAAAGACAAGGAATATTGTCTATCTTCAGGGACACTGGGCTGAAGCAGAGGAGCAACTATTAGGAGTAGTGATTATATGAATAACTAATAATAGTTTTATATACTCAATAGAGGGGAGAACCTCTGTTTTTCTTAATTCTTGCAGCCATCCTCCTAAGACTGTGTAGCCACAATATCTTTAAGAAAAAGAAAACAGATGTATGAGGTTAATCAAGTCTCTTACATTACCATTTTCTCAATACAGAACTAAGAAAAGGAATCTGCACGTTGATTTCAGAGTTGTAAATTACAGGTACAATGCCTCAATCAAATTCATCACTATCACATGTATAATGTTTTACATCTAGAATACATGCTCAAATGAGAGAAGAAATACCTAATGATCTGTTGTGTGGAAGTGTTTATTTGGCTCATTTGAACACTCTTGTGATATTGCTGGACTGTGTGGCATGCTTGTTAGGACTTCTAAATTCTTGTTAATAACTATGGGTTAATTCAAACAAGTATAACTGGTATTGAAGTCTTAAGAAAAAAGCATGTTGTATTGGATAGATTAAACATTAGTGCAGGGATATTTGGGAGGGTTTCATTTGCATGAATTTTCTTTCAATTCTATGAATATTCTAGCATCAGTGACGCCCTGGCTTATCAATATGCTTTAAAAAGAGGTATTATATTACTATGTCTTTACGTATTTTCACTTTTGTTTCCCAGGGCCATCTGTCCTAATGTTCACAGGAGCCAAAAACAAAAAGAAGTGTTCTTCTTTCAATAATATCCAGAGAATTTATTTCTCAATGTCAATACTTTCTAGATTAAAATAATATGTTAGCATGGATATTATGTGAGATTTACTTGTTTCTTGTCATTAATGAACAGATGAGTCTACATATATATAGTGAACACCAGACAGGTTTATGTTCTATTGTATTGCTCTTTGTAAAAAGATTTCTCTAAAGATAGCTCAAAAGAGTTCCCTCGGTTGTGAATAGTACATGACATTTAACTCAGCCAAACACATCTGTCTTGTCAAGAGTTCCTTGACTTACAATCTTCACCTTGTTCTAAAGGAAGCAGATATCACAGAGGCTCACATGAAAGAGCTTGTGGCACCCTGTTGATGGGTTGTCTTGAAATGGATCGTCAAACTCTGATTTTGTGAGCCCTTATGAAAACCATAGAATTTCATTCCATAAAATCAACAAGCAGGCATTACCAATGGAAAAAGGGTTAGATACATCATTGTGTGGAGTAGATACATAAGATCAACATATACAAAAAAAAGTGTTTGGCAGTTTGTAAACTTTGGATTGTACCATGAATTTTCAACGGCTTTATTAGTTCATAAGGAACAACATTACTGTAGCTCCAGATTGGAGAATCCGGAAAAACATTTTAGAGTCAATTTTAAGAATGTTTCTAATCATAACTCTGGTAAATCTGCTCTCGATTAACTTGCATTTTGCTCAGTTAGAAAATAGAGAGAAGAATATAATACCTCCTTTTCATAAATGAATAATTGACCTAATTGATTTAGGAACCTGACAGAGTTAATATTTCACTAGCATCGTGCTGACAATTTATGCTTTAATCAAAATTATCTACATGTTCAACTAATTTTTTGTTTCCTATTACACTTTTCTAAGCTACATAGACCAAGGGCCAAGGCGTTCTGAAATATGAACACTTGCTACACTTAGATGCTGCTCTTACTGAAAGCACTGACTCCACCTGTGTCATAAACTGTTTTTTTGTGCTATCTTGGTCATAAGTTTCCATCTTAACCCTGTGTAGAATGGCAATCAGTTATGAAGTCTGTCTCTTGAAACTGATAATTGAAGGTTTATAAATCAATATTTATCTAATATCTCTTATTCAACACATAAGAATATAACATACAAATAAAAGCAAATTATTTTCAGGATCCATAAGTTGAAAGCCTTTGGAGGTGGTCACCTATGAATTGAACAATGTTGATGTTCACACTAGAGAAAAACTTAGTTCATGAACTAAAATGTCTTTTTTCATAGTGATAATAACTCAGAGCTCCCAGAATACCATAAAAACAGATATGAAATAAGAACCTAGTAGGTCATAATTTGACCAGCTCTGACTGACCATGAAAACTATCTTACCTCCTTGGCCCTTCCCTTATATGATCTTGATGTTCTTGTTAGTATCAGAAAAAAACAAACAAACAAACAAACAAAAAAAAACAGACTTAGGAAGCAGTTTATATTTCCTACCTTGTGTAGTTATACTGAACAGATGCTTTTATAACTCTGTTCCCCTAAACTCAGTCTAAAGAGGACTTCCCAGTCCTTTCCAGTAACCAATATCTTGGAAATCAGTATTAGAATATGAAAATGACAGAATTTCTTTTCAGTGAGTAAACCTTGTTTCTTAAAACACGCTTCATACCATGTTTTCCTATCTTTCTTTCATCAAGTTATATAAAGCGCACTTTACTGCAATATCCCTGTAACAATATTTTCCTTTACATTTATACATTGTAAGGATATTTTTTAAACTGGGGTCAGTTTTATAAATACTACATGCTTCTGCTTACTGTGAAACTTACTGAACACTGCTTACAAGGAAACTGTAAGTTATTCAGTTTGAAAATCAGTCAAAGGCAAATGGACAAAGTGGCACAGACTGGCTTTCTAGTCACGTTTGTTCAAGGAGGCAATCATAGCACTGAAAGTAAGTCTGTATGCTTAAGCTTTGCATCCAAGGGTCAGAACCTACGTTTGGATAGTTGTAATAGAAGCAGAACATACGTACTTTGGAGACTGAAGTTATTTTCTTCAATAGTGATGTGTAATACACCCATTTGAAGCACTACGAACTGATATGGAATGCATCCCTTTGAAGCCCTGTGGACCTTTTGTAACGTTCTATTTCAAACGATCATTAGGAAACATAAATCCACCAGGGTTACCTTGGCGTACATCCAGATACCACGCTCATAGCTCACAGCACGTAGTTGCCTAAGAGTTTCTGAGAGCAACTTTGCTGACTTAACATCAAATTTTTAAAAAGCCAGATTTTTTTTGAAAGATGATGTATCATAACTTAAGGAAGGGTATCAAATAACTGCTAAGTTTAAGAGTCAGACAGACACATCTAAATTAGTTTACAGGGGTCTGAACTTCAGCACTTTTAAAGCTATCACTTTCTAAATAGAAAATAGAAAGGTCCTTGTTGGCCAGTTGGCTAAGCTAAGTTTGAACATTAGTGGGCACTTAGACGTTAATCCCCACCTCTTTTCCTGTCCTCTGCATTTAACTTTTTTCAGATCGTAATATCAGTGTAAGATGCATCCCCATAGGTCGATACTTCTCTAATTTTATGCTCTTCCCTTTCTTGCCAAGCTTTGCCTTCAATAATGTCTGAGAATTTACTGATAAGCTCTGCCAGCTCTTCATAGAACAGTTTCTCTCTTTTTTTTTTAAATCAATGCAAATGTCTAGTTGCTGTACATTAGGCAAAAATCTATTGTGAAATGGAGTCTGTGTGTTAATGGAGAGGTGAGATATGAGAGTTCATCTAATGGCTTAGGGGTCTCATCCCAGGAAGTAGGCTGACAGTTCTTGCTCCATTAAACCCATAGAATAGTATCTGGTGATGTGGTGGCACATGCCATTAGTCCCAGGATTTGGGAGGCAGAGGCAGAGAAATCTCTGAGTTCAAGTTCAGCCTGTTCTACAGCATGAGTTGAGTTCATGGACATCCAGGCCACACAGAGAAATTCTGCTTTGAAAGCCCAAATAACATCATCAGCAACAACAACAATAACAACAACAACAACAACAACAACAATATAAAGATAAACAAAGGAAATATTATTAGAGATCATCTTTTATTCAACATTGAAGCTTGTCAGAAACACATTATACTGTGTTCATAACAGAAATTAAAATTAAAACTCAGCTTCCACAGTTAGGTCATGGCTCATTCTAGAACATTGAATATTATTATTTGTATATGTCAATTATCTCTTATAAACTACTCATATTATATTTTAAACCACTCTTGTTAAATTTTTTGATACTATAGTATAATTACATCATTTCCTTTTTTCTTTTATTCTCTCCAAATTCTCCAGTATAATACATCTGGATCTCTTTCAAATATATGGCTTCTTCTTTTATTTATTGTTGTTAGAGGCATTAAACAAGGAGAACAGCATTATATTTTAATAGAAGATAATAAAAAATTGTGAAGTCAATTCTCACTTCTAAATTACAATGTGTGATCAGTTGCCTGTTTCTAAACATTGTAAGGATAAAGGTTAAACAAGAACTTTATATGCTAACTCTCATTACTTTAAAGACCACTTTAGAAAATACATGGAGTTGAATTTTAAAAAAATTGTATTATTTATGTTTATTTTTTGGGTGGTTTGTCTGCATGTATGTCTGTGTACCACGTGGGTACAATGCCTATAGTGTCCAGCATAGGGCATCAGGTGCCGAGGGACTGTAGCTCAAAAACTTTTGAACTGCCTTTTGGGTACCGGAACTGAACCTGGGTCCTCTGCAACAGCAGCGCATAGGTGTATGTTTAAAATCTACTTTTATTTTTGTTTCTTACATATTTTTCTCCCTTCTCCACCACAATCCATTTCAATACCCAACACTAGGTAGGAGAGAAAGAAGTTCCGTGAGGAGAAGGTGTGTAGTTTTCCATAGCTACTTCCCGCTGTTTAGGATTGTGAGAGTCCTGAGGCAAATGAAATACTTGTTTGACTATCTCCAACTTCTCCTCAAACAGCATTAACAATAGCCAGCAGCGTGGGGCTGGGAGGTTGGCACTACTACCTTTCTTCTTCTACAGAGTCTCTTTCTCTGGGCCTGGCATTTATTTACACTGACAAAGATCACATCCCAACAAGAGGTAGTTCCCACCTGACAAAGATAAACCTGCCCTCTCCTGAGGCAGTTATCAACTGTAGAAAAACTGGAGCAGCGCCCATATTCCATACCTGGGATTAAAACAAAAACATGTTTACATATCAGAAACCAAAACTTCCATAACAGCAGCCAGTTCTCATGAATTCTAAGGCATCTCTCAAGGGGCCGGTTAAAGTTCACTTTTAATATTTTTGTTAATATCTGAATGTGTTTTAGAATATTTATGAAATACTCTCAATGCCCTGCAACTACAGAAAAAAAATAATTTTAAGACTCAAAATGATACAATGTTAAAGAGACGTTTTGTTTCTGTGTCTTGACTTCACATTTAGTCATTTTGGCATATATTTGGAGAACTTACTTAATCTCTTTGCATTCTTTATAAAGTAGGGGAAACATTAAATTTCTGAAGTCATAACTGTGAGTGTTAATTCATAAGAAAAATACTGAGGGCATATTAAATTGCTTCAAAGTAGACAGCATTTTCTTTAAATAAATCATTTAATTATAAATGGGCAATCAGGGACCAACTTGGTCATTTATGACTATCTTTGATAGTGAAGATGTAGCTAATGATATCTTCTGGCTCCTTTCTAGGTTGAATTATTGTATTCAAAGTATTTTTATAATGAATATACAGAACACTATTTTAAAATGGAAGTAATTTAAAATGTTTTCTTTATCATTTCAATGGATTTGAATGTGAAGAAATAATGACAGGAAAAATTAAAAGCACAAGGCTGACTAAGGAATTAAAGTCACGACTTACTTGTTATTTTTTGTCTTTTAATAAAAAATGATCAAGAGTGCATATTGAATGCCAGAGAGTTTCAGGAAATACTTTTAAGAGGTGAAAATTGAGTGTATCCCCCCAAAAATCAGAACATAGTATTAGAGTGTTTGAGAGTCACAAAATTGAGATTCTAAGAGAAGAAAGAACTTTCCACGAACCAAGAGGAGCTCCTCTGGAAAAGCACAACTGTAGCACCAAAAAGGAGAAGAGGAATGAAGTAACAGACTAGCAAACATCCAAAAAATATGGTAGACTCAAAGAAAATTTTATAATTTTACTGAGAAGGGCAGGAGGACTCCTTATATGATTTAAGTCAGCATTTAGTGGTAACACTTGCCACTTTAGAGATCATTGAAAAGAATTCAATGCATCTCCAACTGCAGATAATGGGGTGGTCATCCTGAGATAGACATGGTTATCAAGACAATAAAAGGGTCCTATTCAGACAAACTGGATTCAGAGACAATTAATATTATAGAAGCTAACTTAATTTTTCTAACACTAGTATTAACAATACATATAAATGTGCTTAAATTACTGTATGTAAATACGTATTGTAAGTTTTTTGGCTTAATTATTTTCTTAGTTTTTGTTTATATTTGAGATGGTAACTTAATTATACAATTTTACCCTTCCCTTTCCTACCTCCAAACTCTTCAGGTAGCTACTCATTCGCAACCTCGCTCTCCTGCAAATTCATGGCCGGTTTGTTTCAGTAATAGTTATTGTATATACATATATATTCGTAACTGCACTCTATAGAGCCCATATGATGTATGTGTGATTTCATGGCTGACTATTTGGCGCTGAACTTAAGAATCACTCATAAAGGCCAGGCATGGTGACACATGTCTTTAACACAGCATTTGGGAGGAAGAGACAGGTGGATCCCTGTGAGATCAATGCCAGCCTGGTCTACAAAGTGAATCCTGGACAGCCAGGGATACATACAGGGAAAGCCTGTCTCAAACCACTCCCTTTGAAAAGTAAGTAAGTAAGTAAGTAAGTAAGTAAGTAAGTAAGTAAGTAAATAAATAAATAAATAAATAAATAAAATAAGAATCACTCATCAAGAGAGAGAGCCAATGCCTGGTACTGGATTATTTTTGCTAGGTAGTCAGTGCCGGTGAAACCATAGTTATTGGTGGAGATTCTACAACCACTAGTTAATTAAACCAGCATAATTCCTAGCGATCTATAAATATTTGTCCTTCTCACAAACAAGTATGGTTGTCATGCCTCATTAAGAAATTTTCTTTGTGCATTAACTAAACACTACATCAGACACCCACAACCAGTCAAAATACAGAGTTTGTGAGGGTGTTTAATTTTTGTGTGTGTGTGTGTGTGTGTGTGTGAGAGAGAGAGAGAGAGAGAGAGAGAGAGAGAGAGAGAGAGAGAGAGAGAGAGAGAGAGAGAGAGAGAGAGAGAATTGAAGGCAAATCTGTTTGTAAGCTTGCGATAGTCTAGTTTGCTGTTCACCTCATGTTAAACAGTTTCCTGTTAAAGTTTCTTTTACTATTAAGTGTGAAATACCCTTGTCTAACTTTTGTGTTTACGATCATACATATCTCTAGATTTAAGTGACTTCAAACAGTTAAAAGCTGCACTTCTAAGGCGTCCGTGCTCCTCGAGGATTTGTTGGCAAAAACTTAATAGAGAAATTCTCCTTCAGCAATGTCTGCCCACAACAACCACTAAAATGTGAAGAAACAACCAGCTTCCCACATCCTTTAGAGGTTCCAGGACTGTCTGGCTTTAAGTGTAGATGACTCTTACACCCAGACAGGCGCCAGACCAATATTGAGATGGATGCAGCCGTAGAGTTGCCAGGTCCCTTCTTGTGGTGGTACCGCTTGTCAAAGCCTTCCGCCTGCAGCAAGCCAGGACAAAGAACAGGAAGAACTGGATAAGAAAGTACCGGAGACTTTTTTTTTTTTTTTTTTTTTTTTTTTTGTATCCAGAGTTGAAACTGCAGTTTGGACATCCGGGAGGAACACTTACCATTATTGATTCGCAAGCCTGAACAGGACAACAATGTCATTCGGTGTTCTGCAGTGCTACGGAATGAGAAAGCACATCTAGCTTATGGGCATCCCACTATGGAATCTAACTGTCTTCCCAGAGAAAGCGCTGCCACGACCATTCTAACCCCGTGTGAAGAAGGCTCTAGACACTCTGAATTCTTCTAGAGGTTACCTTTAAATCTCTATGCCATTACTCCCTTTGATAATTTATAGGTTTCCCCTCTTATTTCAAAAAGCCATCGCCTGCTCCTTTAAGGAAGAGAAAATGTTACAGATAATCTCAATTAATCTGAAAATTTTGGAAATACTTTAGAAATGCATTCCCCTTGTGGACTGAAGAGGCAAATAAAGAGTAAGAAAGACTTTTTTAAAGAGAATATGATAACAAAAAGGTGTTATTAAGGCATAATGTAAACATTTAGTAAACTGTATGTTCACAGCATAACAATAACAGATTTAACATTGACTTTTTATTTAATTATCAATAGTCAGTCTCTATCTCATATAAGACTTTATCACAAACTTTATATAATCTATCTCTACCAATCATCACTCTAAAAATTTTCTATAGAAATATATTTGGCAAGAAAATACAACCATGAATGCACAGATGCAAATGTAAAGAATGAGATTAATTTATTTCAAGCAATTTATTCAGATTACATCCCAATTCTTATCCCTTCACCTGTATCTTCCAATTCCCTGCCTTGCTCCCACTTTTATCCTATTCCTTTCCCCTAGACCTGTGTCAGAAGGGGACCTCCTTCCCCACCATATGATCAGGTCTCATCTAGGTAGCCTGCTAGCCCTTCCTGTGAGTGCCATCACACCTCCCATCAAGGGCAAGTGGTCAAATAAGGGGCACCAGAGTTGATGTAAGAGGCAGTCCCAGCTCTCCCCACAACCACGGAGAATTAGCTGTCGATTGGCTAGTTCTGAATAGAGGGGTCCAAGTTTATTGCATGCGTTGTCCTTTGTTGGTATAGCAGTTTGTGTAGGTTCATGTAGGTCCAGATCTGCCACCCTTGATGGTCTTCTTGTGCTATTCTTGGGTGCTATGAGTCCTTCTATCTCCCAATTCTTCCATATGACTCTCACCTGGAGTCCAATAGTGAGTTCCATCTTTTGTCCTGATCTCCCACTGATTAAAGACTCAGAGGACATCCATGTTGGGCTAATATCCAATTATAAGTGAATATATACCTTCTGTGTCTTTCTGGGTCTGGGTTATCTCATTCAGGATGATCATTTCTATTTCCCTCCATTTGACTGTAGATTCCACTATTTCCTTGATTTTAATAACTGTGCAGTATTCCATCGTGTAAATGTACCACAGATTCTGGATATTACAAATAAGGCTGCTATGAACATAGTTGATCAAATGCACTTGTTGTGTGGTGGGGCATCTTTTGGATATATGTCTAGGAGTGGTCACCAAAGGATAGGTCAAAAAAACAGAAGCTAAACCAAGAAATAATGACAATAACTGATGTCATGAATCAAATGTATCTAACAGATATCTACAGAAATTCTCACCCAAACACAAAAGAGTATGTCTTCTCCCAGCATTTCAGGGACCTTCTCAAAAACTGGCCAAGTAGTAATTTACAAAGCAAGCCTCAAAAGATACAAGAAAACTCAGTCAAATAAGACTAAGATGTAACATGTGACATGTCTATGGAGATTGAACTTAATACTGACTGAGAACATTATTTTCAGACTTTACAACCTTTGAACAATCGAGAGGTAACATAGAGCTTGCCAGCTATGTTGTATGCTGATCTCAGTTTTGAAGGAACCCATAGGTGAAACATCTTTTTATGTGTTAATTTAATATTTCCTGAAAAAACAAATCCAAGAAAATATACTGAAACCAAGAAAGTAGCACTGAAACTGTTGTCACTTGAAATCCCATTCAGTATCGTATGATTATGGAAACAAGGTTTCTGGAAAAAAATCTTTACCATAGTAGAAAATCAAACATTTTTGTGCAAAATCTTATATCTTGGACACAACTGAGCTCATGCAGTTGATGAAACTAGATTATATCAGAGGAATAAATGTATATGAGGAGAAATGAAATATGAAAGCTTTGGGGTTAGTATAACAATTTTTCATAGTCAAAGAATAAGGACTGGACCTCTTCTGGTCTTCATGGCAAAGAATGTTTATATGACTTACACTTACTTTCTATTGGTGAGGTTATAAAGTTTAAAAGAATGCTGATTTTTTTTCTCTTCTACAAAAATGGGAGCAGCAAGTACACACTGTCTGAACAAAGCCTTCTTTCGAAAGCACTTGGCAAAAAATGACAAGGGCAAAGAATATATACCTTTTACATATGTAAAAAGTAGATCTAAAAAGACCAGTGATTCAGAGGCTGATGACAAAAGTATAGGAAAATCAATGACAAGAATAAATGTCCACCGATGGCTAAAGCAGGGATTTCATATTGAGATATCCTGGGAGTATAGCACTACAGAATCAGAAGCCAAGGTCAGGAACAAATTTGACGCAGAAAGTACTCATCATCATACAGAACCACACTTTATGTCATAACTTAACCAACTTTATAGGCAGGTTGCCTATAATGCACAAGAGAATTCAGGAACATACTATAGTTAACTCATCACGCGTCCAAGGGAAAATTGCATAAATTGAAGAACAACACATTCTGAGGAGTAAATTCATTTAGAGGAAAATTTCCTGCTAAAGGAAATCACAGGTGGAAGTATGTTGCAGAGCATGTCTTATGTGCCTTCCTCTAAAGAGCCTTAGACTCTACATCTCAATCTACTTTGCGAACTTTAAGACAAAATATGATACATATCCTTTTCTCTATTTTTCTTTTATCAAAATATATTTTTTCATATAATGAACTCTGTTTATAGTTTTCCCTCCCTCAACTCTTTGAAGATCTTCTCCATAACCACCCTTATCCAAATCAATAAGAACTCACATGCTTTCTGTCTCTCACTGGACAAAAGACATGTAAAGAATAATCATATATTACAACAAAATATAAACAATCCAGAGTAGGAAAGACAAACAAATAAACAAATAGGAGAGTAAAAGCCTAGGAAAAAGCACAGGTAACACATATAAACACAGAGACACCCATATTTGTACACACAGGAATCTCAAAACCAGAAAACTGTAAGCCATGATATATATGAAAAGGAGATGTAAGGTTTAAAAAAATGTCCTTTGGAGTTTTTTTGTCTAAAAATGGTAAGTTGATCAAAAGGAAATTTATACAGCAGTTTTGCAAGTCAAATTCTTTACCATGAGCTAAAAACAAATTTAGAGTTTGATGCTACATTTATCAGAATTCTGTTTTCTCACATTTAGAACATGTGCAGTATTAGCAATGTCTGTAGGGTAATGAGGTGTTTGATTTGAAAATTTTAATTCCAGCTTATTCTCAGATAATGATAAATTAATTATTATCACATTTTGGGAATAATACTTACATTTAATATATGTATAAATTGGGTTGCAAATTAATACTGTGTATATGGTAATATATGTTAGATTCAGTATATACAATATATATTCTTAGAAGAATGATATATTTACTTTAATTCTCAGTTATCCTTTGTGTGAAATTCAAAGTGGTAACCTTCTTACAGTGTTTTCTGGACTCAGCTTAAGACCAGATGCATGTTCTTGAATGAAAGAGTAAAATTAATTTGAATGTTTAGATCAAACACATCCCTACTCTTTCATCATTTTCCTCTTTTTTTTTCCTCTGTAAATTATGCCACTTTCAATTTCCTATCTGTACCTACTAACACTTCAGAAATCACAGTACACATGTACAAGGCAACAGGCTAGCTGCCAGCTAAGGTCATTATGTAACTATCTGAGACACCCAGGCAATTGGTACCCCCTCAATTGCATCACCACTTTCCCATCCAGAGCTGTTTTAATTATGATGAGAAGCACAGTGACTTACTATAATGTTTGTAAAGCAAAGAGCTTATCCTTTGGACACTGCTTGTATGGGTAGTTATGAGTATTTTTTCCAGTTTTCATGTGGTTTATATATAGTCAAAGAAAATTTATATCATCTATAAGTTGTTCTTTAGAACCCATTTGCCCTGAAACTTAATCAATAGTATGCAGAAACTCTCATTCACACAATGTGTTTTGAGATTTTTTTTTGCTTCTTTTGTTTTGTTTTGTTTTTATGAACAGTTCAGCTTGTCTCTGAACACACAGCAAAGCCTTTAAAGTGAGGTATATATTCTTTTCCTTGTGTCTCAGAATAGGCCAGTGCCACAGGAAAGGATGCCCTTCAGTTTGATAGGAATGCACAACATGCAGCTCTGTTAGACTCCCAAAATTAAACCAGGAGCTGTATCAACTTGCTCTCTGTTTTACATCCATGTGGGAGAGTCTACAAGAGTTCATGTGGACAGTTAGTGGGGGTCAAGTGCAGTCAGTGTGCCCTGCTGTTGGCAAGTGCTCCGCATAACAGATGTGCCTTTGTTCAGGGAAGGAAAACAGGAAAAAAGTCAACATGAGGTCTATAAAAATTCTGCACCATAAGGAACAGTAGAGTATTATCCTGAAAAAGGATTGGAAGGAAAACTTCTAAGAACTACTTTCTATACAAACAGAAAATAGTTTATAATGCACCTGGGAAGATCATCTTGGCCACTGGTTCAATAACAATGGTTCAAAGTTATGTAAAATGTTTACTGTGACAGTCATGCACATATAGTGACTAATAAATATTAATTAGCCAGTTTAATCATTTTTCAGAATCACTCAGATTCATGACTGGACTCACTCAGATTCAAGAAAGGATTTTATGGTTTCTCTATATTACTTTTGTCACCTCTTTTGAAACTCCTTTCCCCTGTTAGGGTGCTTTTAAAGACAAGTAATTATTAAGCAATGTTTAAAACATGTTTCTCATGTTTAAGAAGTTGTCTTTGTTAAATATATGTTTATTTTTTGGTAGCTCTTATTAAACCATCCACCTTAAGATTAAATAATTTTTTTATAATACTTGGTGTGTGGCTTGTTTTTTTTTTTTTTTGGCACATTTATTTTAACTATTGTTGGCTACCCTATGGTGCACATGTCTGACCTATTTTTATCATTGCTATTTGTGTATCTTAGCAAAACTGGTTTACTTCCTGTTATTTTCCTTTTGTTTATACTTTGTGCATATTTTTAAAAAATCTTTGCCTACTCCAAAATGGCAAAGTAGTTCTCTTTTGTGCTATTTAAAAGCATTATTAATTCATCTTTCAAGTCATGAGAAAATGATATATATTGTAATGACTGTTATTTAGCTTAGATATAATTATTCAATTATCCAATCACTCACATAATTTATTGAAAATATTTTTTTACATTTTTATTGCCAGTCTAATAGTAGTTGATGATAAATGAGTTAGTTTTTTATGGAATATGTATTTTTTATTAAATAAAATACATCACTTTAATTATTACATGGAAGTAAAGTGGATTAATTTTCACATCAACATAATAAATTTTTGTTTATTACTTGCATTTTACTAGTAAAAATTGAAAAATCAAGATTTAAATGAAATTTTCAAAAGTTGCATTGTTTACCTAATACCAAATTCAATGTTATGATTTCTGGTAAATATATTAAATAAATAATAAACAAGCTGGCACATAGGTGGAAATGGGAAAGGAATAATATATTTGAGAAACTAACATAAGAGAAACAAAACTCAATGTTAAAAGTGTTTTATACAGGATGAGCTGTGAAATATAGATTTAACAAAGCAGAACATGCCAAGTTATTTCTACTTTTTAGAATCCCTGTTTTGTCCCATATAAAGATATACTTTATCCCCAACTTCAAATCTGAGATTTAAATCTACATATAATATACATGGGGAATAATAATACTAACTTCCTCAGTAGAAAAGTCAAGGAAGATATCAAGAATTGATTGTTATTTTAACAAATTAAGTGTCAATTAATTAAACGGTGAAAGAAACAAGATTTCCAACTTTTATGAATTTATGAAAAGTGAGAAAATGCAAGTATTTAAGTATATATTGCTATAGACTTTGGATTGGGAAGAAACATGAAAAAGTAGATTCCGCTGAATATATGTCTGTTCCTCGCACCCAGAGAGGAAAGGTACTAATGTAGAAAAACACCAAACTCCTGGAGATGCATCTGTCTGCAAATTCTGTTCAGCTACTTTTTACACACTGTGAAATCTGGGAAATGCAGAAACAAATGAAGCCATAGGTCACTTAAATTTGGTACCTTTAAAAGAGACAAACTTTAATGAGGATAAGAAAACAGAAATTAGTTTTTGAATAATTTAGAAATATCTCAGGAGATGAAAACTGCTTAGTAGCTTCCACTGTGCAGATAATGCATCATGATCAATAAATAAATGCTAACCTCACCTTAAGAGCAGATATGGGGATGCATTATTAAAGAGGAATCAAATTGTTTGGCTTCATTATTTCTGCAAATTTAATGGTATGCATATGGCTTAGAAGCTATACTTAAATTTTAATATAGCCCATTTTAATTGGGCCAAAGATGAATCAAAAATAAATTTTATATGTAGATGCTCTCCACAGATCTTAACTAGTTGTAATCAGGATAGTCACTCTTACGTTGCATGCTAGAATCCAAGTTGCATTTTGATGCTGCAGAGATTGTTTTTTTCTGAAATTTCACATGTAAAAAAAAAAAAGCCTTTACAGAGGGATTTCAAAGTCCAAGTCATGTAACATTAAAGAAAGAGCTTGAACCATAAAACTGTCCTGGTTGTTTGTAGAGGAATAATTTTGAAACATTTCAGTTCAGAATAGCTACTATAGTTACTATTTAAATATCTACTATAGAGACTAAGCAAAGTGAATATGGGCTCTACTTATATCCATATTTATTGCATTTTATTTTTTTAAAAAATTGATTTTGTATAAAAACCAATCTATGCCATTCTTCCTCCATTCTGAAAACAGGCATAGTTCTGAAGTGGTGTGTGTGTGTGTGTGTGTGTGTGTGTGTGTGTGTGTGTGTGTGTGTCCTTGTTTGTGCAATCCTTAGATCACACTGGATCTTCTGCAAATTGACTTTTCTACATGTTTTTCTTAGTTTCATAGTTTGATTAATGTTGACAGAAATTGTGCATGTTTAGTTTAGTAATAAAAGTTTAACATTATTTGAGTAATGGCATATAATTAACTATCAAATTTACTTTACTTTGTGTTTTCAACTTAATTCAAAGGCATTCCTCTCAATCAAGTAGTTTCCAATATATTAGAGTACCGTAATCATAACAATTAAAGAAAATTTATTTGAAAATTCTAGTTATTTAGCTTCAGTCAGAAATATTTAAACTTTATCATTTGTTGCATTGTTCTACTTAATGATAATGGATGCTATATTTTTCAGTATTTTACACTTAAAATGTCAAAAATAAAATACTTGTTTTGATTTTTCTAATTACAGGTATTACTATTTTTCATAACTTTTTGAACCTTACATATTTTCTTTATTTTTATTAAATTTTTCTTTGAGAGTATATAAATGTATAAAGTATATTCCACCCTTGGTCGTCTCCCTCCAACAGTGCAGGCATGGAATATCTCCGTTGGATTCATTTGTGGGAAGAATCCAGAAGATTGCCAGCACAATGTAGGTTATTCATGTTGTATTGCGTGCCCTATTGAACTAGTAGGTAAGCTTTTACTGTTGAAGTTACTGCAAACTTCAGACCCAGGGATTTGGGGGAATCCTTCAGGACTGACTGGGAATCTTCCTCCTTAGACACTAGCCCTTTTAGGATCCCAAGTTGGTAATCAAAAAAGGAAAAATCAAATTATTAATTGTATTCATCTATAAAGCTGTTGTGGGAAACATTACTAACTCATTAGATGTATAGTAATTACAAAATATAATAATTCATTATCCATTGGAATATGGAAAAGTACATTTTAAAAGAAGATATTTGAATATTATTCCATTAAAATATAAAATTACCTTGAGCTAAAGTGATGTATAATTTTAAAACTTGCTCCAAGTTGATGTGGGTTACTTGCACTCCAACATATGAAGAAATAATAGCATCCAGAATATTTAATAATAATAAAAGGAACTTTAAGAAGTTTGAAGTTTAATACCAATATTAAGCACATTAACAAACACCCTGGATAAGCGTGGTGTGTATGTGAAATGATATCCCCACTCAAGAGCAGTGCAGATGAATAATGTAGCCCTGAAAGTAAGCATTTTATTTTCCTGAGTAACAAGACATTTATTTGGCCAGTGTGATGGTTCTGAAGGCACAGGACACCAAGCCTGAGGGTATGACTGCAAGCCCTGGGACTCACAGGCTAGCAAGAGAGGAACAACTGTCATACAGTGTCAGCTGACCATCACCCATGGGAAGAATGCTTCCCCAACTATAATCATAGATATTTAAATATAAAAGCTACAGTTTTGTTTATTTTGTGTTTATTTCAATGTTGTTTTAGAAGAAAATATTTACTGTATCGTATATTTCTAGAGAGATGGGATCTGTAATCATGGAGGAGGCATGGTAGGAGGAACAGGGACCGGAGCAGGAGCAGGTCCAGGAGCAGGCAGGATCTACAAAAGACTGACTGAACAGACACTGGGGAGAGGCTATGAGACTTTAAAGCCTATCCTTACTGACATACTTTCTCCAGCAAGGCTCTGTCTTCGGAACAATCCATAACTTCCTCAAACAATGCCACCATCTGGGACCAAAGATCAAAATATGGGAGGCATTTATTATTCATGCTACTAATTTCACCAAGCTGAAAGGTGGAAAGTGACTTTAAAGAATCAAAATATGACTTCTAGTAACATTCAAATGTAAAATATTTAAAATAAAGTTAACAAGTACTTACAAAAGGCCTGTATTGAATCATTTAAGTTATAATGTTTTCATAAGGCAAAATTGAGCATTCTTTATTTCTTTTTTAAAAATATATTTTATTAATTTATTCATATTACATCTCAATTGTTATCCCATCCCTTGTATCCTCCCATTCCTCCCTCCTTCCCATTTCCCCCTTACTCCCCTCCCCTATGACTGTGACTGAGGGGGACTTCCTCCCCCTGTATATGATCATAGGGCATCAAGTCTCTTCTTGGTAACCTGCTATCCTTCCTCTGAGTGCCACCAGGTCTCCCGATCCAGGGACGTGGTCAAATATGGGGCACCAGAGTAAAATTGATCATTCTTTATTTTCCTCATGTTGAGATGCTAGTATTTGTTCCTTTTTAATATATTTCTATATATGTTGTACTAATGTTGAAACAATTTTTATCAAAATATGATGTAATATTTTCTATGAAGTTCAGAGTAAATATAAGCATAAACACAAATCAAGCACATACACACACATACGTCTATATAGACTCAAATACTCAGCTACATTCACATTCATATGTTTAAAAAGCATATATATGAAATTAATTTTGTTTGCTATATAAATTACTGAACTAAATTATCATAAAATGTATTTGCTTCTTTGTAATTATTAGTGTCATGAAGTATCTATTTTAAATAGCCAGAACTTATACCCAAGTAATTAAACAGCATGATATTATTTATTATGAGTGTGAGCTTAAGCACTAAAATACAGAAATTCCAATTCACATACTTCTAAATTAGGTTTTATGTAATTTTTTATTATGGTTAAATTGCATTCGAAAGAGTAATCACCCAAATACTATAAACTGCATGCTGATGAGAGTATTTTTCTCAGTCCTAGATGTGTGGTTCGTTTGGGGACTATGTGATTAAAATATAACATCTCCAGGCCATAGGGGAAGACATGATGAGTTAGCATGGGTTTGGGGGGGGCGGCTCCTCTTCTCTGAGAAACAGGGGAGGGGAATCAGGGCAAAGAGAGGGAGGGTGGGACCTGGAGGAGACGAAGGAGGGGGCTATGATCAGGATGTAAAAATGAATAAATAAATAAATTAAACACACACTCCAAAAGCAAGCAAACAAACATCAACAAAAACCAAAAAAAAAAAAAAAACAAACAAAAGAAACACTTCCTGCTTTGGGCTCTGCACTAAATGAGACCCAGCCTCCCACAGTTCATTGCCATTGTGCCATTCCTTCCTAAAGTCTATGTGACTGAGTTTCACAGCCGAGCAACAGGAAATAAGAGTGTAGCCGTGGTGAAGCAAACCACCAGCATCATGTGTGCTGTCTGCATGATCAAAGGTGCTGTTCCTTGGGAAGATAAATAATTAAACAGGAGCTCTCCATAGTCCATTAAACTATGGTAATGGGTCATTGAACTCCTTAGACTCTGATTAGAAGGACTTTGTGACAGGAAATATGAGGTGGTGGGGTTTTTTTTTTGGGGGGGGGGAAGTTTGTTTGTTCTTTTGTTTTTTGTTTGGTTTTGGTTTTTACTTTTTGTTTTTGTTTGTTTGTTTTTTGGAGTGAAAGTGTCCTCTGCGGGGGCGGGGGGGTTTAAATCAAGATATGTTTTTAGTATATTTTATTAATTTATTCATATTACATCTAAATTGTTATCCCATCCCTTGTATCCTCCCGTTCCTCCCTCCCTCCCATTTTCTCCTTGCTCCGCTCCCCTATGACTGACTGAGGAGGACTTCCTCCCCCTGTATATGCTCATAGCCTGCTATCCTTCCTCTGAGTGCCACCAGGCCTCTCCATCCGGGGGACATGGTCAAATATGGGGCACCCTCTCCACTCAACTGTGGAGAATACCCTGTCCGTTGGCTAGATCTAGGTAGATCTGTATACACCCATTAATGCTGCATCAGTTTTGTTTGTTTTCCAGACAATGCCACTTGAAAATGTAAAAAGCGCCTTTTTTGTTAGTTTTATCCCTAACAATATCTATTGTCTTTAACAATGACGACACTCTTATTCATAACAATTGTCTTATTCATGTCATTTTCTCATTACAAGCTGCAATCACACAGCTTTCAAAGCTGTTAACTAAATATCACTTAAAACTACAGGTAGCGCTCCTTCCATCTCATTTATGCATCTAGGTTTCTTACTGAAACTCTACTGTAGTTACTGTGTTTTTCTAGTCCTGAACTATCTTTCTTATGGAGGTTAAGCAGATGGTGCGTTATGAACTGTCCGTGCCGGGATTTGGTTTTGTTCTGGCCTCTGAAATTGTTGCAGCGACATAGAAAAACTAATTGTATTTTATACCTCTAAATGTTTCTATAAATAAAGCTCCAAACTACTATTTTCAGGGAAAAAAATGTATGGTTGCCAGTTGCACATGAATCCCTGAGTGTAAGCGCAGTAAGTTCCCCTGGCTATACGGTTAGGGAGAAGCAAAGTCCCTTGGGAGACGTTAGAGACTAAATAGCTCCGTCGTCCACGGGAACAACTTCATTCAGGGTTGAAAGCCAAAGATCGGAAAACTTGAGTCATGGGACTTGGTATAGATCTAGGTAGATGTATAATAAATGCTGGGAGGGGACGAGCACGCATACAGGGTTGACAGAGGTGCTAACTAGTACTATGCTCAGTACTTTATTTATTCTAGTCAACTCAATTTTAAAAGCTTCCGTTCCTTTTTCTGCTTATAACAAAACTGGCTTTGAGTTTCCTCAAAATCTATACATATTTCTCCTGAATCCTTTTATGAATTCAATATCCCATTGTGAAATGGAGAAAGAGGCTCACAAAGGCTGGAGCTCAGAGAGAGCTACAGGACTGGTCAAGATTTATGTTGGAGGTCTCAACTCCTACTTGTATAGCTGAAATTAACAAGAGTTAACACAAAGCTGTCCTCGAATTCACTTTATAATGACAAGATCTAGTCAAATTTCCACTGTGGGTAAATCAAGGAACTTAATAGAAAATAAAAATTTGTAGTGTTACCAACCACCTTCTAAGTATAGGAATGCATGGGTTTTTTTTTGTTTTTTGTATTATCTTCACAGAAGTTCACATTCAGATACTTATGTGAAGAAGTTTAAGCTAACAATCCCATGGATGGACACAGACAAATGCGGTGGATGGAACTGCTACCTGATCATGGTACACACTATCAGAGGCACAGTTAGGAAAGAACATGATGAATCAAGGGTGTGGTAGAGGCCCAGTGAATATTGAAACTAAGCAAATGATTGTTGATTATAGTACTGAGGAATCTCACCAATACAAAATTAAAATTTAACAATATTCCAAAATAGAATGTAACTCTTCATTTCAACCATGCAATTCAATGTTGTGTTAATACATTCACACTTTCGTATAAACATCAACATGAGCTAATTACACATCATTTTCATCACACCATAGAAATTATGATGACAATTTTTGGACATTCCCGTTCTTACTCCTTCCGCCTGTCCATACCTATACATGTATTAATATTTATTTTTTCCTCTATGTACCTGGCTTCTTGTACATTCGTCAAGGGATACAGAAACCTCCCTTGGTTTTCATCTTATGTTGTGAAACAGGGTCTCTCAGTGAGTGTGTGGAACTTATAAATTCAACTTTGCTGGCCAGCCAGTTGCCTAGTTATTTCCTGGCATCCACCTTTCATTCACTCTTGAACCCTGTGCTGACATGCATGGCCAGCCAGATTTTGTTTTTATATCCTGTGGGATCTAAGCTTTAACACTCCTGTTTGAAAAGCAAGCACTTTACCCACTGATTCTTCTACCCAGTACAAATTTTAAATTTCGATTTTATTTCTATTTTTAGGTTTATACTGACTACTTTTCTCTGGAGCATTGTTAAACACTGAATTCTAAGTTTTGAATAAATTATAATATTTTCCTATGTCCATTACATTTTTGATCTTGTCTTTCCATTTTGTCAAAATTGCTAATGAATTTTACCACTTAGACAGCTATTTATTAATGTGCTGAATTTCCTAAATAATGACTGTTCCACAAGTGTGATTTTTTGTTTATTTTTATCCTTATAAATAAATACTTCTATGTTTCATAAAACTTCCATAATTCAAGGAAAAGTATACAAAATAAATGGTATATACTTACAATTCTTAAATTCTCCATTTAACCAGTTTTATTTTCTGGAGACTGTACTATAGGTAATTTCTATTTTTACATAGTTTTATATCTCATGTAAGTATCATGTATTTAAATATTACTTGAAATATGCATTTAAAATGTGTGACATGTTATTATTGACTTTGTATTATAAAGAAACATTAAATTTATTTTTATTTATTTTTTATTTATTTAGTGTGTGCACATGTGTGTTCAGGGAGTGGGTGTTTGGTGGACAAGCCACAGCATATAAGTGGAGATCAGAGAATAACCTGAGAGAGAATGTTCTACACATTCTATCATTAGGTTCCTGGTAATAAGACATAGGGGGACCAACACTTGCACCAAAGTCTCATAGAAGAGGAGGCAGAAAAACTGTAAAATCCAGAGGACCACAAACTGTGTTGTGAGACAATATTTTCATGAAATGATGGGAAGACTACATCCATGATACCTCATGGCTGCCTAAATACAACCTCAACCATGTCAACACCCATGGACGCCTCATGATGGGAAGGGGAGATCTCACAGCACCCCAGTCCTGGACAAAGAATTACAAACCACTGACAACTGCAGGGAGAGTTAGTGTTGGTCTCTCCTGGGCACGATCTCTACTTTACTATCCAATCCCAAGAGATTATTCCTGAAATCACATGTATACAAGCACCAATAGACTCAGAAAGCTGCACTTCTATATTTGTCTTTTATCTGTATAAATAATATTTAAAAGTAAAGAAAAAGAGGCCGAGAATTTGCAAGGAAGAATGGGGAGAATGTACATAGAATAAGGGCGACGGATAAGTAAAGAGGACAAATGATACAATTATATTTCAACGAAAATTATGCTGTATATTTTAAAGCCTTGGTTGTAATGCTTGGAGGCAAACCTGCTAACCCATTTCACAGCCTCACACTTTGATTTCTTACTCGTTTTTAGCTTTACACAGGAAAAGAATGATCATCTGATTTACTGATTTTACTGATTTGCTTTTTTAGTTTCCTTTAGCTTTTTCATTGAAAAATTATAAATAATCTAACCTCGGTGAAGAATACTTATATTTAACAGTAAATTTTTAGAAATTTAAATGTATACTAAGCAAAATGTGCATAAATGTTACTGTACATGTTTTTTAAAGTCAAATCAATTTCTTTGTATGTAGATAGTTTTGGAAGGCAGCAGAGGAAGTTAATGCTAATAAGCTGAACTTTATCCATCACCATGAAGTAGAGCTTTAATTAAGTAGAATGTTAGTAAATAAGTCTGAGAGCTAATCAATTGACTGGTATACATTAAAAATTGGGTGCTTTTTAAATTTATCTAGTGGAAACTGTGTTTTAATTAGCTGAAAAGCTGTACCTTATTATTGTTTAAGTAGAATGTTAATAATATATTAATACCGGGCTACCTACAAAGGCTTTTAGATTGTTTAAGTATGCAGGTGATAGTTGGGCATTAATAAACCATCTTTTTTCCTAATGTCTAAGTCTTTGGCTGAGAGCAAAGTTCTGCTCTCAAGGAGACACATTTATCCTTAAGGGTCATTAACAGAATAGCTTTCACTGCATTATTAGCTTAATAAAGAAAGTCAGTTCTGGTGCACCAAAGAGTATCCCAGAGGGCTTACATTAATAATGTAAAGCTAAGATAAATATAGAGAAAATGATACTAAATTTGAATGTGGTAGACACAAATGGGTGCTATACTGTACCTTGGAAGGAGGTCTAGAGAGTCTCCAATGAATGCAATCAACACTGGGAAGCTAACTGCCTAGTTTGGAATGGGATTACAAATAAGAGAGTGGATGGAAAAAAAAAAACCACCTGGAGCTCCTATAGTCTCATGTTACAAAAAATACTCTTCTTCTCTGCTAATTAGAAGCAGAAGACAAATGTCTTATGGTGTACTTGGAGTGATGTTGCTAAGTATTTATGTACTATCGTTCTGCACAGTCATCCTGAAAATTAAATTTTATTATATTAATTTGAAACCTTTAACTTACTATATGCTATCTTATAAATCATATTAGAATATTATTTTCAATAATTGATAAATATTTAATAATGTAAATCATAATATTTGATATAGTTTTAAAATTTTTTGCTTCAACTTCTAATATTTTAGCACAGTGTTTTACCTCAGAACACACAGCATGGAGTGGCATTTCTCAATTCAATATTTCATCTTATAAGAGTCTTTGGACTATTTATTTTGTATCGTGCTAATGTTCTACAGCTTCTTATAATATCACTTGACACTCAGATGCCAAATTATTTCAAGAACAATTAATTAGCTGATGTTAAAATTTGGTGTTCATAATAGCAATGAAATGATATTTCTAGGAATATGCTCCCTTTCATATGAATTAACTAAATTATGTTGTGAAAACTTTTTCAGGACTGTTTCTTGGGCAAGCTGATTCTATAAAGGAAGCTAATTAATGGGTGTTTGTCAATATTGGTGAGTGACAAAAAACAAATATAGTTCTACGATGGAGTGTATTACACATGGTAAAAAATTACACAATATTTGTTAGCATTGCAAAATACAAGTCCTGTGATTACATTGTTTCAAAGTTTCTGTTTTGATAGTGGCTACATTTACTGCTAGCCTCATAAAATAAAAGTGTGCTGAAAAAGCCCACAGAGCAGAATCCTTCACTAACAAGTCTGGAAGTAGAGAACTCTAGCTCCAGATGCTGCCTCTGTTGCATTTCCCTTCTATCAAAGTCAGACAAGGGCACTGTAAGAAAAAGACCATCATAAATAAATGTCTTTCATGACCATAGATGAAAATAAGTGTTATAAAAGGGAATGATGACCCACCTTAAGAATTTGACCACGTCCCCTGGATGGGGAGAACTGGTGGCACTCAGAGGAAGGATAGCAGGCTACCAAGAAGAGACTTGATACCCTATGAGCATATACAGGAGAAGGAGGTCCCCATCAGTCACAGTCATAGGGGAGGGGAGTAGAAGGAAAATAGGAGGGAGGGAGATATGGGAGGATACAAGGGATGGGATAACAATTGAGGTGTAATATGAATAAATTAATAAAATATATTTAAGAAAAGAATTTGAAGTTCATTAACCATCTAAATCAACCAGGATAACACATCTTATTATTAATCTAAATTTTAAGTTGTATGAGTTCTCTGAGCAGATTCGGAGGAGTCATTTGGCATTCAATCATGACAAGCGCTTTCCATACGCAGGAATTAAAATAATACAAATAAATATGATTATTAAAATGAATTGCAGGGATACATTCCTCTCTTACTCCTTTTTGCCTGTTGACTAGGCCTACCTAGGAAGAATTGCTGAAGGCTCTACTTACCCTTCTCTCATGTCTAAGTCAGAGTCTTCCCAGGAATTGCTGCAGAAGCTCTTCATTGGACGTTTAGATTCGAAATAATTGATGAGAGCCTGAGGAGCCATTTTGAGTAATGGGGGTAACTCGTCAACTGTGTGGGAATGAGAGATGCAAGTACCAAGTGATCCAGAAGCTCTGGGTTTGTACATATTTGTACAATAATGTTTCATTCAAAAACTGAGATAGAAAAACAAGCACTTATGGCACTTGGATATCTTTTACTACAATAATATGTAAGTACATAATGTTACATTAATTAAAGTGGTGGCATGTCAAGAAACAAGGAAAAGAGTCAAAGGAACAAGAACAATTAAAACAAAATTAAGTTACTATATTCATACAAACACTATACATTTGATGGTCTAAACTTACAATAAAATAATACAGTACAAATTTTTTAACTGAGTAAAGAAAAAATTTCCTAATGTTTTAATTAAAAATTCTATAAAGAAAGAATTAAAAACTAACAATTATAATATGCCAACAAATACTGTCAGTAACCCATTTGTGAATGGTATAGTTGGTGTACAAATCAATTAGAAATAAGGAAGTTGTTACAGAGCTTCGCATTATCTTTATAAATATAAATATGTATTAATTATAAAAATAGATTTAATGCATAAATAAATTATTATTGTAATGAAGTAAAGTTAGCTATCCTTTCCTTAAATCTAAACTTCCTTACAGTTATATTTTATATTAAAACCTGACAACCCTTCAATGTCATGGTATAGTTATTTATTATTATTATAATGTCACATTCTGACTCTGGTCTCCTGATATATGAGTGTGCTGGCTACTTTTATATCAACTTGATAGAAGCTAGATTTATTTCAGAAGAGGACCATAAACAGAAAAAAAATGTTTCTGTAACATCATGCTATAGGGAAGCCTGTAGTGCATTTTCTTAATTAGAGGTTGATGGGGGAGGGCCCAGTTCACTGTGGGTGGTGGTGCCACCCCCGAGTTGATGGTCATGTGTTCTATAAGAACCAGGCTGAAGAAGCTATGAGGAGCAAGCCAGTAACCAGCATTTCTCCCTGGCCTCTGCCTCAGCTCAATGCTTCCAAATTTCTGCCTTGTTTGATGTCATTTCATCATAGTTTTGATGAGGAACTGTTACATGGAACTGTGTGTAAGATAAACCCTTTTATCTCCAAGTTTCTTTTGGCCATGGTATTTAATAACAGCAATAATAACCCTAACTAAGATTATGAAGTAAACCCTCTTCAGCAAGAATCATAATTTGCTGTCTAGTAATGACAAATACACAATAGGAAAAACTTAAAGGAGAAATTTCTAGTATATACTTGGCCAATGATTTTAAAAGTTCTCAAAATCATAAGAGGAAAAGTATAAACCCCTAATAGGAAATTATCACAAGTTTGAGGAGGTTAGTGGCCTGGATACAAAATTAAAGGAATTATATTCTTTGTTAAACACAGAAAATCAGTGAGATATGTGGAACTTAGAAACACCATATTAGTATTTGCTATGGCTAGAACATAAAATATCTCCTATGGTTTCATGGTTTTGAATATCTGGTTTTCAGGTGGTGACACTTAGAGGTTGGGTTTCACTTTGCAATTGGGTTTCAGAGATCAGGATTACAATGTGATATCCAGCATCCACTTCCGTTGTTGGCAGAGGTCTTCATCCCTAACTGTACTGCTCCTAGCGCCCTGCTATACATACCTAATGATGATAGACTGATAGCCTCTAAAACTTCGAGCTGGAATAAATGTTCCATGTCTTATTCTGCTCTGTGAGGCATTTTATCTTATTATTTTATAATTTTTTATTGAAAAATAAAATCATTCATATTACATCTCAATTGCTATCCCATCCCATGCATCCTCCCATTCCTCCCTCCCTCCTACTTTCACCCCATTCCCCTTCCCTATGACGACAACTGAGGGGGACCTCCTCCCCTTGAATATGATGCTAGGGTATCAAGTTTCTTCTTGGTAGTCTGCTATCCTTCCTCCGAGTGCCATTGGGCCTCCCCATCAAGGGGACATGGCCACATAAGGGGCACCAGAGTTCATGTGGAAGTCAGTCCCCAGTCTCCACTTAACTGTGGAGAATTATTCTGTCCCTTGACTAGATCTGAGTAGGGGTTTTATGATGATTGCACATATTGTCCTTCATTGGTGCCATAGATCAAGCAGAACCCCTGGGCCCAGATCTGCCAATCATAGTGTTCTTCTTGTAGGTTTCTAGGTGAGAGAAATATAGGAAATAGGGAAATAGATGGATCCAGAGGGTCCTGTGAGGCATTTTAAAACATCAACCAGAAAAGTAAATTATATAGTATTCACTTCTCAGGTTAGATAGGCATAACACAATCAATGGCCTCATAAGTACTAAGGTAAGAGAGACTAATAAAGGCAGAAGAAGAGCTCCCAAGATGTCCTTGCAATTCTTTTGGCTGATAAAGCATTCATTGTGGGTTCAGTAAAATTTTTAAAATAAAAGATATGTTGCTGTGAGCTGCTTTTTATAAGTTACTTATACTCAAATACAAAATTTCATAGAATTCTTCATTTGTGTGATTTGTTTGACATTCTTTAATGTGTGTTGTTGTTGTTATAAATAATATAATATAGCTTTGGTTCTTGTTTTCCTGTGGGACTTAAGAGTGTTTGTTCTGAGGTCCTAACTTCACATCCAAGTGTAATTCCAATGTTTTTTATTAATATTTCTGGCAAATTTTTGGTGTCTAGAGATAGCTAGCATACTAGCTATCAGTCAGTAGCTTATACAGGACAACGAGTAGAGTAGGTATTATCTTTTCTGTCTTTTATGCATATTCTCCTTTACATACTGTTGCAGTAGCAAAAACTGACCTCAAGCAACTAGAACAGAAAAATGTTTCTCTTCCATTCCCAGGTACCATGTTTTCACTGAAGAAAATCAAGGGAAGCAAATCAAGGAAGAAACATGGAGGCAGAGAATGTGGAGGACTTTTGCCTACTGGTTTATTTACGCGGGTTCAGCTACTAGACAATTTGTCTACTGTTGGCACCAACCACAGTAGCCTGATTGCTCCTCCATCAACTAGTAATTAAGAAAGTATCTCATAGACATGGCCAAAACCTAATGTGACCAATTCATCCCCATAGTTGACATTCCCTAATGTGTCAGGATGACAATTGAAACTAATATTGCCAAACTCTAAGAGAAGAATTAAATGTGATTTCAACAGAGAAACATGTAAATCAGTATTGTTTCTCTGTCTGAGTTTCTTCCTTCTGATTTTATAGTTAGAACTGGGTATTTAACTAGATATACATCTAAGTTCATACTCTTGTTGCACAGTGAGCATACAGGTATTGATGTAGATACTACTATAGGGAATAAATTTCACTTCATGGAGATTATCATATACTTCTATCTTATGAATTTATAGGAGGGACATGTGGGCATGGGGAGGGAAAACAGGGTAGATGTAGAGCATGTAGGGAGAGACAGCTGGAACTGAGGGTCATTTGAGGAATTGTATAGAAACCTAATGCAGTGGAAACTTCCTAAAACATATAAAAGCTTCCTAATGATGTCTACTAACAATGGCAGTTAATGATCATCAACTGGCCATCACATGCTATTAAATGAGGCATCCAGTGGTGGAACTGAGTTGCTTCAATTGAGCTGTTGAGTGGTGTGTGTGTGTGTGTGTGTGTGTGTGTGTGTGTGTGTGTGTGTGTGTGTGTATGCGTGTGTTACATGAAATCCAAAAATAACCCAGGCTGTTTCTAATACAATGTGTTACACTGTGCAAACTGATTGAAGGGCTCCATTACCAAATACAACATCCTCACAAGTATGAACATAGAGATGTCAAGCTGGTGTCTATTTAGGCCTCCAACCCTATGTTCTAGTGTCTTTTGTGAGGGAAGGTACTCTGAGAGTTACCCAAAGAGAAACCAACATTCTTTAAGTTTTGTAAATATTAAGTTATGAGAGTTTTTAAAACAGTCTAGGTTTTTGCAAGTATTTCACCTGTGAACCAAAACCCTTACTTCACTTAGCAAGACAAGAAGTCTGATCTAGGTCTGATCTCGATGACTTTTATGAAGAAATTGGGAATGTCGGATCACTAAACAATTTGAAACTAATTCTTACATAACTTTGCAGCAGAAATGTAGCATCATGCATGCTGTTGTGTTTTTTTTCTAGTGGGTATTTTTAATATTATCAGTGATTATCTGAATAGTAATTCCAAAACGTGCCTAAACTATGAATTCTCACATGTAATATTTCAATCGGGTAGTGGAATGGAAGATATTTGTTTGCTCCATCTCTTCTTTGATGCACAGTGAAAACTGATACTGTTGATATTGAACTATTAATGACAAATAAATCAGAGTAATATTTAAGAGACATACTTCAAGATGATAATAACAATTTTGTAAAATACAAAACAAATCTTCAGCATGTTTTGTCCTAGTTTTGGAAAGCTTTGGTTCTAGCTTCTATAGTCATTGCTATGTATATAGTCTTTTTGCTCCACCAACAAAGTGAAATTATAAAAATTAAATAGTGTATTTTAGTAGTAATAGCAATATTTATGAATGAAACTTTAAGTTATAATGGAATCATCAATAAACTATGCTATAGTGTCCTCTCTGTTATCTTGAGAGGAAGGTCATTGGTTAACATTTTCAGTGTCAGAGAGCATATTCAGCCTGTATCTAAGTTAACTGAAACTACGGATCTTGTTAAGAAAAAAGAATACCTGAGAAGGAAAGTTGTCAAGCATAATTAATGTCAGCTGTAAATAACAACTCACCCGTTGGGATTAGCCAGTTGCAGGCAGTAGAGGTTGCATCCTAGATGGTAGGCATGTAACAGGAAAGCGAAGATGCAATTTTGTCTACTATACCACGACTGGAGTAATTAGAGTCCCTGAGATATGTGAGAAATATCATTGTCTTCAAAAATCTCTCACACATTCTCCTGGATTAGTGTTATAATTTTATATGAAGCGACAACATTAAGTACAGAAGATTTGAAGTTAAGAGAAACAAGTGCGTTACTCAGCATGTTTGGTAGATACTGAGAGACAAATTAGACAAAAGCTTGTGTAGTGAAATCTGAGACAGACAGCAGAACGATTTAAAGCACTGTTATGAAATATCATGATTTGTATATACAGAACTCAGGTTTGTTTAGCTGAATTGTAAGTTTTAGACACAGAGAATTATTCAGTCCAGACAGGCAGTTTTAGTAAGAAAGGCTTTCAGCTTCTTTTCTGAATAAAAGGGATATTTAGAAACACACAATATAAAAACCTATTTATAATTTATTTTAATTCAAAACATGAGTTTATATGTCTGCTTATTAAAGTGTGTATGTATATTTATATAATTCTGATTTCTCAATGACAGATATTTTTTAAAAAGAATAGAATGACCTGATCTTATGAACTACATTTATTTCATAAAGCAGGGGATGAAATGGTGTACATGTCACACCACGGATGGAAACAATAGAGGACAACTTACTAGAGTCCTTTCTTTCCTTAGGCCATAGACTAAACCTGGGAATCAGGCTTGGTAATAAGCATCTGCACGCTCTGAGAATTTGTCCTAAATTTTTCATTTCATACTCATCACTTGTCATTATACAGATTTGAAACTAAAAAAAAACTAGACAATACAGTTTCTTAAAATAAACTTGGTAATATCGACAAAGCAGAAGTCTGCTCCATCCATTAGTTCAGTCCTACTGAACTAACACACTTTCTGCCTATGGAAGAGTTTCTGAAAATCATCTGTCAATGAGGTACCTAAAAATCTGGATGTTCATGATAACTTGACAAATTCAAGAACCAAAATATGCCAACATTTCAATGTGGAAAAGATTTTGGAATATTATATGTGTCAGTTCATTGCTTCTTTAGGAATAGATTAAAAGTGAAATGTAAGAATAAATGAGAAAAGCTTGTACCACCATTACGTGCTGCAGTTCACATGGTTTTCCCTTGTTATTCTTCACATTTTACTGTTTCCAAGAAATGGGGAAAAGTTAAAAGACTAATCTTTGGAGAATGCAAAGCAATAAATATGCATGAACATTTTTCCAATTATTGCAGAAATTGCTTTGTGTAATTTATTTTCGATTCTTCATGAAGGTGTTATAATTAACAGATTACACATGAGCTGCCTTCAGCTCCGTACACATAGTCCCATGTCAACTGAGACTACAAAAATAAAAATATTAAGGTAGAAGGAAGGACATTTTGAATAATTTGTGAAAAAATGTGGCATGTATATTCATAAGTGTAAACGAAGTGGGCATGTAAAAATTATAAATCTCACTCATGGTCTCATACTTGAAAACTGAATTAAAATTTTACTGTATTTCTTCATTTTCATGTGAGGCTCTTTCAATTCCAAGGAGGATGGCAAAACAATTCTCT